>NC_087074.1:10595225-11195225 GCF_026151205.1 Bolinopsis microptera
ATTTCAAACCTGTTTTTGAAATTAAATTATTGGCGATGGAAAATATTTACGAATCAAATCGGTGTTTCATTGAAAATAAAAGACTTCTCTGCTTTTAGATCGGTAAAACAATACGACTAACATGGTTATTTTTTGGTACAGCTCTTTTGGCTTCGTCACCATCACTTTTGAAAATGTCTAAAAGGTAGTGTAAGGATCGCTTAAAGGGTTCAAGTTCTCCCTCTAGTAGAAAGTATCTACAATGAAAAATATGTCTGATTTCTCCAATAGCTACTTTTCCTCTGGAACTTTAGCTCCTGAAAGGTTTTGATCACTGACAATGAAAGTCTTGACATAAATTGTTGTCAAATTTATTCGAATCTCTACGCAAATTTGAACTTCATATTTTTATTAGAAAGGGGTTACCTATGTAATATGACTTATGAGTCTGACGCTGTGTGGGTAATTGGAAAATAGATTGCGTTTGCTTCTCGTCTGTAATATGTAGCCCATGTGGTACTAAATTCCGGATTGTCACATATTTCTGAGGACGCAGCAACTTCTAAAATCATTTTTCCATTGCAGTATACTTTTATTGTTTTGCCACGCTTAGCGATCATCCAGGTCCTTTCCTGATCTTCAGGCAAACTTACTGGGAAACTTGTGTAGTACCGCATACACTCCCCTAATAGATATCTAACCGAATTGGTGGATACAAACCAGATATAGAACGATCCAGCCTGGTATAGGTCTGTATCATAAAACCATATCTTAATTGTCTGTCTATTTCCCACAGAACTACTAGAATTAGTTGTCTTATGCAGATACCTACGAAGTTTCCAAGTTAGCACTGAGGTATTTTTCTCGTATCACGGGACTCCAGGTATCATACTCTGAAATACAGATTGTTATTAAGAAGTGAACTTTCTAAGCTCTCACAAAAAGTTAGACTCCAAATTAAGCCCCTTATCTTGGATGTGAAATGTAAGAGAGTCAGTAACTTCGCTAATTCAGTCAGTAATACAGTAGTCATTCATTAAATTCCTTAATAATTAAATTAGATCTGGAAGTGTTAATACTTCAACAATACTTGTTTTTCTTTGTAACAACCTCAACCATTGAAAAGATATGATGGTCCATAAAGTTCCGAATTATATATTTCATACGATCCTTGCCGACTATTTTATTCAGTAAATTTCTTATTCGGTACAGAATCTACTAATCTAATTTCATATTAGAATTTCAGTAATCAATTCACCAACTCCCTGGCACTGAAGAAATACATCTTTACTGTGCTCACAGTTGTGAGACCATGAATACGAACATGAGCTCCATTCACCACTGTTACAAGACACATCATCCATAACAATGGGTCGATCATCTTGAATTTTCCATCTGTCACCAGAAGTCCAACTAATTTGACCACTGTACCCCATCCTACGACAAATAGTATTGGCAGAGTTGTTGCTGAAATTGTCGTTGCAAACTGTTCCCTCATTGACTATCAGTAACCCTCGTACTCCCACACCAACACTTCTGCCTTTCCAATCTATCAGACTAAAATCTGCATCAGGTGTTGTTACTGTAAATGTTACAAATGTTGATAATACTTCAAGTCTGCAACTGATAATTTGATAATTAATTACCTTACCCCACTGCTGGATATTTAGTTGGATTTTTCGTTACAATCGATTAATGAACATCTGAATAAATAATAAGCATGATTTCTGATAGCCCCTACACTAGCACAATTTGCTTGTGCCACATCTAATCTTTTGTCCGGTGAACTAGAGATTTGATATCCAGTGATCTGGTGTTTAGTGAACTGTTGTCTATAAGTGATTTGATATCAAGCTTGATTGCAAGGCGTCAGTCTCACACAGCTAATCTAATGGAAGCATATAATTATATGTGAACTTTGCATTAATATTATATCAGTCAGCTTTTTGGTTAATTGCCAGAGTATTTGAGTACGAAATTTTACAAACCATCGTACAACAAGCCGAGCACAATGTGCATGGCGGTCCAGTGGTGTGATCGAGATATCATAAGTGTAAGATTAGGAGTTCGAGTCGGCACATGCTGCAGCGCGGAGTCCTACTCCTAAAGCGTGCTGGTGGTCTATTGGCAGCATATTTCGCTCCAGCTCATTGCCAAGTGCTTACCGATACTGCAATATATATGACAAATTATACGTACAAAAATAACGCAACGTCCTGTCCAATACCATGAGCTTCGTAATGACTTAATAAGGGGCAGGTTCGGATAAATCACTACAACTAGGGATGTAAGGCAGTCTATCTTCGTAGGGTCACTCCCCAGCTCAACTGCTGATATGGAATTAGTGGTACCAGATAGATATCCCCTGTGAAAATGGGATATAGGAAGAACCTCTAGGCCTCAGCAGGAATCTGATCAACTAATAATCGCTTGCTTGTAAGAGTCAAATCGGTAGGTGTTGCAAGGAAACAAAAGATAAAGAAAAACCCACAATAAAAGCGTAATCCAGATCGATGCAATGATACAAAATATATACTTTTCTGGTATAGCTCATCCTACTTTCCATCTCCGTGAACATGCATAATGCATATACAAATTGTATATCACTATGGCTTCTTCATAAATATTTGCAAAATATATCTTCGTGGAGTACCTTATAAGCTTATATAACTATTTATCCATGTTAACAGTTAATTTCTACTTACATGAACACTTTGGCTCAGTCACATAATAGTACTGCGTATCTTGTTGACATGTGATCTCACTGTCCCCAAATTGAAGATATCCATCCTCACATCCGAGAAAAACTTTTGTTCCATTGAGTACTGGAAATTCATTGCTTGCCACCATGTTACTCCATTTAGTATCTAGTCCAGTACATTTTGGAACCAAAGTTCCTGAACAAGTATTGATCAATGAAAGTCCTGGCATCAATAATTGTGATATTTACTCAAGTCCCTACGCAAATTTTAACATCATATTTTTTATCAGAAAGGGGTTACCTACGTAATATGAGTCTGACGCTGTGTGGGTCATTGGGAAATATATTGTGTTTGCTTCTCGTCCGTAATATGTAGCCCATGTGGTACTAAATTCTGGATTGTCACATATTTCTGAGGAAGCAGCGACTTCTAAAACTTTGCTTCCATTGCAGTATACTTTTATCGTGTTGCCACGCCTACTGATCATCCAGGTCCTTTCCTGATCTGCAGGCAAACTTACTGGGAAACTTTTGTAGTACCGCATACACTCCCCTAATAGATATCTAACCGAATTTGTGGATACAAACCAGATATAGAACGATCCAGCCTGGTATAGGTCTGTATCATAAAACCATATCTTAATCCTCCCTTCATTTCCCACAGAACTACTCAAATTAGTTGTCATATGCAGATGCGAAGTTTCAAAGTTAGCACTGAGATATTTTTCTCGTATCACGGGACTCCAGGTATCATACTCTGAAATATGGATTGTTACTAAGAACTAAGAAGAGAACTTTCTTAGCTCTCAAAAATAATAAGAAGCAGATCTGATAGTGAAAATACTCCAATAAGAAGCCTAATACTTGTTTTTCTTTGTAGTGACCTCAACTATTGAAAAATGAAAAGAATCATATATTAGTATATTCAAGTTTCGAATTATATATTTCAGAATATATGTTTTATATATATATATTTATACTACAGGGTGGGCCAAAAGTCAGTGTGCAAACGTTGGCCTTAATAGCTCAGTCACTGAGTGCCCAATTGAAATACTGGTATGACTTAGTACCACCACCATGGTTCGAGGAATTTGTCAACTCGAAAAATATTCGCGTTCATTTTTTTCAAATGGAGGTTTTCACATTTTTTTGATAGTTTGGATAATCGGATCAAGCTAAATGTTATTGAATTGTGTTTGGCCATTCGAATTACGTTTGCCCTGAAAGAATGAGAGTTCTATAGCTTCTCAGATGACCGAGATATGAAGCATAACAAGCTTGTTCATTACGTGTGATCAGGTGATTGGTTTACCTAATCACGTGATAAGGTGACCCCGTTAACTACCCCGTTAAACATTATGGGAATTGTTAAGGGTGCCCAATTAAGGTGTCGTGTCACGGTGTCACATAATCACCCAGTCAATTTGTTAACGAGATACACAAAATGCTTGTTAACTTAGTCATTTCTAATCCGTTTTGCCTCATTTTTTCAGATCATATGCAACATTTGATAATCTACCGTCTCTAAAAATTTGATTTTCAGAGAAAACAATATAGGTGTTTTAATATTGAATGGGCGTGGTCTAAAATATTCGAATTTTCAAATTTTGACGACGGAATCCTCGAACCAGTAAGTACAGTATGCCATCTGCAAAGCAACAGCTCTCAAATATAAAACTCAGCGGAGGTATAAGACCCAACGTTTGCACACTGACTTTTGGCCCACCCTGTATATATACAGTAAAACCCAGATTTTCAGTATACATATATATTTCATACGATCCTTGCCGATTTTTATTCAGTAAATTTCTTATTCGGTACAGAATCTACTAATCTAATTTCATATTATAATTTCAGTAATCAACTCACCAACTCCCTGGCACTGAAGAAATACATCTTTACTGTGCTCACAGTTGTGAGACCATGCATACGAACATGAACTCCAGTCACCACTGTTACAAGACACATCATCCATAACAATGGGTCGATCATCTTGAATTTTCCATCTGTCACCAGAAGTCCAACTAATTTGACCACTGTACCCCATCCTACGACAAATAACATTGGCAGAGTTGTTGCTGAAATTGTCGTTGCAAACTGTTCCTTCATTGACTATCAGTAACCCTCGTACTCCCACACCAACACTTCTGCCTTTCCAATCTATCAGACTAAAATCTGCATGAAATTTGTCGTTACTGAAAGTGTCACAAATCATGCGAATACTTCAAGTCTGCAACTGATCATTTTATAATCAATCAATAAGAACAGGGGTTCATTATGCCTTTTTAATAGCGGACGTGCTACATGGTTCTGAATGGTAAAACCTGAGAAGGGGCAAAAAATGCTTCACAGTTCAAAGCCATCAGAGTACTTTAAACACTTTGTATAGTGACTTTGAACTTATAACACATCATTTGAGCTAGCCTGATGGTATTCAGAGGGCATTAATGTAATGTACTGTGAGCTGGTCCCAAGTCCAGACGATATCATTCGTTGTAACTTTTCATTATAATAACCTTTTCTAGTCATTGACTACTGATTAGTAATTACTCATGATTCAGAAATGAATTCTAATTTTATAATCCAGATTTTGAAGACAGGGAAGGCTCACTTTATTATTACGGAAGGTGATCAAAGGTACTTTTATCTGAGTTCAAACATTGATAGTCACTACACTATTGCAGTTGTATATTACCACAACGGAGAATATTAGCAAAAAGCAGTTTTATGTTCACTGCAACATATAAGAAAACTATAATCTAAAAGAGAATCACAAGATTGTGGACATGTTTGATCGAGTTCTCTGATCTACACAAATTGTCTTAAACTTTTGTAGAACATTATTCTTAAAGTTAATTAATTCACCTAGAACATTGACCACAACTCCGTGGGTAGATACAGGTGAGTTTGGGTACTGTGTTGATGTTACCGAGCATTTGTATGTGAATGTTGACTGGTTAGCAAAAGCAACAAGCTTGGTAGCCTTGATGGTGAGTTCTGCCACCTGTATGCCGGTTCCATCAACTGTACCGTTGCTGATATCGTAGTTCGTAATATCCAAGACAGATACAGTCGTACCATCAGGAGCCTTCCAGACTACATTAACAGGGGTTCCACCTACGTTTAGTTCTCCTACTGTACAGGTCAACGTCTGATCCTTACTTATAGTAGTCACTGACTTAGTCACTGACGCTACAACTGAAACATTTACATGTTAATAAACGATTAGCTGATGTCATAGTTAATCATTCAGTCTTTTAAAACCTTTGACGATGGGCGATGGCTATTATTGATTTAAATATCTCACCCTGGTCTAATGAAGAAAACTTAGTCAACGTTTTCAAGTTTATAAATGTTTTCTCTTTTTGAACTTAAACCGTGCTAATTAGAATAGTTCTAATAGTAATTTGATCCAATAGGGTACTTTTAATTACTTTGGAGGCTAGAGAGTGTCAACAAAAACAACAACAACAACACAGAATACTTACTAAAGACTTTCAAAGTAACTTCAGTTTTCTGGTCAGTTGAAGCATGTTCAGCAGAAGTGAAAACACACGAGTAAGTGACATCATCGTTGTTCTTATCAGCAGGAATAGTCAAAGTGGTAGTTTGAGAAGGTCCTACCAACGATCCCACATCGACGATGTATCCTTGGTTCAGAGTCGTCACATCAACATCCCCAGACGTCGTCCATTTTACGGCACTGAGTGCCTGTGTCAATCCCACAACAATACACGAAATCGTTGCTTCAGTTCCATCAAGCTGTTCCTTGTTCACAGCAGTTACCACTGAAATTAATATTTGGTTAGAATAACTTGACTCACCAAGTGTGCCAACATCTTATTGTCTAAGAGCAGCAATCATACACAATAATTTGACCCATTATCGGATAAATTGTTGTATAAAAATCCTTTAACTTCCTAGATTAGCAGTAGTATGGCAGATAAAACTGTCAACCTAGATATTTTACGCTCACCCAGTGTTAGAATGGTAGCTTTGACATTTATGTCTCCGGATGCAGGAGAATCTGTGTATTGGCCAGACTTGACTGAGCACTTGTAGGTCACTGATGATAGACTAGTAAAATCAGCCAGCTTAGCAGCTTTAAAGGGATCATGAAGTGTCCCCGACTTAATCGTCAAAACATTTCACATATACTATCACATAGAAACACTAATATAACAATAGGGCTCGGAATTCCCAGATTCGTAACTTAATTATGTCGCGTGAAATCGATACAGGAAGATCGCCCAAATGTGTTGGATTGTGGCTAACTGTCAGACACCGCAATAGAAACAGTGTTAAAACGCACATTTTTATTCATGTGCTGTGGCGCCAATTTAATTGATAAAATCTTCAAATTAGCGACACTTGATAGATTTGACTTTTATCTTTCGAAAATTGTGGTTGAATAATGTGCATAATATACACAAGCATCAAATAATTGTCTTATAAGTTTACGTACTGCTGTGTTATGTTGTAGGAAGAAAAACATTCAATTACCAAACACTAAATAACAATACACGTTTGTAAGAACCTATTACTTAAACTAACCTTAAATTATAAATAGTTTTTTTCTGGATACAAACATTTACTTGTTAACTTCATGGCAAAATATGTCCATCATCAGTTCCGATACTGATAAAACCCGTATATCTTGATCCATCTGTGTTTGGAAACTTTTCTCGGATCGCCGACACAACACATGATGGAAGTACGTATCGAACCTTTCTATCCAAATCTTGGGAGCTTATCAAACTCACAAATGATTTGTAGGCTAAATATCTCCACTTTTTTGGTTTTCAAATGTGCTTTTAGATAGTCTCCCCGTTTTACAGCATCATTGATGGTGAAACTAAACAGGTATCTTGAATATCTAAGCCCTTGTTCAGATAAGACCATATGAAAAACCAGAAAGCTTCTCCTACTACTGGTGTCTCTTCCCTCACGGTTGTTACAACCTCCGACTGCACAATGTCTTACCATCAACCATATTTTGATAAATTTTAACTAGTAAAGAGTTGTTGCAGTGATAATGGAATGAAGCTAAACTAATATATTTAGTAATGTCATAATTGCAAAGCTTGACCTACTATACTCTGAAAACACGTGCCGCAGTCGACAACAAACGCGAAAATTTGTAACAGCTCTGACTTAGTTATTAATTCTTTAATTGGAAGATAAGACTTTTATCTACGGGGTACAGACTACGGATACATATGTTAGGTTAGTGTCTACACATTACACGTTATTCAAGAAAGCACACATGTTCGCAAGCTTTAAAATACAAAGACCGTACAGAACGAAAGTAAACAAATTGAACACTGATCGTGCTACATTCAAATTCCATGAAGTGAGCTGTCTTTAATTGCTTGTAGGAACTACTAGATTAATCGCTGTACACCAAATTTAGGAAGATATGTGAAATATAATGGTTTATACCTGATGGTAATCTTGTCGGTTCAACAAAAAAACCAACAGAAAACTTGTTATGGACAATTAAAATCAGGCGTTTTTACACATGTCGTATATGCTATCCCGTCACCTAGCCACAACTTGGAAAAATGTAATTGATATACCCCATATTATCTCAGCTTGTGAAGCAATTACGACGGAGCTATTTTGGGATTGTGGCAGAATTACCAAGCCTAGCTCACTACCCAAGTTTCGAGTATATTTGAAGAATTCGCAAATTTACACTTCATGATCTCTTTAATGGTCAGTTCTGCTACCTGTTTTCCGCTTCCATCTACCGATCCTTGACTGGAACCATAGTTGGTGGTATCCCCTGTCAAAATTTTAGCACCATCATTATCCTTCCAAGTTACAGTAGCAGGGGTCCCACTAGGGTCGAGCCCTCCGATATTGCAAGTCAATGTCTGGTCTACAGCGGTGGTCAAATCCTTGGGAGTTGAGGCAACATCTGAAATATTTGGTTAGCAGGTAATGGTATTTACCATCGCGTCATAATTTGATTTTTATGACATGACCATCGAAAATGTGCTTTATTTCTGTAAATTTTCACAGTCTGATGACTGAATTAAGACCCAAGGTCAGCTAAAGAATTAGTGCTTGTGCCTAAATTTTGTTATCCAACATTTCTCCCGTTGCTTTTTGACTTCTAACAAAAATGGCATTTCTAATGAAAAAAAGTTATGTAAATATAGAAGTTAAAATGAAGGTCGAAGGGAAACATGAAAAGAAAGCAGTTCACAGAGTTCACCGTTGAACCTTTAATCAAACAGATGTCCTCATCACACTACTGACACACATAATATCCACTTATATGAAATGGAAAACTTACTAAATGTTTTCAAGATGACGACTATTGTTTTGTTTACTCGATCAATACTAGCAGATGTGATCAAACAATGATAAATCGTATCGCGGTTGTTTTGAGAACCAGGAACAGTCAGAATCGTGGTCTGAGAACCGTCAGCTGTGTTATCAAATCCACCATCATAAACAATGTTTTGACCAGAAGATATAGCTACTTTGTTAGAAGTCGTCCATTTCACACTATCCAGTTTTCTTGTCAGACCAGTAACAGTACAAGAAATCAACGCTCTTGTACCAGCCAGCTGTTCTTTATTGACCGCAGTCACAACTGAAATAGAACATGAAATTGCAATCTCTGCCATCGAATGTTCATTTTCTACGATCAAATTTCACGTAATCGTTGTTTTTCAGCTAAATTTTGCGTTTCCACTTTGCATATGACTTCGTTATTAATTATTTACAAGTTAGCCTAAATATATTGAGACTCTTCTTATAACCCTGAGAAGACATTCCTAAACAACTGCTTCCTCCATGTGCCGGAGAAGGATTCGAACATGTTCTGGTTCTTGTTTGTGTTCCTCCATCGCAAGATTTTGAGCAGGTTGACCATGAAGAATATGAGCTCCAACCTCCGTTAACTGAACACAATTTTTACAGCGGAAAATACATTTATTTTTCTTACAGGCCAACGATATTGTAAGGATTTGTGACAATAGACATAAATGGTCCCCAAAAACCACCGTTCAATATTCGGCGTTTTTGTTTCCTTTACCTGGACAATTGTTAGTGTGGCAGTTCTGACTCTCTGAAGATGATCCAGAACAACTGCTTCCTCCATGAGATGGAGAAGGGTTAGTACAAGTTCTGCTTCTTGTTTGGGTTCCTGTTCCACAAGATTTTGAGCAAGAAGACCATGAACTGTATGAACTCCAACCTCCGTTTACTGAATAGAATGTTTGGGTTAATAAATCACTATATCTTTCTAACAGTAACTGTCGTGTTTCAGCTGAACAATTTTGATTGAAAACTTCACTTAGAAAAGAAACAAACCGTTGATGACACAGCCCACTTTGAAGGGACTGGTTGTGCAAAAGATATCTAGGACAGGTTCAGCGCTTATATTTACCAAAAATGGGGTATGATCGATAAATTATTTAACAGAGCTACTATTTTATTAACAGATCCGATCTCGTTACAACAAATAAAAACTGATTGAATTACCTGGACAGCTTTGAGTGTTGCAACTCTGAGACTCCGAAGATGTTCCCGAACAACTAGCACCTCCGTGTGCAGGAGAAGGATTTGTACAAGTTCTGCTTCTTGATCTTGTTCCTGTTCCACAAGATCTTGAACAGGTAGACCATGAGCCGTATGAACTCCAACCTCCGTTAATTGCTGATCTGCTGTTTTCTGAACAATTTGTTGGGTCATTTTCTTTAAATATACATATCTTAAAATTTTTGTTATCGCTTTGGATTATCAACGAAAAAAAGGTTTTGCAATCTATTGATCACTCACTTGAAGAAATTATTCGATAATGTGTCACTGCATCATCAAAAAAGTAAAAGTCCTGTCCAAAATTGTTCCACTGATAATCAGATAAGCAGCTAAATGACCATGACCTGCTAAAACTTCCAACAAGAATCTCATCACAATACAAAAAAAGTTCACTTGAAGTCTTTTGCATTCTCCAAATTCTTTCATTGGAAGCTGGTACTGGGACATTCGATATTTGTTCTGTATTACACAAATTTTGAAATTGAAATGTTGAACTATAACTGTCAGTATTGAATTCCATGAGGCCGCCACCAAAATTTCTACCGTGGATATCAAACTGCCTAACTCCTGACACTTTCAGTTTCATCTCTAAGTCATATAAGTCAAAGTCAACATCAAAAGTACTGTGTCCGGAAACTGTTGTCCATGCCACTGCGAAGTGAAATCTAAAAACATTAACAAGTAAAACGATTACAATTCCTGTGCACTGCATTTCACGTCTTGTGTTTTCCTGAAAAAGATTATAAAACACTTTTTTTTAATTTTTGTGGCAGAGATGTAAGAAATTACAAAAGATTCACCTTATTTTTACTTTTTTGTTTGATGCTGCATATCCTAAAAATATCACATTGTTTTCAGTTTTGCTTTCATTTTTCATGCTGTTTTGAGACCAAGTAAGTTGTAGTTGTAAAGCGCATTATATTATTACCTGGTATGATTTTGAAGGCACTGTATTATTGAAAATTGATGAAATGCAGTTGTTTTCACGTAAAGTGAAGCAATTATATGTGCATATTTCACAATTTAAACTTTTTCGACATACACTATACACATTCTGATTGAATATTGATTATAATCAATTGAAAAATACAAAATGATAACCCTGTGTCAATGTCATGTGGGGTGATTCGGATTTAGCTTTCAAAAATACAATATGTTCATCGATTCAAGGTGGTTTCAACTGTCGGGTTTATTTGGCTTTTACTAAATCGCTCGCCCAAAAATTTCACGTGACTTTGGTTTTTTTGGTTTTGCAGCCGTACAAAACGGTTTGACATAAACCCTAATCCCAACCCTAACCCTAACCATAACCCCGAAGCTATCCATAATCTTAACCACAACCCTAACCCTAACCCGAGCCCTAAATAATCGAATACACGTTTTACTAGCCAAAAAGGGCCTTTTCACAAGAATTTTCTTAAAATTTGGGCGAGCGATTTAGTAGGAGCGACCAGTACCAACACGCAAGTTGCAACCCTTTAATGATAATATTAATAATAACTCACGTAATTCGTATCAGAATTACTTAAGAATTTCAGAAAATATAAATATGCCGATATGTGATATGGGTCAAACTTAGATTTCCTGAAAATTCTGTAAAACTAAAACAAAGGGTGTGGCACGCCAAGGTCCCTTTTTTTATTTATTGTCGCCATAAAGTGAGAAGGAAGTAGGAATTGAGTTAGGAAGTAGGAATTACTCATATTGTGTTTGATTGATGATGTCAACCCTTCCAGATCGTTGCTTTGCTGTTTGCGAATTAACAATAACAGCAACGATCTCGATGCGAACTAGTAAGAATGCGATAGTTTGCGCTGCGGCCGGCGCGTCGAAGCGGCGAAGTCCTCCAATTCCAAATACTGTGTATTAACAATTAAATTGTATATTAACAATTAAACCATTCGCTGGAAACAAAATCTAAGTCGGGTGGTCACAACTTATAAATATTATTACAAGCAAAGCCACAAAGTGTGTTTTGAAAAATGAAACCTTCCTACTCCATACTCGAGCGATCCTACTCCTAGACCTATTTTTATCTACAGATCTAATTCTCCCGGAAAAGCTGCAAAAAATTTTTGCGGCCGACCAATTTTGAATAAATTGTGACTGTGAGTAAACCTCAAAGTTACCTTCAAATTCAATCAAACCCCTGAAAAAATATATCATATATATGATGTTAGATTTATAAGCCATGTGTTACTATAATAATGATATCAAAGTAACCAAACACGAAATTAAATACTCAAACATTTTAGCGATATTCAATGCTTATAGTTATACATACCCGTTGCACCATTCCCTCCGCACGCATTCGTCATACGTTTCAGTACTATCTCAGCTCCGTGAGATCAGAGAAGCGACTCATAGACCAACATTAACAAGCTGGGTAATATTTAATGCACCATGAAGTCAGACTTCAGAGTCCATTCACGAGTATTTTAAATATTTGTATTCTTAGTCTTATGTCATCGCTATAATTATATAAAGGATGATCGTGAAGTAAATTTAGAAGATTGAATCCACAAGGTACAAGGATTAGGGATTGCAAATTCACTGCCATTTACTACTGTAAATTAATTTGTCGTCATTTAACGACTAAAATCTTTTCACAAATGACTATTGACTACAGTTTGCGAATTAACAATAACAGCAACGATCTCGATGCGAACTAGTAAGAATGCGATAGTTTGCGCTGCGGCCGGCGCGTCGAAGCGGCGAAGTCCTCCAATTCCAAATACTGTGTATTAACAATTAGATTGTATATTAACAATTAAACCATTCGCTGGAAACAAAATCTAAGTCGGGTGGTCACAACTTATAAATATTATTACAAGCAAAGCCACAAAGTGTGTTTTGAAAAATGAAACCTTCCTACTCCATACTCGAGCGATCCTACTCCTAGACCTATTTTTATCTACAGATCTAATTTTCCCGGAAAAGCTGCAAAAAATTTTTGCGGCCGACCAATTTTGAATAAATTGTGACTGTGAGTAAACCTCAAAGTTACCTTCAAATTCAATCAAACCCCTGAAAAAATATACCATATATATGATGTTAGATTTATAAGCCATGTGTTACTATAATAATGATATCAAAGTAACCAAACACGAAATTAAATACTCAAACATTTTAGCGATATTCAATGCTTATAGTTATACATACCCGTTGCACCATTCCCTCCGCACGCATTCGTCATACGTTTCAGTACTATCTCAGCTCCGTGAGATCAGAGAAGCGACTCATAGACCAACATTAACAAGCTGGGTAATACTTAATGCATTATGAAGTCAGACTTCAGAGTCCATTCACGAGTATTTTATTAAAGAAATATTTGTATTCTTAGTCTTATGTCATCGCTATAATTATATAAGGGATGATCGTAAAGTAAATTTAGAAGATTGAATCCACAAGGTGCCTGCTCCGATAAGGTTCGGAAGTTATTCCAACGCTTCTCAGCAAGGAACATAAGGAAATCAGGCGTCATCGCTCTTTCTGTGATTTCCTTCAGCAATATCTTCGTTGAGTATGGTCTTATCACTCTGCTGCCTACTATTTAGTTCCGATATCTGTGGCGCAGGAGTGGAACCCCGAGCATTATGCCAAACCTCTCAAGAGGACCTTGCGAAGTTGTCCAATTTGTACTTCTACACAAATTGTCGCAGTCGGTTGGAGCATTAATTTTTTTTTCTTAAAGGGGCCCTAACAGTGAATGTTTGGTACATTGAGCGTTTTATTTTATTACGCCTATTGGTTTCGCTTTGTCTCCATGATGTGTTTTTTTTGTTGTGCGAGGTCCGTATTTTACATTAGTAACATCAGTGGTTATAAAATGGTGTCGAGCTGGTCCAACACTTTAATGTGGCTAATGATGCCAGAAAGCTCTCAAACTGATATTCGTTCCACGGCTATTGGGTTCATTAAAGGATGGGGTAGATGTGGGAGGTTTGTTAGGCGTGGGTTGTGTCTCTTGTTGTTTTTTATACAAAACATTCGCTCTGTTAGGACTTTACAAGGCTGTTGCTCTATTGGGTTTATTAGCTCGTTGGTTTCGATAGGGAGTCGAAAGGAGAAGAAATGAAAGAAACTTGAATTAGAATCGAGACTTACGTTATGTTCTACAAGGATACAAGGATACAAGGAAACAAGGCTACAAACGTGATAATTATTTTATTGAATGACAATAGTATAATTCTGAAATAATTTAAGGTTACACAATTTAGTTATATAACAAATGTGTAGGGTAAATAGAAATGTTTTATAATACTATTTTTGAGGTCCTATGCATTAGGCATTGGCCAGTATTTGAGTAGAAATTGGGCTTTATAGTAGGCTGTAAAATTTTTCGTTCACAGAGAGAATTGAATGGTTGCTCTTGCTGTGGCAGTAATTGTAGGGTTCTAGTGTTTTATTGGGATAGCAAACGGCTAGGCAGTAATATTTTTGGGATGGAAGTTAAAATTTTCTCTAACTGAGGAGTTAGATGTAACAGTCAGTTAGAACTTGAATTTGTCTCAGTAGGCCCTTAAGCCACTTAGCTGAAAAGAGAAAAAGTGCACCTCGATGTTTCTTGGTATAGGGGGGTTTGTACGGCCCCTCTCAATGTAAAGTTGTGCAGCTAATTCGATTATAATTGTACATCGTTTTGTACAGTATCATGTACTATGTAGTACAAGTTGGACTAGGGAGGTCCAGGTCATGCACGATAAACATAAACTTGCTAAGATTTTCAAAATTGTTTACCACTGTTTTCTAAAAAGTGTAGTGTGAGATTTTTCAAACACCAAATTTGTTATTACCTTTTGGAATGATAAATGTGTTTTGCTAGTTGCCTATTATTGACGGCGGATTTTGGAGATGGAGATTCTATAAATGTTTGCTCTAACCAGAGCCCTTCTCGTTGCAGTTAGCTCGCGATAACATGGCTCGACCGGAAACAAGCACGTAGCAGTACGGTATGCCGTATACACATGGCTAGTGAAATAAAAATTCACTAAATGTCCACAATAATACTAAATGTCCCAATATTCATAAAATGTTTTGTTGCTGCTGATAAGTAATCTGATAAGCTGATAACGCTGCGGCATGACCTGCTTTTAGCCCAGTCTTGTTAACCAGTTTACATCAACACCTATTTTACACCCTCTAACCATGTTTCTGAGCTAGTTCGCGTCCTAACTAACTAAGCTTGTTCCTCGAGTCCTCGGGAGTCAGCCCTACTTAGTTCGAGTCCCACGAGCAGAGGACACATCTGAAAAGGGGTGGCTGGGCAGTGTGCCCCCAACACTGCCGAGATCAAAAACATGCTCGGCAAACCCTCAAGCTGAAGGTAAGATAAAACGTCCGAAATTCACAGTACGCAGACAGAGGTTTGTTGGTTGTTGGGTACCTACTTTTACGCAGAACTTGCTCGAGTATGCCGTCACATCACGGACCAACTTTATCGTGAATCTTTAAGTGCGGACTCTGTAAATCTACAACAAAACGCTACGAAAAACCATAACATGACAGCAAAGTAAATTTGAATTAGATACTATGATATCCTTATAGAAATCCAACTGATAGGCTGACTATACAGGTAAACTATCCTCGATTTTTGCATGCTGCTGGAAAAAGCCGAACAGGTGAACGCTTGACGAATACAAGGGGGGGGGGGGTGATAAGGAGCTCTAGTTCTCTCGTCGCTAGGAACTTCCTCCCAACATACCTCGGATCCCTCATCTTCGTCACGGTTCGCCAGCCGGAACACGAGGAAAGTACTAGAAGCTACTCCGAGTAGATGTTTGCGATCAAAGTTTGAGTTGTGAAACGCATATGTTGTGTGGACTGGACTTTCACGCATAGGATCACGTGACGTCTCTACTTCGGCTCCAGTAAATACAGTTACGCAGTATTACCCATCGTGCTAAGGCTTACCACATTGATCACGCTGATAATAAGATACTAGACTGTATAGTGACGAACTAGCCGATCCTCTGCAATAGGGATAACGTTACTTGCATGGTCACTAGTTTACAGGACAGGCGCGGATCCTATCCCGTTTCACTCTGATAATGAAACAGCTTATACTGGTGAAATATCACTGCCAGCTTTGGGGCCACTCGCACCTTAACTTTCGTAACTAGTCACTGATTGAAGCGACGTGAACACGAACTAAGAATGCACAGTGTACGCAATGACACAGAGTTCAGTTTTTACTGGGAGCATGCGATACACCGAAACTGGCGTCACCTCGTGTCGTGTGTCAGTGACTTTAGACGCATAGCACGCCCAGCGCACGCACCTTCTAAATCCATGACCGTCAATAGCCCATCGACCCCCTGAGCCTCCAAACAGACTGTCCTATACTTACTGACTCTATGATAGTAACACCTCATATCTTTCCCCTCTATCTTTCGAGTCATAAAGCGTGACATGTTAACAACTCTCGCGGACTTTATGAAGTTGAAAATTTTTTTTGAATAACTGCGATTTATTGGATTATATCTTCCCGGTATTAATGATTTGTCGAGATATGACCATAGAAGTATACACTTTCCGTGAAATTAGGGACAATTTTAACTATTGTTTTTGTAGTATCCAAAAACAGTGTTTGTTTTCATATTCCCTTTTAGAACGAGATTTGCTTGGTTAACTAAGGAGGTTGGATGTTGTTTAACCGATGCATGTTTGACTTTAGTCTGATCGGAAAATCGTAACTTATGTTTCTTCGATCCACCATATTTGTAGTGTGTATTTAACAAAGGTGTTGAGATTTTAGATAGATCTGGAAATGGGATTCACATTTATCAGCTGGCCAAGAGTGAGAATAGCGTACTGTCTGTGACCGGTGTTCAAAAATCTCTTTGCGAAGCGAGAAAAAGTTCGAAAGCACTGGCCATAGGCGGGAGTTTGTCTCGCTCTCCCCGCTTGCTGGTAATAACGGTTAAATAAAACTCACCAAAGCCGTACCCCAGCTAATATTATACTTGCCGCGCCACAATTTTCACAAAATTGTTTACAAAATCTTTAAGGGATTATAGCTTACATCTTTATGGTGATAATGAAACCCTCGATAAAAATATATAGTCATGCCGTGACTCTTATCAGCTTATCGTAAGGTTCGAGAATCTTGCCCGAGTTTTTTAAAACACTTTAGAATAGTTCTGAAATCAGGACGCTATGTTAATATTGTAAATATTGTAGACTAGTTACGATTCTATCTTTCACACGAGACAGAAAAAGTGTATAGTTCTTGATAGGTAGGTATAACAAGTTTTCTTTTTCATTTTCGCTTTCAGCACAAAGTTTATTCTCATTCTTCACAGCACACACATTAGCATTTTATACATTTTTAGATGTACAAGCTATTTATACAACCATAGATACACTCGTATCTATTTAATATCATACTTAATTATCCACAGATATCTGGTATTCTTCACATCTTGAACAATGGTTGACCTAGTTTAAAAACATGTCTCAGTTGTTCGGGTGGTCTTTTGCTCCATAGAAACTTTTCATTTGTCCTGTATGTGACCAAACCAGTTCATAAAAAATGCCTCAAGATATCTGGTTGTATTACATGTGTCTCAACCTAATACCTGGCTTATAGAGTAACCTTCATTCGACTTAAATGATTATTACAATACAATAACCCCAATTTTAAACCCCTATAGTTCGTTCTCACGATACTGAATCAATTAGGCGAACTTACTGTCTGAAATAGATTCAGCGAAATCGATCTCAACAATTGTATATCTGGTATTGGTTAGCCTGTAAGTCCCAACACCCGGATAATTCTCAAGACCCCTAGCCCAATCGCGATTGAAGATACTTTCGTTATACGTTAGATCATCGTGAGAATATCTCAAATTTTAGAGGAAGGGAAATAGAAACTTTCTCCAAAATTTGACCTCATCTGCCTTAATGAAACCAACTGTCTAAAATTTCTATCTTCTAATGGTCTTAACGACATTGAAATCGAACAGTTTTACGAGCCCTTTATCAAAGAACCTGCACCGTAAATCTGGAAATGGAGGTGGTCTGCGCCTATGTTAACAACGCGTTTGTGAATACGATTAAAATACAGGATCTCGAACTCAATCTGATGTCAGAAGAAGTTACTTGGGGGAATTTCATTGCTTAAAATCAACAATTTTAATAACGGAAATAAGATCAAAAATCACGTAAATTTCTACCGGCTCGCTTTCCACAAGCCCATAAAAATTCTTGAAAGTTTGAAAACGTGCCAGGGGTCTTGGATAGACATCCAGAAAGCAGATAGTCTTCCTGGGTGATGCAAATATTGATATTTTAAAATACGATACCGACGCTTACAGCCAGGATCTTAAAGCGCTTACTAGAAATAAGGGGTTTGCCCAGACTGTCTCCATGCCTAGCGGGTAAACTGACCACAGTGCAAACGCTTATTGATTCAGTGTATACTTAATCACGTGACAACGTTATGAGTTGTACTGTCGTGACGTTGGATATGTTAGATCATCTCGCGGTTAGCACGACATTAGGTTAGGAGGCACACCTAGTTTGAACGAGCGATTCGTAGTCAACGGTGTAATAGAACAACAAACACTAGCTTGAAATTAGAGGCCCGTTGTATTTTTAACGGAGCTAATCATGCTTAAATTCAAGAGCTTATTGTACGTGACGGACTGGGTGCTGCTACCTCTCAACGTGCGCTGATGAACAATTCAATTCCATCTTTCAACGTACATGAACATCCAATACTGCATAATAACCCCCCTGAAGCGCGACAGTTCGGAAGAAAATTCGAAAGAGCTGACCCAAAGCCTTGGATTACCCTGGCTTGAGGCGGCAAGCAACCGCAAGAAGTTATATTTTTTGAAAAAAACTATAATCCATCACAAATAAAAACTGCAACGCGTATGATATAAAAGAAAAAGTTTTGTCACAAACATGTGATCTAGCCAAAGAATAGTACTTTAAAAAAAATGGTGGGACAAATACCAAAAACTGTCTAAAAGTCAATGGAAAATTATCTATGGCCTCCTGAACCGTAACAGAAAAAGTTCGGACACACCCGTCTGAAGGACGACGATGGCACGTTATAGCTCGATCTGGCAGTCGCTGTGAAAATTATACTCGTAAAGGGACCATGGAGAGCTGGTCCTATGAGGGGGAGGTGAGATATCTTCTCTCCGAACAGTTTGAGGTTATCTGCTGTGAAGAGGATCACAACGCACACCATCTGGGATAGAGGGTGATTAGACTTACTAGAGAGTGGATGCTCTACTTTACTACGTAGTACGTCGTGATAATATAGAATAATTTGCACATCATATTCAACTTGTATACGTCTTGCCTACCCTATGATAGGATGATATTTTCAAAGATATTTTCAAGGATATTTTCACGAATATTTCAATGAACCCCGTTCCATACTATGTATCAGACTTTTCAAGATAAGGCGTGTCGAATTTCTAAAAAACTAATAAAATCAGATTGTGTTCTTAATTGTATTCCTTTCCAAGAAAATTTTCCCTGAAAAGTTGAAATATAACAGTGAGCAGCTATGGCCTATGTATATATAAATACCTGGAGGTGTACTTTGAAGACTGATTTGCCGAGAAGCACAGCAGGGAAGAATGTTAGGAATGGAATAAGCATGTAACCACAGGTTATGCCAGCCAAGTCGAACAGTGGGTTAGGTACCTGGTAACAGTGGGTTAGGTACCTGGTAACAGTGGGTTAGGTACCTGGTAACAGGTAACAGTGGGTTAGGTACCTGGTAACAGGTAACAGTGTGTTAGGTACCTGGTAACAGTGGGTTAGGTACCTGGTAACAGTGGGTTAGGTACCTGGTAACAGTGGGTTAGGTACCTGGTAACAGGTAACAGTGTGTTAGGTACCTGGTAACAGTGGGTTAGGTACCTGGTAACAGTGGGTTAGGTACCTGGTAACAGGTAACAGTGGGTTAGGTACCTGGTAACAGGTAACAGTGTGTTAGGTACCTGGTAACAGTGGGTTAGGTACCTGGTAACAGTGGGTTAGGTACCTGGTAACAGTGGGTTAGGTACCTGGTAACAGGTAACAGTGGGTTAGGTACCTGGTAACCGGTAACAGTGTGTTAGGTACCTGGTAACAGTGGGTTAGGTACCTGGTAACAGTGGGTTAGGTACCTGGTAACAGGTAACAGTGTGTTAGGTACCTGGTAACAGGTAACAGTGGGTTAGGTACCTGGTACCTGGTAACAGTGGGTTAGGTACCTGGTAACAGTGGGTTAGGTACCTGGTAACAGTGTGTTAGGTACCTGGTAACAGGTAACAGTGGGTTAGGTACCTGGTAACAGGTAACAGTGGGTTAGGTACCTGGTAACAGTGGGTTAGGTACCTGGTAACAGTGGGTTAGGTACCTGGTAACAGTGGGTTTCGGTACCTGGTATCAGGTAACAGTGGGTTAGGCACCTGGTAACAGTGGGTTAGGTACCTGGTAACAGTGTGTTAGGTACCTGGTAACAGGTAACAGTGGGTTAGGTACCTGGTAACAGTGGGTTAGGTACCTGGTAACAGTGGGTTAGGTACCTGGTAACAGTGAGTTAGGTACCTGGTAACCGGTAACAGTGTGTTAGGTACCTGGTAACAGTGGGTTAGGTACCTGGTAACAGTGGGTTAGGTAACCGGTAACAGTGTGTTAGGTACCTGGTAACAGTGGGTTAGGTACCTGGTAACAGTGGGTTAGGTACCTGGTAACAGTGTGTTAGGTACCTGGTAACGGTGGGTTAGGTACCTGGTAACAGTGGGTTAGGTACCTGGTAACAGGTAACAGTGTGTTAGGTACCTGGTAACAGGTACCAGTGGGTTAGGTACCTGGTACCTGGTAACAGTGGGTTAGGTACCTGGTAACAGTGGGTTAGGTACCTGGTAACAGTGGGTTAGGTACCTGGTAACAGGTAACAGTGGGTTAGGTACCTGGTAACAGTGGGTTAGGTACCTGGTAACAGTGGGTTAGGTACCTGGTAACAGTGGGTTAGGTACCTGGTAACAGTGTGTTAGGTACCTGGTAACAGTGTGTTAGGTACCTGGTAACAGTGGGTTAGGTAACAGGTAACAGTGGGTTAGGTACCTGGTAACCGGTAACAGTGTGTTAGGTACCTGGTAACAGTGGGTTAGGTACCTGGTAACAGTGGGTTAGGTACCTGGTAACAGTGTGTTAGGTACCTGGTAACAGTGGGTTAGGTACCTGGTAACAGTGGGTTAGGTACCTGGTAACAGGTAACAGTGGGTTAGGTACCTGGTAACAGTGGGTTAGGTACCTGGTAACAGTGTGTTAGGTACCTGGTAACAGTGTGTTAGGTACCTGGTAACAGTGGGTTAGGTAACAGGTAACAGTGGGTTAGGTACCTGGTAACAGGTAACAGTGGGTTAGGTACCTGGTAACAGTGGGTTAGGTACCTGGTACCTGGTAACAGGTAACAGTGGGTTAGGTACCTGGTAACAGGTAACAGTGGGTTAGGTACCTGGTAACAGTGGGTTAGGTACCTGGTAACAGTGGGTTAGGTAACAGGTAACAGTGGGTTAGGTACCTGGTAACAGTGTGTTAGGTACCTGGTAACAGTGGGTTAGGTAACAGGTAACAGTGGGTTAGGTACCTGGTAACAGGTAACAGTGGGTTAGGTACCTGGTAACAGGTAACAGTGTGTTAGGTACCTGGTAACAGTGTGTTAGGTACCTGGTAACAGTGGGTTAGGTACCTGGTAACAGGTAACAGTGGGTTAGGTACCTGGTAACAGTGGGTTAGGTACCTGGTAACAGTGGGTTAGGTACCTGGTAACAGTGGGTTAGGTACCTGGTAACAGTGGGTTAGGTACCTGGTAACAGGTAACAGTGGGTTAGGTACCTGGTAACAGTGGGTTAGGTACCTGGTAACAGTGGGTTAGGTAACAGGTAACAGTGTGTTAGGTACCTGGTAACAGTGGGTTAGGTACCTGGTAACAGTGTGTTAGGTACCTGGTAACAGGTAACAGTGGGTTAGGTACCTGCGAAACGAGACATTAGCATTCAGTTCCACTTCAGTAGTATATATACTACTCACTTCATGTCGTTCACAGTTCACTAATTTTGTGGTTACCACTTGCACCACATACGATGATGTGTACCCATCATGTGACCATGCGACCATGTGTAGTGTATACCCATCCTAAAGAGCTAAACAGACCCTGAGAGCCTGCAAGCCACATCCCTAGAGTATACACTGTACATTCTTCAGTCAGTATACTGACACTACTTCAAGCCTAAATCCCATGCGACCAATTTTAACGCCTATAATCGGATATTCTTGCTATGACCTAAGTTAAAATGTAGATTTTTGCGTCGAATACTTGAGATTGACTTCTATTCACAGCACTATGTCGCAGTCCAAGTAATTCCCTTCTCATAAAGGGATATAATGATAAGTTACTGAACAGGAAACCAACGTACGAGCTTGAGTCATAACAGAGAGAGAGAGAGAGAGAGAGAGAGAGAGAGAGAGAGAGAGAGAGAGAGAGAGAGAGAGAGAGAGAGAGAGAGAGAGAGAGAGAGAGAGAGAGAGAGAGAGAGAGAGAGAGAAAGAGAGAGAGAGAGAGAGAGAGAGAGAGAGAGAGAGAGAGAGAGAGAGAGAGAGAGAGAGAGAGAGAGAGAGAGAGAGAGAGAGAGAGAGAGAGAGAGAGAGAGAGAGAGAGAGAGAGAGAGAGAGAGAGAGAGAGAGAGAGAGAGAGAGAGAGAGAGAGAGAGAGAGAGATAAAAATAGGTCACATAAATTACTGGAGATGAGAGATGAGGAGTAAGTAGCGAGAGTGGTGATCTGTACACTACTGCGGGGATGTGACACGCCGCAATCAGGGAAATACATTACACTGCCATATAATACCAGTCGTTTGGAAACTATACACACATATTTGATGGACTGTAACAATTATGTGTTTAGTATTTGAGTCTGGAAATGTTTCAATTATAATGCTTTGAAAGTTGAGGATTTGAAAATTGAGGATTTGAATTTAATGTCCACTTTTTCCGGAGTGTAACTTTATTACATCGTTTAGAAATTATGCATAAAACCATTCCATGTGACGGTAAATGAATAAATAAATAAATAATGTAAATAAATAATGTAAATAAAGTCACATTTTATACAGCAATTTATCGGTAAATATTGATGTCATTGGTTAATGGTTATAGGTACTTACTAGGATTTATTTTTTGTCTTGACTGATAAGTTATTGCACTGTACTACCTTTTACTTATACCAACAATAAATTGTACAGTTTCTGCTGTTACTTAGATTGTTGTGGTTTACAATAAAATATGTTTTACTTTTGTCTAGTAATGAGTTAAATACGTTTGTTCGCATTATATACAGATTTGCCCAAGCTCACATCACTCACAGTCAGCCGCTCTGACATAGTAGTATAGTTAAAACCACTGTACATACATCTTAATAAATCATCGGATCATTATAACACAGCCTCATTTTTAGTAGACCAGACATTGAACGTGTTACAGCTTCTGTTACACAAAACAGCTATTGAAATGGATAACATTACATTCCAAATATAAATGCTGACTACCTTACAAGACATTTTTATAACGTACGAAATGCGACGGTTTTCCCGAAATTTCGCCATATTTTCGGACCGCCAAAATTTCGGTCGTCGTAATAGAATCCGTCGCATTATTTTTAGCTTATTCCAATAATTGTGGCTTCATCGATTCATTTTGTTCTTGAAAAGTTAGTGATATGATGGTGGGACAAATAAACACAATATTCCATGATGAATTTAATGTCAAGTTATACGTTTTAAATTTACAATAAATTACATTTATGTGCTAACATAAACGTCTTATAGACTAAGTCAAGATAAACAATTTAATACCAAACTCAATAAGTGAAACTGAAAGATTCGAGCCGGACCCCTTAGAGGAAGATGAAGAAATCGATTTATAAGTTTCATTTTGTTTCAACATGATTTTACCGATTTTTAGAAAATTTTGAATTTCCTTTGTGTCAGAAAACAAAATGATGAAAAATACCCTTATTTTCTGTGACGTCCGAAATGTGACGGTTTTTGTTCAATTTCGCCATATTTTCGGACCGCCAAAATTTCGGTCGTCGCAAATTGGTCCGCCACAAAAATGTCTTGTAAGGTAGATGTGTCCGCTCAAGTAATCTGGCCAGGGAAATACTAAGTCCTACACAGTGAGTACCTGCACAATATCTGCTCTTTTTAGTGTAACCCTATTTTAATGGTTGTGAGCTACGAGATGGCTTTGATCATTGCCGCATTAAAATTCAATAGAGCGGGTGCAATTGTTCAAAGAATATAGTCTCAACACAATGTCGAATATTACAATAACATAATGTAAACAGAACTATTTCGAAACATTGTGTCACATTACTACTTACGCTAGCGCAGATTAGAATACCAATGAAGCCGGCACTTTGTACAAAGTTTTGTATCCACCGTTTAAATCTATCTCCCCATTTGAGAGTAGAAGGGTCTTTTACTCTCTGAAGGTCGGTATATGAGCTGTCGTCCATCTCGTTACCTGATAGCCTGGCTGAAAAGTGTGGTTGTGTTATTTTGCATCTCGTTACCTGATACCTTACAAGACATTTTTGTGGCGGACCAATTTGCGACGACCGAAATTTTGGCGGTCCGAAAATATGGCGAAATTGAACAAAAACCGTCACATTTCGGACGTCACAGAAAATAAGGGTATTTTTCATCATTTTGTTTTCTGACACAAAGGAAATTCAAAATTTTCTAAAAATCGGTAAAATCATGTTGAAACAAAATGAAACTTATAAATCGATTTCTTCATCTTCCTCTAAGGGGTCCGGCTCGAATCTTTCAGTTTCACTTATTGAGTTTGGTATTAAATTGTTTATCTTGACTTAGTCTATAAGACGTTTATGTTAGCACATAAATGTAATTTATTGTAAATTTAAAACGTATAACTTGACATTAAATTCATCATGGAATATTGTGTTTATTTGTCCCACCATCATATCACTAACTTTTCAAGAACAAAATGAATCGATGAAGCCACAATTATTGGAATAAGCTAAAAATAATGCGACGGATTCTATTACGACGACCGAAATTTTGGCGGTCCGAAAATATGGCGAAATTTCGGGAAAACCGTCGCATTTCGTACGTTATAAAAATGTCTTGTAAGGTAGCCTGGCTGAAAAGTGTGGTTGTGTTATTTTGCTGTGAGTAATGTGCTGATACGTGAAGCGGTGAGACAAGTAATAGTAATGTACTAGACAATTGGTATTTCAGCTTCAATATTATACGGCTTTAAAATACGGCTTTAAATTAATACTTTGTTAACAGTAAAATTTCTGACTAGCTATACAGATTCGTAAAATCAAGAAAGTCTCGGACCCTATAACAATAATTTTACTCCTAAGGCAGGAAACAGTGAAATATCAAACTAACCAGCTCTAGCCATGAAGTAGGGTGGTAACTCTCCTATTGCTGTACCAATACCCTGAAACACGCTCTTTTACTTCAAGAACACAATGTTATGGAATGTAGCTGTTATCAATATCACACGAAAAACATATCAGGTCTATATTATATTCAGGTGTCAAATATTTTCGGTAATAGCGTGAATGCGGGATTTGATGGGTATCATAAAGTTGGGCTTAAAAATATTATGTTATTTCTCAGAATTTCTGGCTTGTTTAACCTAGATATAATATATAGGAGACGCAGTAAAACAATGATTCCCCGACTGTGGATAAAATATAGCTAAAATACACTATCATTTGATGAATAATAAATTAAAAATTAAAACAGGTTAGAAAGTTATAAAAATTTGAGGATTAAAATTAACTGTTTTCACTTTTCTCCGTCTCGGCCATTTGAACGTCCTCTTTACTTTCCAAAACTATATTTTGAACAAAATCTTTAGCTGGAAGAGTAGCAAAAGTTAAGTAACCAGTGTGACCTACTCCATCTTTCTTTGGTCCGCCCTTCACATACGCATTTAACCACCCATTACAAGCTTTGTCCCCACTTCTCTGATCTGAGCGGAACTTCTTGTGTCGCTCGTTTCCAACAAAAGGCTCCCAAATTCTCTTCCGACTCAGCTGGTACTGTCGTTCTATTCCCTCAAATGTCTGAATTTCCTCGAACCCTTCCTCTGACAGAGCAGAGCAAGCCTTCTGAACCTGCTCAATACAAGGTGAGAAGCTGCATATCCTCCCTCCGTCAGGACCAAACACAGAGATAGTGTGTTTAATGGCATCCCACGGACAGGGCAGATCTAAAAACACAGCATCAGCAACGTCCTGCACCGCAAAACCGTCCTCACAAACATTCTTATGGTAACTAGAAACAATGTGGTCGAGACCGTGAGATTTAAACTCCACAGCAGCCACCTCACTCCGCTCCTTGTGGAACTCGTGAGAGTGCACGTGACCTGACTCCCCCACAGCACGTGCTAGCGCGTGAGTTAAACTGCCACTACCAGTACCACTCTCCACTACCACACTGCCAGGAGACAACTCCAACATTAGACATACCAGAGAGATATCACTAGCGTAAAGGATTTGAGTCCGGTGAGGCAGAGAAAGGGTCCACAGCTCAGGACTGGGTGCTAGCAGGGTTATAGTGCTCTTCTTGTTGTGGGAATACATCTTGCAACCAAAAGGTTTACCCATGATATCGTTGTGTCTGAATAGTCCAGCTGTTAGTTGGTACTGAGCGTCTCGCTTTACAACAAGAGGTTCAAGAGTACCCTCTCTTCTCACTATCACTGTGTCTCCTTCTTTTATTACATCCTCTCTTGTTGCAAACGTCATGATCCTTCCTTTTGGATGCATGGTTAGTAAATCTATAAATACTTATTTAAAAAGGAAATTACAACTTATTATAACATTTTCATCTTAAATGACTTACCCACATGAGTGATTCCCATCTAACTTTGGACATGATAACCCACATATCCACGTGCATGAGAGAGGTTCCTTCTGGTGGACATATCACAACATCTGGATAAGGAGGTTCTGGGAACTCTACACT
Organism: Bolinopsis microptera; assembly: GCF_026151205.1. NCBI lineage: Eukaryota > Metazoa > Ctenophora > Tentaculata > Lobata > Bolinopsidae > Bolinopsis > Bolinopsis microptera. The sequence goes on from NC_087074.1 coordinate 10,622,492, forward strand.
CTTACACTCCCATGCTGCCATGGTTACTTGGGCTATGTGTGGACCCTGGTGGAGAGAGAGAGAGAGTTGCAATACACGGAGGAGATAGCAATACTCAGGGTTATAGAAAGCGGGGGGGGGGGGGGGGGGGCAAGGGGCCAAAAAGGGCCAACTTTTTAATTTAGGCTTCTAACAATTTTTGGGACAATTTTTTTTTCCCCCGAAAATTTTAAAGTCAAAATTTTTTAAAGTCAAATATTTTCAAAGTTTTCTTGAAAACTACTTTTGTTCATGTTTCATGCTACTCTGATCATTATGAGCCAAAAATATTTTTTTCGGTTTTCGAAGTTCGATATACGATTTTGGACTCGAGGGTTCCCCTTTGTAATGCGATCTCGGAAGGCAGGCCTCCCCTTCGCAATACGAGTTCGGAAGCGAGAGTCTGCTTTCAGAAGTACGTATCGAGAATGACTCGGACCGAAAATTTTCTAAGTCAAAATTTGTAAAAGTTTTCTTGGAAACTACTTTGTTCATGTTTCATGCTACGTACCCTGATCATTCTGAGCCGAAAATATATTTTTCGGTTTTTTTGAAGTCCGTACCTACATTCGGAAGGTTGAGGATATGAAGTAATACTGATTGGTTTCATATACTAATTATAGAAAACGTGATATTTGGCCCACAGATTTGAAGGAAAATACGCGAATTTGGTCCTCAGATTTAAAGGAAAATGCGCAATTTGACGCGGAGAACTGAAAAAATCAAGATTTGTCGTGAGGCCAGGATCTGAAAAATCGCGACTTGTCGCGGCAAACGTGAAAAATCGCGATACCGCAAATGCTCCAATTTCCTTTTGTCCTTACCCTCGAAATTCAGGTTTTAGCGCAAAGCGCCAAAAAATATTTAGAATTTGGCTCCCCCATGAAGAAAATCATTCCTACACCCCTGGATGGGGACGGTACCAGTTTGAGTTCTCATTATATTAACACAGCAGTAGCCCTGGTGTCGCTTAGTGAAACCCAAATCACTGAGCAAGGACTCATAAGTACAGGTTTATAACGGTCAACTTAATATGTAATTGATATGCAGGGAGGTAGGGGGATGTTTTGCGATATAAGACTTATAATTTCGGCGGAAAATGTATGAAGTTTTAAAAATCGATTTTGAGGGTGAAGATCGCGTTTTTACTTACCCATCCAGGAATCCCCTTTCTTGTTGGCGAAATTCTCTACTTTCTTTTGATATTTTAAAATTGAAATTTGACTTGATTGGTGGAGAGTTATGGTTTGTCAAGGTGAACGTTTTAAAATGAAACTACACCCCTGGCAATTTCTGGGTCTACTGATGGATCACATGGATGGATCACATCACTAATTATACGTCACATCACTAATTATACGTCATATGATCTGACCTCTAATAATGGAGGGCCCCCCTTTGTCGGCCTCCCCCTGGCAATACTATAATCTTGGTGAATGGGTGTTGGGTGCATGTAACATGTACGTCATGATCAATACCTCAATATGAATGAGGGGATGATGGGCAATCAGGTAACTGACCACCATACGGCCTCAATACTTGTGATGGCTGTATACTTGCTCCTTATCTCATGAATAAGGGATATGTTTTACAGTGTAACAACTAAAAAACAATAAGTAATAGAAGTAATAATATAGTTACCGGGTAGAGAATGAAGGTATGTAGTCCTATAATATAGTTACCGGGTAGAGAATGAAGGTATGTACTACTATAATATAGTTACCAGGTAGAGAATGAAGGTATGTAGTATTATAATATAGTTACCGGGTGGAGAATGAAGGTATGTAGTCCTATAATATAGTTACCAGGTAGAGAATGAAGGTATGTAGTATTATAATATAGTTACCAGATAGATCAGAGAATGAAGGTATGTAGTCCTATAATATAGTTACCAGGTGGAGAATGAAGGTATGTAGTCCTATAATATAGTTACCAGGTAGAGAACGAAGGTATGTAATACTATAATATAGTTACCAGGTAGAGAATGAAGGTATGTAATACTATAATATAGTTACCAGGTAGAGAATGAAGGTATGTAGTATTATAATATAGTTACCAGATAGATCAGAGAATGAAGGTATGTAGTCCTATAATATAGTTACCAGGTGGAGAATGAAGGTATGTAGTCCTATAATATAGTTACCAGGTAGAGAACGAAGGTATGTAATACTATAATATAGTTACCAGGTAGAGAATGAAGGTATGTAATACTATAATATAGTTACCAGGTAGAGAGTGAAGGTATGTAATACTATATTATAGTTACCAGGTAGAGAATGAAGGTATGTAATACTATAATATAGTTACCAGGTAGAGAATGAAGGTATGTAGTCCAGTTCCCAGTCCTACAGTAGAGAGTATCCCCAGCCCAACCCACCAGACGCTCCACCAGATCTCCTTGTTTAACCACACCACGTACTGTAACATTCCACTGTTAATTCAATTGTTGCTGTTTTGCAACCCTTAATGTTTGCAGAAGACTAGAAAATAGGTAACCAAATACCACATTTCAGGGAATCTTATTTGAAAGTCAATTTTATTATCTGTCTAACCATACCAGGGCAACATCAGCGGTAAAGAAAAAAAAAACATGTCTCGGGACAGAGATTACGACTTAGGGAGTTGAGGCTGGTATGGGCCACAAATAATATTCCAATTCAGTTTGTTACGGAGTTTTATATTAACAGAAAGCGATGTAACAGAGTCGATATATTTTAATTTTTCCGATGGGGTCAGGGTTGGCATACATCGTAGTCCGTCGTCCGATAGTTTCACTGCATCCTAATATTATAAGATAATAGTCTCCAATATATCCCCCCCCCCCCCCCCCCCCCCCCCCCCCCCCCAAGATCACACAAATTTTGTAAAACACCAGCAGTAGTGACTGTGCGTATTACAAAGCTTTAATATATTCAGTATTATCATAGTACTCAGTATTGTTCAATATCGCACATGTTGGATCAACTGACCTTTTGTTGAGCTCCAGGGATGTTGAGGAACAGTAAGATTGCTAAAGTCACCCCAGCCGTCACCGCTATATTTAACTTGTGCAGCTTTGCACTGTAGGAGTGAGGGGGGCTTATCATAAAAATAGGGTAATTTCAATGTATTTATAGCAGAAAAGGTTATTATCTACTGTGCAAAGATGCAGTCTGGGTAGCTTCTAATAGTAGTAAGGGTAACTAGTGTAATGTGTGGACTTAAAATCAACAAAAACAAAAAACACGAGATCCGGAGGGGGGGGGGAGGGCCGGGGGGGGGGGAACGAGACTAAATACTTACAACTTAAAACCTTTACAAAGTTCATCAAACGTCTGCCAGCCAAAATAGTAAAATGTTTTCAGAGGACTTCTCCAAAGAGTAATGTTCTTCCGCTCAGCCTCAAGTTCATCCTCAGTACTTACAAGATTTTCTAAGTCCTCTGATTCATTTAGCAAACCATTTGATTCACCCATCCAGTACCACAATATAAATCAGCAATTTGAAGGGTCATATTTGTTCATCTGGAAAGAAGATGATGTTATAACCGATGTCTAATATTAAAGACTAGAGTTTGAAAACAAAGCGGAAAACTGATCGACCAAAACTTTGAAGAGACGTGTTGTTGTATATGTTGGGGACAGGTTTTGAGTACAACTACGATATCATGGTACACAAGAAGAAAGAGAATAACTTAAAAGCAGTTACAAATCACAAAATCATAAACGAAAATTACAGAACATTATAATATTAATACATATCATCTTATCTTAATAACAATAACAGGATTAATCAGAGGCACATATTAGGTGCGGTAAAAAAGTCGAAATTATGCGGTACCGCACCCGACTATAAAGGTAAAATGTGCGGTAAGGTGCGGTAAATTTATACCAATTATGCGGCAAATGTGCGGCAATTTTTCGAAATTTATGCGGGAATTGTGCGGTTTTCATTTGCATTTTCTCAAGGACTTTGGAAATTCTAAATGTATAACCGCCGCTCTTATCATAAATAGGTCTGTTTATGTGTTACTGAGGGTGTAGTTCTTTAGTACTAAGACCATGATTGAACCAAACTCTTGAGCTCGCCATGCTGTTGAGATATCCCCTTGTTTTGCTGATGCAGGTATCTTTTGTTTCTTGTGTGGTGAGCTTGATGATGGGTCACTGTCTGTAGCTGTTCGTTTCTTTAGGAAACGGTCCATGACGTTGTGATGTGATATAGAGTAATCAGATAATGTGGTGAAGTTACGAATGACTACTGATACACTATAATCGAAGTACGGTAACGACGAGGGTTCCATAACGGCCTGGGTCACGGTCCCGAAAGGGCCTGGGTCACGGTCCCGAAAGGGCTTGGGTCACGGTCCCGATAGGGCCAGGGTCACGGTCCCGAAAGGGCCTGGGTAACGGTCCCGAAAGGGCCTGGGTCACGGTCCCGAAAGGGCCTGGGTCACGTGGTAACCAGGTCACGTGGCCTAGGCATGAGTTCCAAAAGGGCCTGGGTCACGGTCCCGAAAGGGCCTGGGTCAGGGTCCCGAAAGGGCCTGGGTCACGGTCCTAAAAGGGCCCGACTTTTAACATATTTTGGTTTTTACACTCGAAAATCTTAACGCGAAAATTTCAAAATTATGAATATGCGAAATTACGCGGAAAATGCTAGATTATTATGCGGAAATATGCAGAAAATTACAAAATGTGCGGAAATGTGCGAAAAACAATAATTATGCGAAAATGTGCGGAAAACGGTAAATTGTGCGATTCCGCACCCATCGCACCTAATATGTGCCTCTGGGATTTCAGGATATTTGAAATGTCTAAAAGTTCAGTAAACATTTCAATCTATGTCAAGTCAGATATGTAGCAGAACAGGAGAAGGTAAGTCAAATGACACTTGAGAGCGATTATAATTAATACACGTTAAGGTCACAGTATGATTCGATAAAGTCCACTAACTAGTGCCACTGTATGACAAAACTACCTCCCCATTTTTACCCATGTCCAAGGATCGACCGGGATCAGATATAATATACAATTGACAGCGTGAAAACATTATCAAAGTATCAACAATAAACGCTGACTGGTGCTGATGGATCTTGAAGAGGGTATAATATGTGCAGGTCTATTGTTCTTAAAATTTAAAGGTGGTATTGTTGGCATTATTTGTGTAAGACTGCTGTCCCTTAATTCCACAAGTCTTCCCTACAATAATTTGAACAATGGCAAGTAGAAACAATAGCAGTTACAAATATTATCATTCACAGAGATTCTTAAAAGGAAGGGATCAACAAAGCTATGAAATTTTAAAGCTTTGCAATTGTTAAATATAATCGTCGTCTTCGTTGCTGATTGGATGTCCTTATCTGATCCAAAGAAGGATTTCAGTCGCGGTCGATCCTTGCCCATATCCATTGAATTTATATAATTGTATATAACACCATGCCAGCTCAGGTGTAAAGCATAAGTATGGATAAGTATGGAGATGAAATGGAGGTGAAAATAAATTAGTCGAGTTTTAATTCAAATGTGTGATATCATTACAAAATAGCATAATATAATAAATGTTATATTATGTTGATATTTGTTTTGATTTATTATTATTTGGTCTTGTTGTATCTTTGCATTAGTAATATAACTTTGGTGTTCAGTAATGTTTTAAAATGTTTAGTAAATTTTGTTTTCGTAACTATATTTATTCAGGATGTTACAGAAGGAATCGATTTAATGTAGTTGAAGGAGTCCTAACTCTCCTCACTTTCAAAAATGGCGTTTCTCTTTATAATGATCTGTGACTCTTTTTTTCAGAGAACGGAACCAAAACCATCTGGCGCAAATAGCTAGTGGCCACATTTCGGCAAATTTAAAACACCCCTCTCTCTTACTTAGGGTTAACGCCCACATCCCACTTTGTACTCATTTCCAACCCCCCCCCCCCCCCCCCCCCTCCCTAAGCTGGCTTTTGTAAATTTATTTGAAACGATCCCAAATGGTAAGCTTCCAATTTGAACAAAAATATCGTCTCGTTTTTGGCAAATTGGGCGACTTCCTGTCCGAGAGCGACTCTTGACCCCGAGAGCCGGATTAGCGTTTTCGGACAAGAGTCGCTTGTCCGACATGAGTCGGATACTGGTTTTGGCTTTTAACAGTTTTCCGGTATCTTACAATTAAATTAAACTTTAAAAAACAACTGAATAATATTAATTTTTCCACAATATACATCTAATATGATTTACTATTCTAAAACAGATTATACGTTCGCGTTGTTTTAACAGAGTGCGTGATGTTCACCTAAATCATAATCATTAACATATTAAGTTGACCGTTTATAAACCTTTAGTAATGATCCATGCTCAGTGATTTGGGTTTCCACTAAAGCGACACCAGGGCTACTGCTTGTTGTTAATATAATGAAACTCAAACTGGTACCAGTCCCCCATCACATGGTCCGTAGATTGTTCACATGCCCCTGATTCACGATTTTTTCCTGCATTTAATTTATTATCATACCGAGAACCAAAAAGTGTAGCACCCGATATAAAGACTAGAACTCCGACCTGACACAACCGCGAACAGCACTTGGACCCCCTAATATCAAAAGAATCCGGAACCTTTGGAGTAATCAGGGAGCATTTACCGAAACCATGACTTGTGAGCAAGAAGCAGTAACCTCCCTTGCGTAATCCCGTCTATCTTTACTCCATAGCCTTTATGACACTGGAAGTGATATTGATCCTGAAGAAAGAAAGTTTGTCTATCAATGTTAGACACTGCACCCACGCTAACTCCAGATGTTTCCTACGGCACGCTCTTCCCATACTCTTACTAAATCTGAAAGAGGATTTCCAACACGGGGTTTTCCAGCACTTTACTTATTAGAAATGGATTGATGGAGGGAAAAACACAAGAAAAGCTTGAGTGATCATAATATTTCTTTAGAGGGGTCCATCTTTTTGCAGGGAAGCCAGGGCAGTGTTGGGATATCAAACATTGCTCGTAAACCATGTTCAAACACTGGGTCCATCAGTTCCTTCCAGTGAGATTTCACGTACTCCGTATCATTATTACTATTTGTTTTATCGACCAACGGTCCCTGCATTGGAACACCTATACCATGATATTAAATGACGAAACTTAGTAAATCGGCAACGTTTTAATGTGCCAGTCCGAGGACGGTCAAGCAATGGGATGGAATGTCTTGATGCTGAGTCCACTGCCAGATGCCACCTCCGCCAGAGAGCGTGCTCCTTCAGCCGCTTCCGGACATGTCCTATCGAACCCCAACACGCTGACTATAGAACCCACCACAGCTGTTTTATTCATCATGACTGGGATCTTCGTTGGTGTACACCATCAGTCCGAATAGGTGGAACATATTATAGGTGAGATTGAATGTGGAGAAAGAAGAGCATATCCCCTTCATCAGCTTGCAGTATTTCCAGCACTGCTTTCCCTTCTAGTACTGTAAAACACACTGAGCGGGGTAATTAACCCCTTGAAGGGCATTTTTTTGAAATAAAAGAAGCAAGGGCCTTTGTGAGGGCATCACGTTTCGAATTGATAGCATCAGACACGGTAGGTGCTTGCTTTTGTTTGACAAGCAATTTGGTCTGACCCTTTATCCAGAAATGGCAGAAAAGTCTAGTGAAAATGTTACTCTCAACATACTTCAACCGAATCAACCCTGCTGTGATGTTAGTATAGTAATTCACAGAAAGGATAAAACCCAGGCCCCAGCCAAAACCCAAGATAGACCCATGATTTTAGACATTTTAAAGTACTATTAAATAAAAATAAATATCACGTTCTTGGGCCAACAATTATAAACGATTATAATATTATGCAACGGATTTTTTACTAGAACAGCCAAAACCGCCAGCAGTTTACAGGCAACTTGTTGGCACCAAAAGATTCGATGGACCAAAACTACAACTGCTGTTGGGGTCCAACTACAACTGCGAAGTCGAATACTAAAAATAGAAAATACTTCGATAAACTTGAAGATACAGGTGAGAACCTAGATTAGAGTATTTATATACCGAGACATCTTATAGAAGGGTGGGGCCGCTTCTTAGAAATGAGAATGATCATGGTGGTTCCTTCACACAAATGCAGTAACAGTTTGCATTTGTCGAACTCACTTTGCTTTTGTTACCGCCATATTGCTTAGTATTTCATATCGGTACTTTAAACCTCAGTTCTACTCAGCTTTAAGAGATTATATTGAGGATATTTTGGTCTGAAAAGGAAGGGTTTCGGTTACTCTAACTCACATTTACTGGAACACTGAATAAACGTATCGGGGTCACCTGGGGCACGCCGCAAGAGGACCAGAGTGACAAAACTAACGAGTCACAGTTTAATGAGGCCTAACATTCCGATAAATAAAATGGTAAACTTATTATTCTCGAAAGGGAAAACGTTACATCCAAAGCTACATCCCAAAGTTTTCCTCCCATAAATTAATTTGTGTTTAAATATACATCTTTTAATCCCAATCTTCGTTTGGTGACCTTTTAATATATCATGTGCAAGGACATCGACTTTTGACAGGACAAGATAGTGCTAAGATATATAATTACGTTATTATTCATTTCTGATGTAACTTTAAGAGCTTATATAGAAATCATGAATTTTAAAAAGATAAGTTTGCAGTTAATAAGCAAACACCTAGCAAAGAGAGCAAAATTGTGATTTTAATCAAATTCAACAATTGTCATAAGCAATCGCCCAGACATTTCAAAGTTTTAAAACCCCTATTCATCTTTGTACCAACTACCGACCGCCCCCCCCCCCCCCCCCCCCCCCCCCCCCCCCCCCATATAATCTCGGGAAGGACGAAAGGGGCCAAAATTTTGGTGGCCTAATTTGGCCTATCCCGTCATTGCATTAATCCAAATTATCATTATACTGATAAAGTGTATAAAAAACAAAAATTCCGTCATTGCTATTACCAAATTTTTTACTGTTAAAGTGTAGTAAAAACGATAAATTCCTCATTCTTGGAAATCATTCATATTAAAGCAAAAAAAGTTCAGATTCTTCTCTTTGACACCCTTTTGAGACCTATAACTGTAAGAATATTTTTCAAAATTTGCAGGACCTAACATTTGACCCCTAAAATTGGAAACTGCAAAGCCAAAACTTGCTGGAATTTATCATTACACATTTAAATGCTAGATATTAAAATCCTGAAAGCAAACTTTCTGAAATTCTTTTAAATAATACAAATATGCATCCATTTTTTCGAACCACACTTATATTTAGCCCAACAGCGTGCTGGCAGGCTCTAATATTGCATTTAAACCGTAAATAATTGAATCGTTACTTAAAACTGTGTTGAATATTGATCTCTAGTGCCAAAATTGCTAACTACATTTGCCACGAGCAATGTTCGGCCAATAATACACAACTGCTAACAGAAATTGGACAGGACGCAGCTTTTTATCGCAGTCCTGCCATAAACTTAAAACTTATTATATGCAAGCCTGTCTAGACAATGAATGTTTCGCGATTTTTGACACTCTATGGCCCCCCCCGCTCCCCACCCATGAAGTAAAAATCATTCGTACACCCCTGAATACCTTCTCAATTTTTAATTTATTGAATAAGAAAGTGGGGGTGGTCCATGCCTGATTGTCGATGTCAACCCATCGTAATGATAGGTAATCGTTAGGCGATGTCCCCAAGGTCATCAAAAAATATAAGCTTAATAACGGGTCAAGAAATTTTAATTTTATGATATATAAGTTACAAATTGTCCAATGTGTAGTGAATACCTACATAAGGTGAAATTTATATAACACTTATTTCTTTGTTATGTTTGTCCCATTTCAAAAAAAGTCTAAACACAAAACAATTTGCGCAGAATTTGAACATTACAACATTACATCACATTTTTATGGTCAGCGAAATTACCTAAATAGAGTAAATCGAAATAATTTAAAGATTCGAAACGACAAAAACTTCTCGATCACTATTGACTATTACACATGTTTTATTGAAAGTTTTAAAATAAGTCAGATAACCAAGATTTAAACATCGATATCCTGTGCACGACCACAATTAAATTGAAAAATACTATCTTTTCCGAATGCTTGTATTAATAACATAATGAGTTACGATCCCCTAATAATTGCTCCCTTTTTAAGGTGTGAGCATATTCCTGCCTTTAATCATAGAGTTCCTAGACATTAAATGAAAAATAAATCTACCGATACCTTGTCTTGCTACTCTCGCAACAGGCTAGTTTTATAAATTTAGATTTCTGCTGAACGAAAGCTGATTGCAATGCGCCACACGTATCATTGCGTTCCACCTCATTTATGTTATTTGAAAGATTGAACAGAAGTACATTTCTGCATGGTAACCTGTTTGAATTTGGTCGCCGAGTGTTAACATCTGTTCAAATGGTCAGGGGAATCATTTTGTATAAAACCACAAACTTTTTAAAAAAACCGACCAAGCAGTGTTTCTGAACGACATTACGACAACGAATGCTACAAAATCAAATAGCACATCAGGCCTAATCTGTCTGAAAAACTGAAAAATAAAAACAAAAGGAAGCCAGGTTTAATATTATAGTAAAATTAATTCTCTAAAGCAAAGACCAATAAGTTGGGACAGAAACTTTTCCAAATGAAACACCTACGTGTATTAATCTGACGCAAATGACAATTCCTTAAATTCCCGATGGCATTAAAACTTGAAACACTGAACACAGCGTGAAATCTGACATATTGATAACGTGATATTTAACTAATCATATCAATTCCGAATAAGGTTTGAACTAGATCATAAACCTGAACTGATGAGGTCCTTGTTCAGTGTTTTCCTCCAATTGTCTTGGTTTGGGTTCCACTAAGCTACACCAGGCCACTGTGTTGATCGTATGAGAACTCAAGCTATTATTGTGGGCTGTAGATCGGTCACTGCCCTGATTCACGATATATTCTGCGATTTATGTATTCATCATTTCCAATGACCGCAAACTATAGCGCCGATATAAAGACTAGAACTCCAACAGACAAAAACTGAGGATCAGCACCGGACTAAATTAAAGAAAATCCGGATCCTTGGGTGGAATCTGGGAGCATTTACCGAGAACCATCTTTGTGAGCAATATTTGCTGAACTCCCTTGCGATCCGTCTATCTTCCACTCCATAGCCTTTCGGACACTGTAAGGTGATGTTTTGATCCTGGAAGAAAGAAAGGATTGACTTCAATGTTAGTCACTGCACCCTTCGCTATTTACCGATGTTTATTCGGCATGGTTCTTCCCATTCACTTATATTCTAATCTAAAGAGGTAATGCAACCCTGGTTCAACCGACCACTTTTGAATATAAACATTCCGAGTCCTGTCCAGTTCCTTCAATTTTTTTTATAGTAATGGATCTATGGAGGGAGAAAACACATGAAAGGTTTGGAGTGGATCAGGTAATATTTCTTTGAGAGGGGCATCTTTTTGCAGGGAGCCAGGGCTAAGTGTTGGATAACATCATTGCTCGTAAACCTTGTCCTAACACCTCATCACAGTTCTTCCAGTGAGATTGTCACGTACTCCGTGCCTTTAATTCAAGCTTATTAATAGACCAACGGTCTGCATTGGTAAACACCTATTCCATGAAATGAAACGAAACGTAGTATCGGCACGTTTATGTGCCTTTCCGTGATCGTCAAGCATTGCTGATGGAAGTCATGGATTATGATTCCCTCCCCAGAACGTCACCTCCGCCAAAGAAGCCGCTTCTGGACATGATCTGATGAACCCCTAACACACGCAGACTTTGACCCTAACCCAACAGATTTTCATCCTGGAAGTGAGATTCTGTTGTTGTACGCCATCAGGTCCGAGTAGTGGACATGTAGTGAGGTGAGATTGATGGAGAAAGAAGAGCATTCCATCATCACCTTGCAATATTTCCAGCACACTTCTTTCCCTCCCAGATACTGTAAAACTTATAGTCCCGGGATAGAATCCAAGCGGGCTCTTGTTCTTTATTGGAAGCAAGGCTCTGGGGTGTCATCACGTTCGAAAATGATCGCATCATCAGATGCTAGATTTGTTTGACTGGGCGGCAAAATTTGGTCTATACCCATTATCGAGAAATGGTAGGAAAGGCAAGTGAAACGTTTTCCTTCAACATGGAACCTTCGCAACCTAAGTTAAAATTAAGGTGTTTTAAACCAGAAAAGCAATCTGAAATTACCAATGATTTCTTAACCTTTTTATTACCTACATATTATTAAAAAAAAGTAAATAAAACATGTTTTTAAATTAAATGAAAAATTTTCGCTAAAATGGTAGTTTTATCTTATCGAAAATTAAAGAACACTGTAGACATCAATTATATAATGCGCAGAATTGTTTTACTAAGAAACAGAGAAAACCAACAGTTAAGCTCCAGTAATTGTGTACCAAAAGATTCGTGGGACATAATTTATCCTAGGTAACGAGCAGTGCAGCCGGATTCGAAACCCTGGACCTTCTTTGCAGAAGGCGGAAGCGCTAACCACAGGCCACCTTGCCCTCAAGATTGCGTACCTGGATTGATTTTAGGTGCAAAATGATCTAACGAAGGACCCTACCTGGTGGGGGGTTGTCAAAAATTCTGAAACATCGAAGTGCATACTCAACTAACACACTACCAGTAGATACAAAAGTAAACTACAACTGCCGTAAAATACTGAGTAGTTAAGGAAATACGAGACCGAAAACTGAAAGAGAAGCTAGATTTGATTACTTTTTTATAGAAATGACAATTTGTTGAATGTGCTTGCTTCATAACAAAAAATTGACCCGTGATGCCTTGCGGGACACAAATATCATATCTGTCACGAGAGTGTCAATTCTTAACATAGATCTACAGTACTTTTGAAATACGTTGAGATGGTAGCAATCAATCTAAATCCAACGGAATACCACAAAATGTCTATTTAAGTCTAGTTAGCTATTCATTTAGTTATGGTAATTCATTTTGTCAAACAATGACAAAAGGAAATAAGGAGTAACCTATCACCTCTCACGTCTACTCAGATTAATAAAGTTCATTGTCCTACTGTTAATATACGCCTGATGGAAGTTTGACTAGTCAAGGATGATAAACGTTTGTAGCATAATTTTGGGCAAAGGGCACCCGACAAAATCTTGTTGGATCCGTCAAAGGAGCGAGAAGGGCCTGCTTGTGATAAAAAGAAGCATCTTCTCCTTGGTTAGAGTAGGTTCTTGTGACATTATTTGGAGAAGGACTTTTGAAGTGAAACTGTTATGGCGTGGAAATATATAGAACGTAAGGTGGCCGTAAAAGTGTCCTAAAGACACACATACAATTATCAGTGCATCAGTGTTCACACTTTTCGGCAGTAGGTGCACTCTATAACCATAAACACTGACTTGTGTAATATGTAACGATTCCATTAAATGGTAATATCAAGCATTCCTAATTGAACAGCAAATTTCTTCGATCGGTTTTGCTTTTATGGTTTTCCTGTTTAGTTGGGCCAGTAACAACTCCATTGTTTTTGGTACTTTGGTCGCCTTATACGGCCTAAGCGGTATAACAAAAAAAGCGATATTATAATAATATTATTATAAATTTTAACTTAAAAACGTAAAACCGTGAATAATGTTATTTTCCTTCCAATTATTATAACCAATTTTATTTAATCATATTCTGATGATTTAAACTAATCATAAAAATTACGAAATTAGGGTAACGTTATAAACATGTACAATGTTTCAGGTATTTCTCCAATTTTCTAGCATCGTGTTCCACTAAGCTACACCTAGGCCCACTGTGTTGTGGAGAGAAAGTTTAGTAACTGTCATCCATCAACATGGGCCGAGATTGTTCACTGCCCTTATTCACGATTTTCCTGCAATTTATTTATTATCATTCCGTGACCGCAAAGTGTAGCACAACCCGATAAAAAGACAAGAACACCCGACAGACACAACCGCGATCAGCCCCGGACTAAAATCAAAGAAACCGATCCTTGGTGGAAACAGGGAGCATTTACCGGAGACCATGTCATGTGAGCAAGATTGCTGAATTCCCTTGCGCGTATCCGAGCTATCTTCACTCCATAGCCTTTCTGACAAACTGGATGGTGATGTTTGATTCTGGAAGAAAGAAAGGTTGTTCTCAATGTATAGTCATGTTAAGGAGTACACATTTTGTTAAACTCTCACAAAAGTGAAAAAATTATTACTCTGATAAAGCTAATTGTGCCCCATGGGCGTAGAATTATAGATTGTGAATCATCCCCAATATAGACATATTATTGAAACAAGGGGTCTGAATTATTGGACCAATCAGCTAGGCTCTCCCTCAGCTCATGATTTTATGCAGAGGCATGAGGCATCGTTGTAGAAATTGTATTCTCTGTTCTTTTCCCTTTATAAGATTTAAGACAATGAAACTGGCTCGTGCAGAAAATCAAGTAATTATATTGCTTCAAGCGCACAAGTAAAGGCTTAAAGGCTTGAGTAATGTTGCTCTCACCTCTCTATTTATATTGGGACAAGTAAAGGCTTGAGTAATGTTGCTCTCACCTCTCTATTGGGCCTACAAGTAAAGGCTTGAGTAATGTTGCTCTCACCTCTCTATTGGGACAAGTAAAGGCTTGAGTAATGTTGCTCTCACCTCTCTATTGGGACAAGTAAAGGCTTGAGTAATGTTGCTCTCACCTCTCTATTGGGACAAGTAAAGGCTTGAGTAATGTTAGTCTCACCTCTCTATTGGGCCTACAAGTAAAGGCTTGAGTAATGTTGCTCTCACCTCTCTATTGGGCCTACAAGTAAAGGCTTGAGTAATGTTGCTCTCATCTCTCTATTGGGACAAGTAAAGGCTTGAGTAATGTTGCTCTCACCTCTCTATTTATATTGGGACAAGTAAAGGCTTGAGTAATGTTGCTCTCACCTCTCTATTGGGACAAGTAAAGGCTTGAGTAATGTTAGTCTCACCTCTCTATTGGGCCTACAAGTAAAGGCTTGAGTAATGTTGCTCTCACCTCTCTATTGGGCCTACAAGTAAAGGCTTGAGTAATGTTGCTCTCACCTCTCTATTGGGACAAGTAAAGGCTTGAGTAATGTTGCTCTCACCTCTCTATTTATATTAGGACAAGTAAAGGCTTGAGTAATGTTGCTCTCACCTCTATTGGGACAAGTAAAGGCTTGAGTAATGTTGCTCTCACCTCTCTATTGGGACAAGTAAAGGCTTGAGTAATGTTAGTCTCACCTCTCTATTGGGCCTACAAGTAAAGGCTTGAGTAATGTTGCTCTCACCTCTCTATTGGGCCTACAAGTAAAGGCTTGAGTAATGTTGCTCTCATCTCTCTATTGGGACAAGTAAAAGCTTGAGTAATGTTGCTCTCACCTCTCTATTTATATTGGGACAAGTAAAGGCTTGAGTAATGTTGCTCTCACCTCTCTATTGGGACAAGTAAAGGCTTGAGTAATGTTAGTCTCACCTCTCTATTGGGCCTACAAGTAAAGGCTTGAGTAATGTTGCTCTCACCTCTCTATTGGGCCTACAAGTAAAGGCTTGAGTAATGTTGCTCTCACCTCTCTATTGGGACAAGTAAAGGCTTGAGTAATGTTGCTCTCACCTCTCTATTTATATTGGGACAAGTAAAGGCTTGAGTAATGTTGCTCTCACCTCTATTGGGACAAGTAAAGGCTTGAGTAATGTTGCTCTCACCTCTCTATTGGGACAAGTAAAGGCTTGAGTAATGTTAGTCTCACCTCTCTATTGGGCCTACAAGTAAAGGCTTGAGTAATGTTGCTCTCACCTCTCTATTGGGCCTACAAGTAAAGGCTTGAGTAATGTTGCTCTCATCTCTCTATTGGGACAAGTAAAGGCTTGAGTAATGTTGCTCTCATCTCTCTATTGGGACAAGTAAAGGCTTGAGTAATGTTGCTCTCATCTCTCTATTGGGACAAGTAAAGGCTTGAGTAATGTTGCTCTCATCTCTCTATTGGGCCTACATGTTAAGGCTTGAGTAATGTTAGTCTCACCTCTCTATTGGGCCTACAAGTAAAGGCTTGAGTAATGTTGCTCTCACCTCTCTATTGGGACAAGTAAAGGCTTGAGTAATGTTGCTCTCATCTCTCTATTGGGACAAGTAAAGGCTTGAGTAATGTTGCTCTCATCTCTCTATTGGGACAAGTAAAGACTTGAGTAATGTTGCTCTCATCTCTCTATTGGGACAAGTAAAGGCTTGAGTAATGTTGCTCTCATCTCTCTATTGGGCCTACATGTTAAGGCTTGAGTAATGTTAGTCTCACCTCTCTATTGGGCCTACAAGTAAAGGCTTGAGTAATGTTGCTCTCATCTCTCTATTGGGCCTACAAGTAAAGGCTTGAGTAATGTTGCTCTCACCTCTCTATTGGGACAAGTAAAGGCTTGAGTAATGTTGCTCTCATCTCTCTATTGGGACAAGTAAAAGCTTGAGTAATGTTGCTCTCATCTCTCTATTGGGACAAGTAAAGGCTTGAGTAATGTTGCTCTCACCTCTCTATTTATATTAGGACAAGTAAAGGCTTGAGTAATGTTGCTCTCACCTCTATTGGGACAAGTAAAGGCTTGAGTAATGTTGCTCTCACCTCTCTATTGGGACAAGTAAAGGCTTGAGTAATGTTAGTCTCACCTCTCTATTGGGCCTACAAGTAAAGGCTTGAGTAATGTTGCTCTCACCTCTCTATTGGGCCTACAAGTAAAGGCTTGAGTAATGTTGCTCTCATCTCTCTATTGGGACAAGTAAAAGCTTGAGTAATGTTGCTCTCACCTCTCTATTTATATTGGGACAAGTAAAGGCTTGAGTAATGTTGCTCTCACCTCTCTATTGGGACAAGTAAAGGCTTGAGTAATGTTAGTCTCACCTCTCTATTGGGCCTACAAGTAAAGGCTTGAGTAATGTTGCTCTCACCTCTCTATTGGGCCTACAAGTAAAGGCTTGAGTAATGTTGCTCTCACCTCTCTATTGGGACAAGTAAAGGCTTGAGTAATGTTGCTCTCACCTCTCTATTTATATTGGGACAAGTAAAGGCTTGAGTAATGTTGCTCTCACCTCTATTGGGACAAGTAAAGGCTTGAGTAATGTTGCTCTCACCTCTCTATTGGGACAAGTAAAGGCTTGAGTAATGTTAGTCTCACCTCTCTATTGGGCCTACAAGTAAAGGCTTGAGTAATGTTGCTCTCACCTCTCTATTGGGCCTACAAGTAAAGGCTTGAGTAATGTTGCTCTCATCTCTCTATTGGGACAAGTAAAGGCTTGTGTAATGTTGCTCTCATCTCTCTATTGGGACAAGTAAAGGCTTGAGTAATGTTGCTCTCATCTCTCTATTGGGACAAGTAAAGGCTTGAGTAATGTTGCTCTCATCTCTCTATTGGGCCTACATGTTAAGGCTTGAGTAATGTTAGTCTCACCTCTCTATTGGGCCTACAAGTAAAGGCTTGAGTAATGTTGCTCTCACCTCTCTATTGGGACAAGTAAAGGCTTGAGTAATGTTGCTCTCATCTCTCTATTGGGACAAGTAAAGGCTTGAGTAATGTTGCTCTCATCTCTCTATTGGGACAAGTAAAGGCTTGAGTAATGTTGCTCTCATCTCTCTATTGGGACAAGTAAAGGCTTGAGTAATGTTGCTCTCATCTCTCTATTGGGCCTACATGTTAAGGCTTGAGTAATGTTAGTCTCACCTCTCTATTGGGCCTACAAGTAAAGGCTTGAGTAATGTTGCTCTCATCTCTCTATTGGGCCTACAAGTAAAGGCTTGAGTAATGTTGCTCTCACCTCTCTATTGGGACAAGTAAAGGCTTGAGTAATGTTGCTCTCATCTCTCTATTGGGACAAGTAAAAGCTTGAGTAATGTTGCTCTCATCTCTCTATTGGGACAAGTAAAGGCTTGAGTAATGTTGCTCTCATCTCTCTATTGGGACAAGTAAAGGCTTGAGTAATGTTGCTCTCATCTCTCTATTGGGCCTACATGTTAAGGCTTGAGTAATGTTAGTCTCACCTCTCTATTGGGCCTACAAGTAAAGGCTTGAGTAATGTTGCTCTCACCTCTCTATTATGCCTACAAGTAAAGGCTTGAGTAATGTTGCTCTCACCTCTCTATTGGGACAAGTAAAGGCTTGAGTAATGTTGCTCTCACCTCTCTATTGGGCCTACAAGTAAAGGCTTGAGTAATGTTGCTCTCACCTCTCTATTGGGACAAGTAAAGGATTGAGTAATGTTGCTCTCACCTCTCTATTGGGACAAGTAAAGGCTTGAGTAATGTTGCTCTCATCTCTCTATTGGGACAAGTAAAGGCTTGAGTAATGTTGCTCTCATCTCTCTATTGGGACAAGTAAAGGCTTGAGTAATGTTGCTCTCATCTCTCTATTGGGACAAGTAAAGGCTTGAGTAATGTTGCTCTCATCTCTCTATTGGGACAAGTAAAGGCTTGAGTAATGTTGCTCTCATCTCTCTATTGGGCCTACATGTTAAGGCTTGAGTAATGTTAGTCTCACCTCTCTATTGGGCCTACAAGTAAAGGCTTGAGTAATGTTGCTCTCATCTCTCTATTGGGCCTACAAGTAAAGGCTTGAGTAATGTTGCTCTCATCTCTCTATTGGGACAAGTAAAGGCTTGAGTAATGTTGCTCTCATCTCTCTATTGGGCCTACATGTTAAGGCTTGAGTAATGTTAGTCTCACCTCTTTATTGGGACAAGTAAAGGCTTGAGTAATGTTGCTCTCACCTCTATTGGGCCTACAAGTAAAGGCTTGAGTAATGTTGCTCTCACCTCTCTATTGGGACAAGTAAAGGATTGAGTAATGTTGCTCTCACCTCTCTATTGGGACAAGTAAAGGCTTGAGTAATGTTGCTCTCATCTCTCTATTGGGCCTACAAGTAAAGGCTTGAGTAATGTTGCTCTCACCTCTCTATTGGGACAAGTAAAGGCTTGAGTAATGTTGCTCTCACCTCTCTATTGGGCCTACAAGTAAAGGCTTGAGTAATGTTGCTCTCACCTCTCTATTACGCCTACAAGTAAAGGCTTGAGTAATGTTGCTCTCACCTCTCTATTGGGCCTACAAGTAAAGGCTTGAGTAATGTTGCTCTCACCTCTCTATTGGGCCTACAAAACTTCATAGTAACCATACATCAGTGATCAGTTCCCGTAATCAGACTGCGAATGAGTCTTACAAATCTTACTTTTAAATCTGGATAACCTCAGAGGTGTAATATTTTCATTCGTCATCATCGAATTATTATTTATTTGAGCTAAGCTCAAATTGAAATTGTGTGATGTTACAAGTTTATTACTAGTTCATGTTAAAGTGAGCCATGTGATTCGCCCTCGTACCGTGTCCACTCCTTTAGGAGAGTACCGCCCTTGTGTCCTCCGCCCTCGTGTCCGGTTGACGTGTCAGGTGACTGAGTTAACACTAGACTAGATCCGCACTTTGGGAATCGTGCAGGAAGCCAAATTAGGGTGTCGTAACAAACTATCATATGATTATCCAATCAATTTTGCTTACGCGATTTTAAATTAGTCATTTTAAATCTGCTTTACATATTTTTTCAGATCACACTTATGGGCCACTTTCTACCAAAACACATACACTGAACCAGTCTAAAACGGCCACATATAGATGGGGGCAAGCTTACCACAATTGGTGGCAAGCTCGGCCGTAATTTATTAAATAACTGATTAATTGAATAATTAATAACGAGCCACGAGGCTTATTACATGCTCAATTCTCGATAATAGAGATCAATAATTTGTTAATAGCTGAAGTCGTTGTTAATACCTGAAGTCAGAATGAAGTGGGATGATACTGTTAATAGTTCGATAGTAAATAATAGGCTAATTACAAAAGGGGGGGGGGGGGGGGGTGGGGGGCACAAAAACCGAGAAAACCTCCTCAAACATCCTCTGCGAAAAGGTCTTCTTAATATTTGTTTGGAAGGCGCGGCATCTTTTTAGTAAATGCATGTGCGCCATAGCTAGGCAATTTAATTTAATTAAATTATATATATATAATATATATATATATATATATATATATATATATATATATATATATATATATATATATAGCTAGCGCGCTAGTATAGCTAAATTAAATTGCCTAGAGCTAGCTAGCTAGCTAGCTAATATAATCTATATTTTCGAAATATCGGGAGCGATAATATTGGACGCATAATAACATGCATGGTTTTGAGCATGTTAAGGTGTCACAAACCCACCCCTACTATACCAGAGTACACACATACACATCCGAGGAGTTGAAAATAGGGCCAACCAAAGAGTTTTTTAAAGTGCGAAGAAATAACTAACGTTTTTCACTGAAATTAAAAAAAGTTGCGGCAGAGCTACGTATGAGACAAATTCAAAATACTTTTTATTATATCGTAGATACTTGTATTACTGTGTTCATTTCTCCGGACCAGCCACCTGTCCCTGAGGACCCAGGCTATTATGTTCATTAACCGAATAAAGATTTGGCGGAATGACAGGCTGAGCGCGGCCCAGTAAGCCACCTGAAGAGCAAGACAGACACCATATGCTCGTTTTGGAGATGAAACAGAAGGCAAAGGAAGATTTGAATAGATGCTATTATATTAGAAGTGGTATTATTTGTTGTGAGGACAATTTCTTAGTAATTTAGTGATTTAAATTATTTTCATATTCATTTTCATGCTAGCCTTTTTCATTCACCCTTTAGAGTCGTTCTGATATGGTTAATAGCACTTGTGCCTGGCGCCTGCTACTATCCATATGGGCGGGATATAAGCACATTATTTCATTTCATAATTTCATTTCATATATCACTCATTTTTGTATGGAATTAGGCTACACCAATGTTTTCCCGATCCATGACTCAAAGTGCCGAAGGCACAAAAGAGTCAAGGACAAGGGTTAGCGAACGAGGTTTTTTTTGTATATGGTAGCTTTTGTCCGTACTATACCTGCGTGCCTGCGAGCGTACGTGTCGCCCACGTGTCTGCCTGCGCAAAGTTATTTCGCGCGATCATCTGAATTAAACAATTGTTGGCGCGTGGTGCTGAAATGTTCAAGTACATTGTTAATTTCACCTTCACCTAGCTAACCATGTGCTTTCGCGCCACTGCGGGCGCGCTTGTTTCACAAGTCAAGAAAACTTTTACCGCCGTGAGGCGGGCGCGCGCTACTGCAAGCGCAAGGGCTCTGGATAGAGCAAAATTTCACCATGTACGCATCCCGCTAGGGATTAATTGATAGCATAGTATTATTATTTTGAGTTAGTATTACTATTTTGCACAGATCCGTGTCAGGTTGCATAAACAATAAACATACGGTATATGGTTACATAGAAATATACACGATTTTCAAATTCAATTATTATTATCTAACTTTTAAAACAATCTCGAAATAGTAAAGAAACATCTTAAGAGACTGATAAGTGCCCAAAAAAACATAACAGTTCTCTGAAAAATAAAGGTTAATTATGAGGTAAATAATTTTCTCCACAAAACTCTGTTAGAGGCAGTAACCCTAAGATCATAAAAATCATTAACATCACGTAATGGTAGGTTTCTTTTATTCAAATCATTTATAATAAACTTTAAAAGATTACTTTGGTGTCGACCAACACGTCCTTTCATGGTAAATAACGCATTAACAGCAAATTGAAGAGCTCTCTGAGCTGGTGATAAGCAGTCACTGCGAAGGACATGTCCAAGCATTTTCCAGCGAGCATATGTCACTCGCTCTGACAACGATGTTACACCACAGCGTTCATAGAGTGCTTTATTACTGATAATAATGGGATAAGTCATCTTCAATATTTGACGCAGGTGTCTTCTATGACATGCATCAAGTTTGTCAAATAGGTTCTGAGGGGTAGCCCAGCTATTGCAGTTATAGAGCATAACAGATGTAACGTATGCTTCGTATATCTTAATCTTGGTCTTCAGATGAATCTTAGATCCTTGCATCCAAACTTTCTTGTATTTCTCGAATGCGACATTTCCAAGGATTATACGATGCTGTATGTCTTCTTTACTACATAGCTTAGAGCCTAGGGACACACACTTCCTCCAAGGTTCTATATTTCTTAGAGGTTCTCCTTTTTCGTCCTTCTCACTACTTCCAGCCAGATAACACTTTACAAACTCGGTTTTAGATTCATTCACAAACAAATTCCATTCTGAGAGAATTTCCTTGCAAATTGGAAGGAGCTGGTGTAACGAATCCTCATCTTCATCAGCAAAGTCCACATCATCAGCATATTCCCATTCTAAAGGAAGGGAGCTTTCAGATATGGGGGATTTGGGCGTAGATGTATAACAACAACTCTAAGGTGGTAGAGTGCTCCAGCTAGGTACATGGTAAACAGCGAGCCAGACAAACAGTCACCTTGAAAGGCTCCTATTGTGACTTCGAACTCTCCCGATGTCGTCTTTTTTATCTTAATTCTGAGCTTGGTGTTAGCGAGCAGATATCTAACTAGTCTTATGTCATCTTCTGAGCATCCTGCATCTTCGAGTAGCCTGAGGAGAGTTGACCGACATATCGTGTCGAAGGCTGATGACATGTCTATCCCCATTTTACTAAACTCCCAATGTTTCTCCTTGACAACAGAAATAAGAACCCTTTGTGTCCAGACAATATTAGAGCAGCTGTGTCCTGATTTATAGGCATTCTGCCATGGCCCAGTGTAGTCTGCTATCTGTTGTTGAATACGCTGGAGTGTTATCATGGAAAGGATTTTCCTAGTTCCATTGAGAAGGCACAAGGGACGCAGACTCTTAACTGGTCCTTTTGGTTTTCCAGGCTTCTGTAGGGGGGTAAGATATCCCTCAGTGAACGATTGAACGTGCTCTTGTTTTTCAAAGGACTCATTGATAAGTGATGCAAACTTCATGTAGAAAGAAGGAGGTGCATACTTAAGGAATTCGTTAGGGAGGTTGTCAGGACCAACGGCTTTACCGTTCTTTAGTTTCTTGGCTGCTGTCTCAACTTCAAGTGCAGTTATAGGCGTATCTAATGTTCTTGACTATGTCTGCCTTATCTTCGTCATTGAGAGCAAGTTCTTCTGTTTCTGGTAGGAATACTGAAATAGGAGGAGTGTCCTTTGTGCTTGAAATTGCTCTGGTTGCTTCGAACATTCTTCTGGTATCATCAGTGGAGTTGATCGTCTCAGCTAGAAGGTCGGCATGAGCGGTTTCAAGTGTAATAAGGCGCTTTGCAATGTCATTCTTGAGTCTGTTGATTTCCTTACGCAGGATAGTTCTGTCACGCATTTTGTTGTCGTTTAAATGTTGTAGTAATTGGTGTCTCTTTTCTGACATAGAGACGACTTGTGGGTCTGATGTTCTGTGACGTTTGGCTGTGTTTCCTTTCATACCCACTGTTTCAGATGCAGCAATTTTAACCGCCTCGAAAAGGTTGTTAAAACTTTCAGTGACTGACTGGGCAGATGTATCAGTTTCAATCTTCTGAGCAGCATTTTGTTGAAAAGAACTTTGAACATCTTTGCTACAAACCAATGAGTTGGTGTTATACTGCTTGACTTTGTGTTTGGCAGTACTGTAAAGTTTGTAACGTTTACTGAGGTCAAAAGTTGCTTTTACAATTTTGTGATCAGATTGAAGTTTTGCACCAGCGTAAGACCTAGCGTCAACAAGCAGAGGGGTACTTCTAGATCTACATAAAACATAATCAATTTGAGAAAACCAGGGTACAGACTTTTTGGATCTACGGTCTTTAATCCATCCTGTAAAAGTGTTGGTGTGTCTGCTCGCATGTGAAAATGCAGTGTTGGCTGCATAGAGTCCATTAGTGATCATGAAAGCTAGCAACCTTTCGCCATTTTCGTTACGCCGACCAATACCATGTCTTCCCATGTTAGTTTGAAGACCACTTTCAAAATCTGATTTAGTCCGTTTCCCTAGCCTAGCATTAAAATCACCCATGATGAAAAGTTCATGTCTGGCAGGAATTCTGATAGCTTCCTGGAGCCCACAGTAAAACTCATCAGCAATGCGTGGGTTCTGTATAGATTTGACATTAGTTGGACTGTAGCAGTTTATAATACGGGCTTTCAGTGATGGTTTCCCATGACACTTTGATGGTAGAGAAAGGTCCATGTATGCTACTCTGTCACTGATTTGATGGTACGAGACAACATTTGATACAAATTTACTGTTGATAATAAAACCGAGTCCGCCATGCCAAGACAACTTCTGGTTAAACAAAAGAAGCCTGTGGTTGCCGGGAATAACAGTGTCTGAGTGTTTAGACACCTTAGTTTCTTGGAGGGCTATAACATCCAAGTTGTATCTGTCGCAATCATTTGCAGCTAGATGCTGCGAGTGTTCCTGACTAATGCCTCTAACATTCCATGTGGCGAAGTGGAGAGATGCCACCGTGAAAAAAACCGAACAAAACAAAGCTGAAGAGAAAAACTGTAGGCTTCTTGGAAGCGTCAGACGTTCTGGTCGTAGTAGTTACTCCCATGCGTGCCCGTCACAGCAACACACCATTCAAATTCAATATGGAATTTTATCAACTGGGCGGCGCTCGGCCTGTCACTCCGCCATATCTGCATGCTTATAAACAGCAAAGACTGGGGTCCCCAGGTGGTATGGAATATGATAAAATACTCCATCACGGATCGGGAAATTGAACGGCCATCCACAAAACTAAAAGAAAAGCGGTCGCATTTTTTGTTAGTTTTAGCTAATAGTAATATAATACCGTTAAATCGGTATTTTCTTGATTTATTCAATCAAAGCAAATTATAGACGAATATCTTTGATGCAAGAGGTACGCTGACATTCCAAGTTTCAAATAATTAAGATTATAACTTCATTAAATACAAAACTAACAGAAAACAAAAAAGTATAGTCGAATTGAAACATATAATAGTAAAATGATTATTTTTCTATTTTAGGTACCGTATTTAGATTCTGCCGGAGTTCGTAAAGTTTTTCCACAACTACGTACTCTAACTGAAGCTATATCAATATATCATTATGAGATCTTGCCCGAATCAGCAACGATAGACTTTTTCCCCGGGCTTTGGTTGACGATGTCAACCCATCGAGATCGTTGCTCTGCGAAGCAAGAATGCTAGTTCGCGCGGCGCGTCGAAGCGGCGAAGTCCTCCAACCCGGGCTTATCAATGTAATTAACCCGAATAACCTTTTGCGTGACTCCGAACTTCCGCGTTCTATTCTTTCAGTTTCTCATTCTCCTACTATCTCCGTAAACTTGTTCTACAGGGTTGTTTCCTGGTAGTTCCTCGTTATCTTTGTTGTTCTACTTTCTCCGGATGCTGCAACTCGACCTCCTGAGTAACCTGAAGATAACTTAACTTAATATTGAACGATTTGTTTTAATAATTCATCGTCAACTGAGTCGAATTATACAAAAATAATTCATTTTTATCATTTGACCTTCCTAGCCCACATTCTGAAAAAAGTAAAATACAAACAGGAAAATGAGCGGTAATCCATCACGCAAAACTAGTATAGCTCGCCGAATTGTAACAACCAATCTACCTATATCAACGATAATTTGTTGCAATGTTCGAATGAAGAGTTTGTATGAAAATCATAATTTTAAATGGTTGACTAAAATCATAACCACATAATAACATGTGACATACCCGAGCAGCTAGCAAGTTTCCGAATACACTCCTTGAGGAAGGTGTTGAAGCTGGTTACAGTAAAACTGTATATAAAGAAGTTAGCGACAGTGTTGAAGTACCCACAAGTCGCTGCAAATCTGTAGAAATAAGTTCCCTTCACGTGGGCCCCAACCGCAAAGTAGATAGCGTAAGGTAGATAAGAGACACTGTAGACAGACGCAGTAACAATGACTGTGAGGAGACCCTGCCACCTGAGGTTACCCCCACTTCTAGTTGTCACCTTCCTTGCTTTCAGCAGGTGTTGCACAAGCAGCAGGGTGATGGAGAATATCACCAAGTTTGGAAGGTAGGTGGTGAGAGCGAAGTAGGTGAGGAAGAGCCAGGATTTCCAGACTGGTGCTGAGTAGGCGTAGTTGTATCTGTAAATCCCGTAGTCAAATATGATGTCATCCGCTCCCCCTATGAAGAACCGACCCTGGCAGAGTAAGCTGACAACCCAAATGAAAGCACACAGTTTGTGAGCTCGTGTTTCAGACCAGTTTCTAGATCGCAGAGGGTGCTTTATCAGCAGCCACTTCATGATTATCAGTGCGAGAATGAGGAGTTTGCTGGAGAGGAAGCCGTAGTAAGGACCGTATGCCAGGATGTAACTCAAAAAGTTTCTACCAAACACGTTCCGATCTGCTGCTCTGGACACTGCTTGAGGGAGGATACACGTTCCAGAGACCACTATATCACTCACTGCGATGTGCTGGACGAAGACCACTATAACCTTGTGGAGTTTAAACGCTTTGTATTTTATAGAGGCTAGGAGAATGATAATGTCTCCCATTAAAGAGGCAAGGAGGATAATCATTAGCCAACCAGTCCAAATTATTAGGAACACTTCTTCTTTAGTGGAAACTCCGCGTTCAGTTAAATTGGAGCTGTTGTGGGACATCTCGAGGCTTTCCTGTCAAACCAAACCACTGCAATAAGGGGAATGAGCAATAAGGGAAATGAGCATTTTGCTTATCTCGTCATGCGTTTATTAATTTGAAAAACGAATTTGAGATGAAAGTAAAACGCTGGAAGTTTAACCTGCAAATATGCTTGGGCCGCGCGGTACTATAGCAACATCATATTAGTGGCGATTCGCTATACTGGTGAAAGTGCTTTCTTTCTCTTTTTGGGTTCGGATACAAGAACAAAATGACTTGATCAGATTCAGTGAAGATAAATAAGAATATGGAACACTGCAATACTATTATATGCACATAATATATCGAAACCTGAGAGTGGTTCGTATCTCATGGCAGCCAGACAGAATGTAATTAATCAAAATATTACGTTAACTAATTCATACTGCATGGCATACTGTGTTACATTTCACTGACAGTGACACTGACACTCTAACGCATCACGCATGTGTTCTATTTTGGGTCGATGACCACATTTGTATTCTGTTGTAAAATACAAAAGGAAATGAATGAAGCAGAATATAAATTGTGGAGTAGAAATGAGAAGATCGAAAAAATAATGCAGCTCGAGCAATATCCTGTATCCGCAAACAATAATTTTGATCTGCTAGTACGCGCGTCGCAATCAAAATTAACAATTATATTAAACTGCACGCGGGGTCGTTACGTTGCCAAGGCAACAATCCCCGTTTCTGTCAATGAATCTCTGCGCGCTTCATTTCTTGCACGTTTAACTGTTGAAACAAACGATTGTAAAATGCACAGAGGTTATCAAAATATCACTCCCGCCAACAACAAAGTTCTAAAGAAACTTTGGGATGACACACGTTACAATCAGGTATATTGTAATTTACTTTGAGTCTTACTATGCTTAAAATTTTACATCCACCTTTTTTCACTGAAGTTTTAGCTCATGAGCATGGAAACATATTTTTCTTCGATACTTTAATTAGTTAATTGAAGTATAAGATTTGCACAAAAACAAAAATTCATCTTCTTTAATTATCTACTCCAATTCGAACCTATTAGTACTTGGTCATGGTGAACTGTGTGACAGTGACACTTGCACTGACATAATTAAGATTTAAGAATGATCATGAAATTGAGAATAAAATAAATTTGCGCACTTTACCGATACTCCATTATCAATTTTAAGGTTCCTACAACGTAATGAACTATTTTAGCACCGAACGAACATCCTGTTCGCTGAAGGGCGTATCGACAATGCTGCCCCGAAGACTTACATGCACCTCCACTTGAAACTGAAGAAGCTTCAAATGGAAGAGGAGCGGCTGGCTACTGTAGAGCGAGACAACAGAATACTCCTCCACAAAATGAGCAACGTGATGAGAACAAAAGGAACTGTGGACAACCACATAGACAACAAGTACATCCACAAGAGTCTGAACAAGGTAAAACGTCAGCGGGAACTAGAGAAGATAGCGTTTGAGAACAAGGCTATTCACAAGAGGATTAACTCGCAAGGGACACGGTACTGCAAAGAAGTGTGGTTGGATGAATGGCAGGTTAACGAGCGGTATATGGCGAACATCTGTACCTTCCCCCAGTTCTGGTACGATCGACAAGCTGAACAGGACAAGCCTTTCTTCAAGGTTTGTTTCGCGATTGAGGTGTAAGAGGTAAATTGTATCAATGTTATGTGTCGGTGATCAAACCCTGATGATTGATAAACAAATTATATTTACCAAGTTCTGACTATAAACCTAATACAGGAGCTGAAGCAGGAGGCGTGTCTGAGACTTGGACAGGCTAATAGGCAGTTTCAAAAGGATGTGACGTTCCACAAGAAGCAGCAATACAAACACAACCAACAAAGGAGTCGGGAGAAGAAAATACGAAAAGAGAAGGCGGCTAGAGAAAAGAGGGTCGCTCTAGAGCTAGACTTCATCAAGAAACTCAAGGGGTAAGAAAGGGATTCCTTAACTCAGTCATTGCTAATGAGCGACAAAATAGATTTAAAGTGCTTGTAGCGAGGAAAAAAATTATTTAATGCAAACGTAAGATTTGATATTTCCGTTGCCAATTTTCCAAATACTAACTTGACTCCACATAGGTTGTCGATAAAAAAGTTCAACAACCTTTACGGATCCCAAAAGCCCGGCAAGAACTTCTCTCAGCCCACTGCAGCACTGCTCCCACCCATCGAGAATGAATCGTCGTAAAATCTTACCGGACGATTTGATCAGCTTACTTGTTTTATGATTCAATAGAATTTCACGACGCTGGCCGCTTTCAAAATAACGATATTGAATTCCTACTATTTATTTGATGAAATTATATATCGTGGTATCTCGTTCTCAATTATTGTTTAAGTTAGAACTTAAGAAGGAAGTCGAGCGTCAAATTTCGTATTTTACAAATTTTCTGATTAAAATGTATGTACAAATCACAATATATATAATAGCATAATAATCATATCTGATATTCATAAATCACAAATTACTTAATTTGAGTTTGTTTGCCATGCTTCAAGAAAATGTATTTTTCTTCCGTTTATTAAAAATAGGTATCGTGATGTTCTATATACACTTGTTTTCGACATAATCGTATAAATAATATTCTACCAATACAGCTGGCTAAACTTTATTCGCTGAAATCATTGCATAACTATCAAAAATCTGTCAAACACAAGCCAGCTCTCAGATCAGAATATCGTACACAAGAGCATCCGAATTGTCCTTAACTATCAGCAAAACTGATTGAGATACTTTTTTGTTTCAATAGTGTTATGGTATTATACCACATAAAATTAGTGACGATCGAAGTCAGAGGTAAACATGATTGTTTCTTGCGCGATCAGGTCATTTTCCAGTGGTCATTACAATAAGCCCCGATGGACACATCATCATCTGAAGAAGTTTCAGAGCCGTCCTGACTAGACTTATTGGATCGTCTGATAATGATATTAGAGGGAACAGAGTACAACTTCCCCATGTCCTTCCTCAGAGACTGAACAAGGAAAGCGTTATAGTTGAGAGGGTAAGGCTGGAGAACGCTAACCTCGGTTTTCTCATTAACCTCCTTGTTACAGGAATTGGAACTCTTAGCTCTCCTTCTGATAATGGGGGCTTTTATCAGCCTGGCTTTGTTCCAGTCTATGACAGCTGCGTGAGCCTCTTTAGGAGGGGGTCTCCCGTAGTACCAGGTCCTGGTGGTGGAGATACTGCGAGGCCGGGTAGCGGCTACCGTGTGGGGTCGTGCTACCGTGCTGGGTCGGGACACTGTGCGGGACCCAGCTTGTGTGGACTTAGCCCGGGTCGAGGGACGTCTCTCGTGGTACTCCGGGTCACAGACTTGGGGGACGTCAGAGATAGAGAGAGCTGAGGAAGAGGTTGGTTAGTTTAACAGTCATTTAGAGACAAAGATAGTATTAACTTAAACCATTCACCAGTTTAGTAGTTCATTAACAGTCACTTAGAGAACATCACAGCCTTAACTTAAACCATTTAGTTAGACATACTAGTCAACTTGCAATTATAAATTAATTGTGACAGTGGAACGTCCTGTCTTGGTAGGATAATAATCAGTACAGATATTAGAGTTTTAGAGTTCAGACCCCATAGCTAAATTGAATGCAATCTGACTGCTCCTAGCTGTGTGACAAAGTTCCTTTAAATCTACAGGACACTTTAGTATTGGAGCGGTATTGCTGACGGTATCTACTGACGTTTTTAACGACACCATTTGCAATATCGTCATTTTGAGCTTAATCCTACCACTACCACCTTCACTTTTAGACCTTTATGATGTTTAAAAGCCCGGTCGTTACTTCGACTTTTTACTCTTTGTGTATTTTTATTTTATGAGACCCGTGTAGTGTTTGTCTTAAGCTCTTTGCTCCGACGAGGAAAGAAAGTTTTTTAAGGAGAGCCGCGCAGACATGGGCACCGTATTATGTAGATTATTCAGTTACATCTTATACAATATCTTTGCCGCATATGAGCCTGGAGCGAGGTAGTAGTTACTGTGTTTCTTTGCCGCATATAAGCCTGGAGCGAGGTAATAAATACTGAGTTTCTTTGCCGCATATGAGACTGGAGCGAGGTAATAAATACTGAGTTTCTTTGCCGCATATGAGACTGGAGCGAGGTAGTAGATACTGTGTTTCTTTGCCGCATATAAGCCTGGAGCGAGGTAATAAATACTGAGTTTCTTTGCCGCATATGAGACTGGAGCGAGGTAGTAGTTACTGTGTTTCTTTGCCGCATATAAGCCTGGAGCGAGGTAGTAAATACTGTGTTTCATATGAGCCTGGAGCGAGGTATCTAGTAAATACTGTGTTTCTAATGGTTTACTAATGACGTCAACATAGAACAATTAATGAAAGTCAAGTTAGTGAGATCAGGTTAAATGAAGTGCAGTTAATTGCGGCTTGTAATTGTTTAATTTCTTATTAAGTTTCTAGTAATTAGTGCCAAGACAACTCTTAGATCAACTGCGGTTGTTATTGAGTAGATACTTGAAGTTGACTCGACAATTAATTGCAATTCTGGTTCTATGTGACGTTTAATGTGACGTGAGGATTTCTTATCAGAGATTTTGGTCATTTCGTCATTGTAATCTTAAGACACTCCACAGTTTCCTAGTTCTCCCTTGATTGTGATACTCCCTTAGGCTTAACAAGTTCATTCATTCTAGCATGTGCTGTGGTATCTTAGCACCGATCTTTGCCGCAGGTAAGGAAACGTGGATATTCATCCGTCTAAGCTTGAATATCTTTACTTATTGCATGATGATCAAATTTTAATATTTTGTGATTTAATTTTATAACCCAAGTGCTGCATAAGCCAGCATGCATGGAATTTTAAGAAATTTGTGGTGATTGTGATATGATGCAATGATATTGTAGTCCACCATTTGATGGAAGATTTGAGATCAACTACATTTAGCAATAGCGTCACTGTTTCTATGGGGGTAAACGCGCTGTAAGATAGAGAAGAATCCTAGCACACGCCACACAGGCCAGTTCTCGAGGGTTTAATAATATTAATGATCAAAACTAGTATAGTTAGTACTTTAACGAGGCTGAAAGCTCTAAACTTAATACGAAAGCGATGAAGTGTACTACATAGCAACTTGTCAACTTATTTTTGTTAATTCTACATATTGTAAAATTGTACTATGCTACGTTCGGTTCATTGATTGCAGAGTGCGACAACTAATAACTATTAAGATTTAACGACGCATATCAACTATATTACTAACTGTATTATACAATATATACATGATGTATTAATATTATATTAAGTTGTGACAAAAAAGTATTTAAGTACCTGGCATGTCAAATCGAGTTTATTTTAGTTCTACAAACAACCTTTTTTTTTCAAATTTCATCCAAACAACTTGACAAAACGTAACAGCAGTTCGATAAAAAGCATTTAATAAGGATCAAAGAGTCTCGAAGAGTCTCGAAAAGTAAGCGGATAAAACAAACACTGACCAAGTTAATGCGCTAGCTCCTAGTCTTAGTAAACAGTTCAGCGTGCACTCGAATTGCAAGCAAGTTCATAAACAATGAGAAATGTGAACGAGGGACATATGAAAAGAGCTGCATACTAAAGCAACTTTATGGCTATCTGTTTATAATGTGGTCCATGATAAGGTGGACACATTTAAGTATTATTCATAGCATTTTAGATTGCATTCAAATCATTGTCTTCTCTAATTTAAAAAATTGTTTTTTCAGTTCATCTTTATTTGATCTTATGATTGTTTTAGCTACCACTTTAAATCAAGTTGGTGATAACGGCTCGCTCTGCTCGTTATTTAAAGTCAAGTGTAATGGTAGCTGCGAATCAGCCCAAAGGTTATGACTACAAAGTTAAAAATTTACAGGTAGGTTTTACTCGCATGCAGAAACAGAATAACGTTAGTTATTAGCTTTGTTAAACTATATGGTATTCGAGGAGAACTTAAAGTGTGCCGTTTTCTTTCGCATCGAAAGTTCGTTCAATGATAGGCTCGAAACGGAGGATTTAATTGTCTATAAAGCAATGAAAGGCATTCATTATGCGAGCGCAAACCATTGCTGCTTGGTGAATTTCTGATGGTGTCTTTGTGTCGTGACTATTTGAAAAGAACACTGCATGACTGCAATTTTTACAATGAAATTATTAGATATGAATGAATCAATAATTGTACACTTGTTTTTAACCACAATCAGACAATATTTTTAAGTTAAAAACAGAGGGGGATCATCCCACGTTTTTTTCAAACTGTACACAAAGCACGATTCCACATTCTTCAAGTAAAATATGCAGACAAATCTCATCGAAACATTCATCACAAGAACATTTCACAACATCGTACACGGAATAACATCCAGTCTTTTTCATTTCACCGCTCATCAAGGAACCTCAGCAGAGGTTCCCAATCAGGAACAACAGGACTAGAGTCTCAGGAGGTCCTGAGCACATCATACCCCTGACCTCTGAACCTCATCTCAAGCTGATTTACTATGAAGTTGTTGTAACTGATGGGTAGCTGGTACTCTTGGAGTCTGTTCTTCAGTTCTGTGGAGGGTCTGTGTCTGATATCCTCCGGCTGGAACGGCTCCTCCACTTTGTCAGAAGGAGCTGATTTTATCCTTTTTCTTTCCACTATCTTGCAGGTGGTGCGCTTAACAGCGTTCTTATCCAGAGCAGGTAAGTGAGCTTCACTGAAATTAGCTATCTGATCATCCAACTCTCTTTGTCTCCTCTTCTCTATCCGACCACTTATCTTCTTCCAGCTCTTCACCTTCTTCTTCTTGTTCTCCAGACCACAGATAATCGCAGCACTGGCTCTTCTCCAGCCATAATTTGGACTCATCCCAAACAAATCCTCGTCTTCACTGCTGATGGGGCAGATAGCAGTGCTGGAGTAGGGCATGGAGGGGGTGGTGCTGGTGACACTGTTGGTGGTGCTGGCTCGGGGTGTCTTTGCGAACTGGACCCTCCTGCGTGTGGGGTTTATAGGAACACCGCTGGTCATTCTGTTTGTTGATCGAGCTGACATCACTGTGAAACTGGGACTGTTAGTGTGTTGTAAAGGTTACAACTTCAAACTGTATTCAAGGGGATTCGCAAAACCAAAAAGGTTACAACTTAAAAACTACACAACATTTTATTCGAAGACCATCATGATAATTTAACAATCTGAATTAAGTAAGACTGACTTATCTATTGTAAGATATCATAGGATGGCAAATATTAAAGGCTCGCATTTAGTTGATCTACTAAGCAGTCAATTACTTTAATTATGGACTGTTATAATACGTGTATAGTCAGTTAATAGACGCCGGCTGATTCATTCAAAGCTTACAGATAAATTCAACTAAAAATAGTGATTCCGTTCGCTTTTAGTTTAATATTGACAAACTCTTAACTTCAACTTTTACATAAGTTGTCGCTATATTTACTACCGTCCATACAGATTGGATTTAGTGATTACTGCAACATTCAATGAGCCAAACACATGGACCAAGTTTATCAAGCAAGATTTATCAAGTTTCTGCACAGCATTAATCAAACACGATTGATAGGTCACTAGCATGCTTGACTTAACACCGGATGCAGGAGCCCTTTTTTGTAAAAAATGTAAGATAAATAAAACTTCTTAAATGTGAGTAAAACAAAACGCTAGACGTTTTTTTCAAATTTCAGACCAGGAAAGCACGATTGATTACTCTAGGCTGGCGGCTTGTAACATATAATATCACTATAAATCGCTCAAGCAAATCATCTGCTCTAAATACTTAAAAATGCTCAAATGCTCAAAATATTTAAAGACACAGCGTCAACACAAAACTGGTCCATTAAGAAGCAGAGCAAGAATAAACACATCGTGACGGTGCCTCCCACAAATGACAAATGAAATAAAGTGCACATATCTCTTGACGTAGGTTGCTAAAAACAATTAATTAAAGGACAACAATATCGCAGCTGACTGAAGATACTGTTAGAGAAATAACTCTCAATCAGAGAGAGAGAGAGAGAGAGAGAGAGAGAGATAACGTGCTGTATAAGCACTCTATCAACTACTTTAATTTAAAAGTCATGAGTTGTGCATTTGTCGTGAGTTGTCCACGTACAACTGGTCAGTTACTGACGCAGGTTTGAAAAAGCTACGATCACAACTTATAGCGGGTCCTGCTTACCATGTTAAAAAGCTGAGCTGTTAATTTGAGCAGCACGGTTTATGATGCTCTGAAACGTTACGATACCACGAGCACTAGTAGCACTGTTTAAGATGAAACTTAGAGGTTGTTACTTAAAGTTATGACATACTCACATACCATGACATGTTTACTGTGATAGGCAGAAATAAGGGACTGAAAAGATAATGATATTGGTCTGTAGATACAGACCTTAACAGCATATACTACTATATTATATTCTTATAGGGTAGGTTCGAAAAATGGACAAAAGCCTGATCATAAACTGGATCTTTGTTGGAGAACAGGTACGTTTTTATAAAGGTTATACAATTATAACAAGGGTGACGTTATGTCGTAGGTTGCCGTGGTTACACCCATCATTTCCTCTATTGCCAGAGCTATTAGCGAGACGTAAAACCCGATGTCTTAACAGATAACCATTATGTAACAGCCCGTATAAATTATACTATTATAGTCAAAAGCAGAAAAAAAACCGCATATACGAAGCGATTATCTGATGCAAATTGTTGTTTTAACTTTTTAA
This sequence comes from Bolinopsis microptera, assembly GCF_026151205.1. Classification (NCBI taxonomy): domain Eukaryota; kingdom Metazoa; phylum Ctenophora; class Tentaculata; order Lobata; family Bolinopsidae; genus Bolinopsis; species Bolinopsis microptera. Next base: position 10,657,773 of record NC_087074.1, read on the forward strand.
GTATTAGTGTTTAGCAATTGTAGATACATTTTCATTTCTTTACTTGTCAACTAATGACACATCTCGGCCTTTTTGTACGTGCTACATAGCGTTCACATATACTCACAGGAAACATTTTATATGTAAAATTATGACTGGAATTTGAAAGGAGAATCTCAGCGAACGGAATAAAGTTGGAAAATGATATTTTCGTGCATTAATGCATCAACATTGCCAAAATGCATGAAGTTACAGTTTTATATGGGCTCTGACCATGGCAACACGGCATAAAACATTATTAGAATTGGTGCAATGAACGGTTAAATACTTAATGCTCTCCCCATTATGTGAATGATTAGTGAATTATCCCTGAATTACTGTATATATCCCTGCTGAAGAACTGCAGGGAGAGCTCATACCCCGATCAATAATTCGGGGCAACACGAAACCCAATCCCCCAACTTAACTCCTGATTGTCAGTGTAATCGGCTAATCACTTACCGTATCACCAACAAATAACTAACAATTACGTACAAACACTAACTACTTCTAACAAATACTCAAAATTGCTAACAAATAACTTATAATTACTAACAAATAACTTACAACTACTAACAAATAGCTAACAAATAGCTAACAAATAGCTAACAATAACTAACAAATAACTCTCAATTACTAACTAATACTAAAAGTTACTGACGATTACTAACCAGATTTTGGTCGCTGAGGTAGCTTCAGAGTCCTGCTCTGCGTCCAAGGTCTGCTGTTCTCTGTCCCAGGTCTGATGTTCTGCATCCCTGCTCTGCTCCCTTGTAGAGGAGATGTAGCAGGTCTACTAGCCGCCCTACTACGAGGAGCTGATCTAGCGCTCTGAGCCCTCTTAGTATCCCTCATCCTCGGGAACCTGTCCGACCCAACCAGAAACGTAGAGTGGAACATCACTGGAGCAAAGCTGATAAGCTGGAACAACACGGGAACAAAGCTGAAACTATCAAGCAAAGCTGTGTGTATATAACAAGGAAACAATAGCGACTACTGGTAATTTAAAAGTAGAGCTATCGGAGGCAGCAGCTAGTCTGCAATGTGATTATACGGCCACGGAGAGATAAATAGAGCACGGTATATAGAGAATATAGAGGTATATATACCTCCTATATCGGAGAGGAGAGGTAAATATACTTGAATACCAAAATATACTTAGTGATTGCAAGTTGCTATGACAAAGGGAGCTGGTAAATATGTTGCTACTCGATATGAAGGACAGGGGGGCACTTTGCTGGCGCATGACTCTGGAGAGAGAGAGAGAGGTGAGTTTGGGTGGTTTCAAATAACCTGAGAGAGCGTGCAGTGTTTGGGGAAGTGCTTAATTACAGAATTAGAACGGAGATATCAGGTTAGCTGCAGGAGATGGAAATATTAGAGCATCATCGTTTCGTGATTAGAGATCGTGTTTAGTCACATAATAAAGATAGTTATTGATCTGTAACTTTAAAATGTCTGATTACTGAACAACATTTTTGCTGAACTAAAACAAAATTGTGTTTACCTGAGTCTGGATTCTGTTGAGTGTTGAGTAATTTCTTAAGTCTGAACTCAAGTGTAATATTAATAACATCTTAACATACCTCAATAACAGTACACGGCTCTAGTGACCACTCAAGAGTAATGAAAAACGCCGAATAAAGCCCGTAAGGTGTAGGCCCTAAGAACTGTAATATTGTTATGTACCTTTCGGATAAAGTAGATGGTGGTAGAAAATATTATTGTAATGTATGATTAATGAAAATCGTTGAGAGATGTGTGAAGTTTAAAGGACATATTCGAAGTTGACGTTTGAGATTTACCTAACTTCCCAATTTGAATTTCAAAATAAGAATACCTATAAAGATTTGGACCTGGGGTCGTCGGACATAATGACATATTGTGCCTGCTCATTTTGGACGGTGAGAGTGACTAGAACTAACCTATTCAATTTGGTTTGGACACATAGTAAGACAGCACAAATATAGGTGAATTCTTCGTATATTTACATCACTAGCCTATAAAAATAAAATTAGGTTAGACTAATGAAAGCAATTTAAAAGTTAACAACTTGAAAATTTAAAACAGATTTTAATCTGAAACTTTACTAAAGAGCTCAATGTGCTAGGTAGAATGGACAACAGAGCATAACAGATTATTCAGCGAGTAACTACAATCCTATTTAACCCAAAAATATTAGTTCTAAATTTTGAAATAAGAATGCTCTCTTCTCTATCAAGTGCTGTTGGTCGGACTTTTCTTACTACACCTAATTTAAAAACTCCCATAGTGAAATCAGATTTATGCGCTAGAAAACAATGCATGGAAAGTGCCGACTTCTCAAATGACAATTCATTATCAATTTTAAACTTGTTTCTGTGTCCATTCATTCTGATATGAAATGGAGAAACCGTTTGGCCGAAATAGGTATCGTCTTTTAGGCTCTGGGGAAGTTTATTACAAATTTGGCATTGGGCGACATAAATTATATTGCTGTCCTTACATGTCAACCGGAAATCCAGAGTTAAATCCAAACCATTGACAGTGATAACTTCGTTGGAGTTGAACAGTTGGGGACAGGTTGCACAGCCTCTCCCGCCACAGTTTTGGCTGACGGTGAAAGAATCCGTTTCGGAGCACGAACTGAGTTTTCTATTGCGCACTACTGTGTTGCCTATAGATGGCTGTTTACGTAGTGCAAACAATATCTGTACGTCTCCGCATAATAGTTTGATGTCCTCACTAGTAGAGTGTACCAACTTCCTAAGTTCAGTGACCTCTTTGAAAAATTTCACTGAAAAGACAACTTTGTCAGTGATTGGCTTCTTATCTTCCCTCTCATACAAATCGTGTTCTATTGATCTCAAGACTGCTTCAGGCTCTGTTTCCGTTAAGGTCCCCTCCTTGTGTCCACTTTTCATTAGGTCTTCTTTAAGTTCCTCCAGGTCCTCCACACATGTGTGATCCTGCGAATTTCGCTTGATCACTCGGATCATCTGTGAGAATACTACTGATTTAAAGACGTGGTTTGGGTGGAAACTATCAGTATTAAGGTAAAGCCTGGCATCAGTCTCTTTCTTAAATAGTCTGTAGTCGATGTTGTTGTTCTCCCCCAGGGAGAGTTCTACATCCAAGTAGTTAACTGATTTGCCAAACTGACAATCACCGAACTGAATTCCAAATCGTTTTGCGGCTTCATTTAGTTTCGACACAAAAAGATCAAATTGCCTCCTGGAGCCCTTCCAAATTCCAAAGACATCGTCGATGAAGCGTCGCCAGAATAAAATAAGACTCCATAGCTGTATCATTTCAGGCCAGATGTTGATGAATAGCACCCAATGAAGCATGATATCAGCGACTTGACGCGAAATACAATTTCCAGTTGGGATACCCTTTTTGCCTGTGTACACATTTTCTTGAAAAGTGACAAAGGAGTTTGTGAAGATAATCTCCGTGAATGTTTTCAGAATAGCCTTTCGTTTATCAATCATAGTACTACCGTTCAGGGCATGTTCCAATGCAGACATAGCTATTTCAGGTTTTATGCTTGGATACAGACTGATCACGTCTAAAGTAAACAAGTTGATGGTGCTATATTTTGACATGTCTGCCGATTCATTAAGGTTTTTTATGTTACTGAGAAGGTCTGGTGTATCCAGGAGAAACTCCTGTTGGCAATAAATCCTACTTATATCTGTTAGGTATGGGCTAACCCACTTTTCTAGCCTGTAAAGAGGGCCCTCCTTAGTGGCATGGACAAGCCTGGTAGGGGGAACTATTTTCCCCTCAATCTGTTGTGGACTTAATTTATGCAGCTTAAATAGAGGGTACACATAAGGGACTACTGGTTTGAATACATGTGCATGCATTTGGTTATTATTTTCATTAAGTCCAGTAATGAGTTTCTTGTCTTTTTCTGTGATTTTCCCCTCTGATAAAGCCAGAAGAACTGCATCCTTAACATTATTCTTCACATCTGTCATTTTCTCTTGAACTAACCTAGTGTAAGTCTTACAGCGTGAAAGTGTAATGGTATAAATTATACCGTACAAACCTTTTTTGTAAGATCATTTTATTAGAATAGTAAAATCAGAGATTTCTAAAAACATGAATAAATCGATTAAGTTCTAAGTTCACGTTAATGTTGTATGTCACTCTTTCGCGCGCCAGTAGAGTAAAAGGTAACGTTGACGAATATTTGGACAGTACTGAGTTGACGGATAAGTGTAATATCACAGATTGTGCAACTTTATTTATTACTAAATAAAAATCATCCCAAAAACGAATTGGAGCCGGGAGCCTGAATATTAATCGATTTCCCTGGAGACCCTCACGAGCCCAGGGCTCTGATATTAAATATTGGCGAGTTAATTAACATACTAGAGCCAATATAAGCGCAATTTATTGCACCAGTCACAATTCTCTTTTCGAATAAATATATTAATGGATTTTATATTTCATGATCTTTCAAAGGGAGCAGTTTTTAATTTTGGTGCACTGGTTAATGCTACTTTTCTTGCCTGTCAGATATTCTTTTACCGAGGAAGATTCTTTTTACTTTTTTAATAGAGATGATTTCACCAACATATAAATTTATCATTTTATCAAATTCTGATTAAATAATTGTATTCCCATACATACAATTTTGAACCAGATAGTATTGCTAGTTCTAATGTTTAAATTTTCGGTTGCTACTCCCACATGTTTTTGAAGCCAAACAATATCAAAAATTGCAAACTATAACTTCATCATATCTTCAAGTCTAGCAAATCAGTAATTTTATCTGGTTTTCGTAACACGCATTACTTGTCTATAAATCTTACAAAACCAAATAAATTATATTGTGGTTTATTTGTTGCTTGACGAATTAGAACGGCTCCGTTTTTCGTGGGTCTTTGATTTAATAAGCACACTTTTACGGATCACAACTCAGAAGGTTAGCTGAAATTATTTTCGTACACAGTAAATTATAGTGGTATACGGTGTTATATCGGAAAACGGTAGAATAATAAAAATTCTGCCATGCGGTTAAACATAATGAATAGGTTAAAATTCTGTAGAAGCATGGAAACCATAGAACTATGTTAAATTACCGTCAGATAAGCGTTTATTTTCTCTCTTATACAATATATGCATGTTTCTTCGGACATTAATCAGCAGATTTGACACACTCTGGCATAAACTGGAACACCGTGAATGATACTGATACCTACATCAACTTGTTGGTTGATGGATCAGATAAGTATTTAAAACAGGCATTGAGTTTTATTTTCCAACAGCGTCCACAATCCATTTCAATATCAGATTGATTGGAACACCTACGCCCTACAGTTATCTAATTCATAATTCAAATTAGAAATGAAAGCAAGAATTTCACGCAATAATTACCACACTCTAGTTTACCTAACTCCAATACTGAGTCATATGGCCAAATAACACGATTTAAAAATGTATACAATTTACGTTAGCCATAGCCAAATTAGGTAAACTAGCAGGAACCCGTATAACCCTAAAATGGTGTCAAGACTCAAGAGACTAAAAGAATTATTACCTGTTTACTTCGCGTTTTTGACACCACTTGGGGGTTCAAATTTTGGGCTCTAAAACTCCTATTCCTTGGTAAATTTTTTATTATTCATGCTGATTTGCAGGCCATTAAAGCATTTGACCCAGTCAAAAAAAGTTTCAGTTGTATATCTTTTAGTTTTACGGTTTTTGCAGAAAGTCGCGTTAAAGTTGATGCCCTGGTGTCAGTAAAATGGTACGGATCCAAATATATCGTTTTGCTTTATATAGTAAGATATGTTGCAGTAAGATATATAATAAGATATGTTGCCTCGTTTTAACTGACCACTAAATACTAAGTACTTACGAGGGAAGGCATGTTGGTTAATGGATTAGGATATACCTTATCGGACCTTATTTGGACGGACATTACATGAACGGACACAATTATGAACGGACATTAATATGAACGCTCGAAGGCATTCAAAGCCATCAAAAATCCGAATTTTTTTCAATATTTTTTGACGTTTTTTAAATTTCAGCAAATGATTTTTAAATCCATTTTTTATACAGTAAGTAAGAAAAGCAGTCATTAAGCAGTAAAAATGTTAAAATATGTGTACATGATCAGTGTCTAATATATCACATATCATCTTCATCAAATGGGTTTTCGTGCATGAAATAGTCCATGCTTAAAAGCATCAGTGATTTCTAGCTTTAGGGAAACCTTTTTTTTTAATCAAACTACCCCGGTCCTGCATTTCAGTGTTAACTTTTACAAGCCATTCGGTGTGAAGTGGTTTTATCTTAGACAACTTAAGGTTAACCTTAACATCACGTGGAGCTTTCCCAGCACTTTGTTTCATATTACCTCCCCTGAGTAATATGAGCTATAACAACGTCGGACAATGTCCTTGGCAACACGATTTACCGTAATATCTAGAGGCTGGAACAAGTTTGTCATGTTGGCGGGGACTAGTTCATGAACTATGTTGTTGAGTGCCATAATTTCGTTGACTTTTTTCCGCCAAGTGACCCTTGAATTTGAAAACATTATATACTAGTAAAGTTTTCTGTGCCTCCGGCAGACCAAGGAGAACCTTTCCGTCGTTAACTTACGGCACAATAAAGTTCTCAAATTAGTTGTCATATTCTGGACAAAAAGTTCGAAATGGAAAAAGTTTTGAAAAAATTTCAACGGACTTTAACTTGGACGGACATTAATTGAACGGACTTTATTTGAACGGACATTAAGATGAACGCTAGGGCCTCCAGCGTTCAAGTAATTTCCGTCCAAATAAGGTCCGATAAGGTATACGTACAAATGACGCATGTCACTTTCTTTGTCAGAAAATATCCCCCATAAATCAAACTATACGGGATAGTTTGATTTATAGGGTCAACTTTCTGTATAATAATTAATATTTGTGGTATTAAACAGGAATTAAACAGGAATTAAACAGGAATTAAACGTGAAACAGGAATTAAACATGACATGACTAAGGAGAACACTAACGAACTCGTTTTGGTAATACAAGAATTCATAAAGACGATCAGAACTCTAAAAATCGAGAGAAAGCTATAAAAATAAAATCTTAAAAATTAACCGCGTTACAAATTCACGAAAGAGAAGACAAAAATCGAATATAATGATTTAAATACGATTAAAAAGAGTCATGGGGATTTGATAATGAAGATGAGTAGGAGACGGGAGGTGATGAATAGGACTTCTTTTCAGGAGGATTTCGAAGGTGAAAGGATTCTGTGAGGTACTTTCCAAATTCTGTTGCATGGAATGAGTTCATGATGGCCCCATATTCTTAGAGCATTATGAGGCTTTTAAGGTTGTCTGAGAGGTTGGACCAGAGGGAGTTGTAGCTGGGGCATTCATTTATGACGTGGTCCTCGGTTTAAAGGATTGGTGTTTCAAAGAATGGTATTTCTTCGAATAACCGCATGACGTCGGTGTCTGAGGAGCAGCAAAAGCGACATGTTTTCAGTGCAGTGTTGTAGCGATCTCCATTCTCCAGTGTGGCGATAATATACCACAGCCGTGAAAATCTGACCTCTAAATACAAAGCTCTTTATAATAATTTTACTTTTACATGTTTCAAGTTCTCGCTTTTAATGGTCAGCTATATATAAATATACCCAGCAGCACCTTGATTCTGATCTTTCAGAGATATATATATTAGAGTTGCATCAAAATGTGCTAAGTACATGGTATTTATTGAACAGCATGCGAGCCTTTGTTTTACCAGCGTAGCCTTTTAGCTTAGAAAATCTTATACATTGCTGCTCGAGCTTTCTGTTTTATCAGCGTTGCCTTTTAGCTTAGAAAATCTTTTACATTGCTGATCGCTTTCTTAAATATTTGGTTTGATCTTATCACTGACTTATTAATGCACTACTAAAACAGTAAACGTGATTTCGGGGGTAATCAATACCCACATCTAAATTTAAGTGATATAAATTGTCGTAGATTATCGATTTTGCAGAATATTGAACCTGGAAAACCGATCAGATTACGAAATCTTCTAAAAAGGGGATGAAAATATATTCGCAATGGCCAAAATTGTACAATGTACAAAACATATGCCACGCACTACGCAGCAAATGCATTCTATCGCTCTGAAATTCTATTTCAAGATTTATTGTAGTAAATCTCCATTTGTCAGACTATAATATCATTTCGGGACATAACTTAACACATTTTATAAATTTGTACTTCATCAGTCACGTTCAAATTTAGCTCACACAAGTGGTATAGTTACTTACAGGTAATTATTTTACTTTGGATTTGTTAGTTGTCCGCTGTCAGGCTAGGTCTACCAATTCAGACAACTGTGTCAACTTGGTTATGTAATACAAAAAGCAGACAGTCAGCAATAAACAATTATTGTGAGATTAAAATTGTTATCGAATATGACAGCTCCAACAAATGTCGTTAAATAAAATAGCTTTTATTTGTAATAGAAGTAAGCTGCATGTAGTAGAAACATAATTGGGAAATCAGGATCAAATATGATCACACGTAACGCGCGCAAATAACATGTGCTCTATCCAATGCGAAACTAAAAGTGATGAAAATAAGAGATTAATCGACTGTAGAGTGATTTAGCGCGACCGGAATCTTTATGAACATAATAACTTGGGGTCCCCAGGTTGCAGGTTATAGTAATACATGTAATTGTATTGCGCGAGCGATTTTCAATTTCGCGCGTCCTGAAAATCGAGTCTACAAATTTATCTCCTCCTACAATTTTAAAGCAATCACCCTGATCAAACTTTCGAAATATGTTCTACGGATCATTTAAAAGAGATGAGCCAGACAAAATTTTTTTGATAGGCCTTTAAACATTTTTATTTGATTTTTATCTTGGACTTTCAAAAAATCGTCAAAAACGGCCCCCTTAAGGCTTAATTAGCGTTCTGCATTTGAATTCAATTTGAATTCAAACAACTAGTGGACTAGAAGTAAAGATGTTTTATGAAAAAAGGAGAGTATGACTTTGCTTGTGCAATAATTAAGGGTTTGTTTTTATAATTAATAGTTAAAAATTTGTTCGACTACACCCCCAAACCATGTATTTAGGTACAATAACGACCGAAACCTGAAAATTGAGTAAGAGAGTCCTTTGAACTTTGAACTGTTTGGACTTTTGCATGGAGATGTGGGAAGGTTAAAAACCCCCATAAAGGGGAGACCCCGTAGTGGTAGCCCAACTACCGCTCTGTTATGCTTGCTTTACAAAAACAGTGGGTATCATCAAGGCTCAAGACAGGAGACTATGCCATCAGTTGGTTGATGTTCAACGGTTCGTTCGAAAAGTACATACCCAAAATCGAAAACAGGTTCAACAGACATCCAGCGTAGTATCCATTTCGGGAACGAAAACGTTAACAAAGGCCGGAAAAGAACAATCACCTCTGATAAAATTACGACTCTTCTTATAAGGTCAGGATGAAGAGTCTTGGAGTTGAGGAGAATACTCGTGAAGTCTTCTCCTATTTATCGGGGAGCCACTTGGTCACCTCTGACATCATGCTCGTAGGTGACCTAAAATGCTCGTACAGGTGGTGTCAACCTTAATCCCAGTGACAAAAGACTGGATGAAAAAGAAGAAATCGAATGCACCCAGACCTTGCCGAGCTGTAAAGATTTGTACTATATGAAAGAGGTAATAGATTCCTTGACCTTCTGGGCAAGCTTGTGTCCTCAATCTATTGAACGGCAATGTTCATTGGTGCATTTTTGGTGAGCTTCACCTGCTATCAGTACAACGGACAAGTGTCGTTGACTTCATAGCAGTTTCACCGAGCATCTGGGAATATGGTGAACGGTTCAAAGTTCTTTCCTTAACTAACTTATCAGATCACAAACCTTTCCTCTGTCAACATACTAGTTAGAATCAATTGTTAGCCTATGTATTAATTCAAGAGGCTTCTTAAGATGCACTAAATGACCGAAAATGGGATGAGAGATGAATCGGCCCACCCACTGTTATGTAATCTAATTGAAAAACGCAGCGATACCACCCAGCGAAGATTTTTGTGACTTCAAAGCCTGTGGGTTCAACAGACGAATATCTCCGATAAAGAGCCAACGGATCAAATACAAAATTACTTGGGAATGTGTAACTCTAGCAGTAAAAACTGCCCGTAGGCCCCATTTAGTTGCTCGTTTAGCTCAGTCAGTCAGGGATAGTTATGGATATGACTTGCCGATAGCTTGCTACGACGACGGGCCAAATGATTACCCTCGAGGTATTAGAGAATCAGAGATCGGTTAGCTCAGTATCCGTTATTGACGTACGTTGTCAGTGACGATGAGGATCTGGGAATAGCAGAGGGGAGAAACAAAGCCCTCAAAATGGTTGAAACAAAATATTTCTTCATTTTGGATGACGACGTGATGTTTATGAACACAACAAACATGCAAACGCAAACCATGATTGACATTTTGGACACGACCGATGCCACACTTGTTGGTGGTCAGCTACTTGGAAGGGCAAATTTTGCAGCTTTAATAAAGTTTGGATATTTCGGTGGAACCCTCAGAAGATTGGGATACTTCCCTGGAACTTGTGCAAAACTTAACCAAACCGTTCCGAACTACCCGCGGTGTTTGAGATGCGAGCTTAACTCAAATATTTGGATGGCAACTGACTTACTGACTTAAGGCGGCTTCAGCGTCTGAGTATTGATGCGCTGTCTCCATAGAACTCTATCCGCCATAAGTCTGCCCATTTCTCCAGTGTCGTTGAAACCCGTGTCAGCTCGTAGTTAGGCTATCAACATAAGTCATGGCTGGTCTTCCCTACTCTGCACCCCATGAGTTGGATGGCAAGGACAGAGCCTATCCCACAAATCGGGAGATGGGATCCTGAGCTGAAGGTTTTTTAGCACCTTCCACAACCCTATCAGGGTTAGGAAGGTAAAACCATGGGGTGCCCTACATAGACTGAATAAAATCTGGAAATCCAAACTTTCTAAATTTTCAGCGGAATAAACAAAAATTGTTTGAGTCATACTTTACAAATATACGTACCAATCATTTATTATAAGCGTGATAACATATAGTAAATGAGGATGTTACAAAAGGAATTAATTTAATGTAGTTTGAGGAGTCCTAACTCTCCTCACGTCCAAGAATGGCGTTTCTTTTGTCGTTAATTATATAAGCGTGATATAACACTCTCGTCAACAGATATAAAAGTCTTATTTTCTGATCTAACATGATATTATAATAAAACATACTTGAACTTTTATCATTTTAATCATTTGTATTCTATCGTCAGCTCAAACAACTTATAAACATCATCTTCATGCTTTTTGTATCTAACAGTAACATAAATCTAATAAATCTGTATCTGTAACTCTGTAAGTCAAAACTATTACAAACGTATAGTATAGTATCGGTAAAACAGAGAGTACTTCTGATATTCTACAATAATATGATCTGTTTTTACTTTCCACTAATCAAAATCTAGATTTGTCAAAATTTCTTGGTTCGACATTTCAGGGTGATTCAAAAAGAATGTTCGTATTTTTAAAATGTTTTAAAATTTTACAACATTCCATTAGTATTTGTTGCAGATCTTCTCCTCGTAGTAATCGTATTCCGGAGATGGTCCCTTAATTCTGAGGGAGATACAATCGGAAGTTTGGAAATTCTTTGGTTTCTTCATCTTCATTCTTACAGCAGCCACACCATTATTGACTCTGACCTGAATAAAGTACATAAGATTAAGTTGGGCTAGTTGCGTTGCAATTATGTTTAGCAATAGCCACTTAGATGATTGATGCTTTCTTCATTTCATGTTTTCACTGGGCGCCGCTCAGCCTGTCATTCCGCCGCATTATAGCCTGGGGTCCCGGCTAGGTAATTCATGATTATTATATTTTTTGTCGCATCGATATCTGTGAGAATTAGCCGATAAAGTGATAACGCGTTTATAATTGATTTTACAATCTTTTCATTATTTTATAGGTTTACCCTGGCTTTTGTAGCTTTGCTGGAGGACTTGATTGAGCTGATGGTAAAGTCAGAGGGATCGAGTTTGAAGATACCTCGCTTCAGGTCCAGTGGCTTACCGTATTTCAGCGCCTATCAAAGAATGATTTAGTACGATAAGGTATTATCTTTTAATAATTATATGTAAAAATTGGAAATGTCATTAAAAGATTAAATACGTTAACCTATACCTATTCTATTGACCATGGGTCAGGTTTATTAACAACATATCTGGGTATTATTAAAGTATTAACTTAGGTTAACCGTGTATCTAACCACAACTCCGTTTACTTACTGAAACTTCGAATATCAGGGAGATGGTCTTTTTGGACCAGCTTGCTTTTATATTGTCCTTAAGCCTGTACTCAAATGCGGCTGAAATATGAAGTTAATGTAATTAGTTAAATTCTCAAGTCACGTCCGCCTGAAAGTAAAATTATTAGTTTAAAAATGTGTTATAACTGTATACAGTGCTTACCATGTAGTTACCATGTGGTTACCCATCATACCAAACTTATATAGTTTCACTTTCACTTCTCTCAAAGTCAATAAAGCACAGGCCCAAAACATGATTTCATCTCAAAATTATGGTTACCTTATCCGTTATCGGTCATAATTATCACGGACATTGCTTTCACGCTGAAGACCTTAGCGTGAATAATTAAGTCCGTGAAAATAATGTCTGTGGCATTAAGGTCCGTGAATAATAAAGTCCGTTAATTATTTCCATTAATTGTAATATGGGTGTCCCTACATATGCGTAGATATATGTGTAGCCGATTACTATATTAGTTTATTAGTATACTTATAAGACAAATATAATCACTCCTCAGTCACATTCAAGTGTTCAGCAAAAAGAGTAAAACACTTATTAAAAATCCCCAAAAAATTTTCACAATTTTTTGGAAAATTTTGGGCGGTCATGAGCGTGAATAATTATGTCCGTGAAAAATTTGGTCCGTGAAAAACGTGTCCGTGAGAATTATGCCCGATAAGTTATTTACCATTATAACAGAAGAGCCCAGCGACTTCGTTAAAGGCGCAAGGAAGCTTGGCATCAGTGTAGCGGGTGACAGAGCAATGTTGGAAAAGGAAGTCATCGTCTCTAGGACAATACATTTGGGTGAAGAGGAAGTCCACCCTGTCACTCTGTAGAGACACAGCTCTGCCGAACTGAAAGGGGAAACTTTAGTATTACATGAAATACGTGGTGTGTCTCACTTTTGAGCATGGACGCACTTTTTTTCTTCCGTTGGCATAAAAATCTGCTTTTTGTGGTCTCACAATTTTGCACATAAATATGGATTATGATACCTTCAACAGATACCGATTCAAGTTGGAATTCTCACATTATATCCATGTTGTTTGCAGACAAGTTGAGCCTCTCTATCACTCCAGCCGTCATCACAGAGCAGTCCCCATTTATCAGCAGCTCCAGTTGAGTCTGGTGTGGCTATCTCCAGGATGTAGGTTCCAGGGGCAGCTTGTTCCACTAACCTTGTTCTGATGCTCACTACGTGGAGTGTAAGTTTACAAATTAGAAGTTATAGTGACATTCAAACCTCACAATACTGCAATAGATATAAGCATGAACAAAAAAGTATGCATTTTTGTTAATCCTCAGCTCTGTTCTATGTTCATTAACACTTTAACAGGATTAAAATGCTCCCAATCTAAAAACACATTTGCACATGACAGTTAGCTACGATAGTTCAAATACGCACATTTTTCACAAACAGGGTAGACAGCCTGGCCTATCTTGTTGCAGAAGGCAGTGTTACCACTCTCCTTCTGGAGCCTGTAGCCATCGTCACACTTGAAGGTGTAACTAGCGTCCTTGCCTGTCCCTGCTTTGTCTACAGCTTTGCCGTTATCAATGTAGGGTTTTAGCTCACATACTGGGAAGTAAGTGGTTAGCTGCAAATAAACTGGTGGTGTGCGCTAAATACTGGGGACGTTTGTAGTTGTAAAATATGGTTTTACAGTAAACTTAGACTAAATCCTATTCCATGTTTAGTATGATTAAAAGCTGTTACAGACCTTCTTTCTCGCAGATGGGGCAACATTCTCCCTCCTTGTAGACAGGTACACAGTCTTCCTCCATTTGCCAACAGTCGGCTACCGCACAGGACTGCTCCTTCTCCCCTTCGCCTGAAATTTTAACAATCAGCTATTATATGACGGCAACTAACCGACCTTAGAAATAATACACTACAATCGTATTAATTGCGTTATATTTCTCTCGTTTTTTCGATTCTGGAAATGAACTACCATACTGAACTTTGGGTCATATAAAAAGAGTATAATCACACAGTCGATATAAAAGTATTGTACATCACAATTACTTTAACAATTGCATGAACTGCATGGCAGAATTGATCAATGACAATCATCATTACTTTTGGCATAGAAAAGTTTTACAAGACAAATGAAAATAACATGAATCAGGAGTTTCTTTCCAATTCGAATATTCTGACACATATTTGATTTAAACATTTAATGACAGTAAAAATCTCATGTGGTAAACATAAAATAGCGAAATTCTACAAAGTCCCAATGGTCTCCGGAGATCAGAAAAATCTTTGCTGGTTTAATTTATTCAGTCAGTTTACTTCATTAGTCATTCAAAGAGAATATTTCGAAATTTTTCTGTATCATCAAATTTCAGGACATCACGATAAATCTGTGACTGTATTTGCCTGACTGTCAAAATCATCCTATGCTAGCTTCTGTCACTAATCTCTTCATCCTTGGAGACGCTTGCACGACCGGAACTACATGTGACAACGACTGTATAGAGATTGCAGGGGACGACGACCGAGCCTTAAAACGGTTTCGAAGAACCAAACTCACGCGTGTCGCTGTATTCAGATGTTTCAAACGGCCATAGTCCCTGATATTTCCGGTCAAAAATAACTTTGCAAAGAGCGCGAACCTCTTGTTTGTGAAGGAGTATATCAGAGGGTTAGCAACGAGGTTGAAAGATAAAATGTACATGTTCATAGCATTGACGTAGCGGGGAATATTTGTAACTCCGGCAACCGGAAGGGCAAAGAGAACAACAGAAGGGATATATGATACTATGTAGACCCAGCAAATCAGGGATATCGTCTTCACTGCTTTAAAGCGAGCGTGCTAAATCACTCTACAGTCGATCTTCGAGATTGTTCTAAAAGGGCCCCCGACGGTTGTAACCAACTTCAATCGATGTATTTTCGGACGCTGATTCCGAATCACCCCCCATGACATAGGGTTAAAATGCTCCCCTGACGAGATATTGGCGAAAAACTGTCTCGATCACGTGATATGACCGTATAAGGAAGTTAGTCTAATTTCTCGTTAGGGTTAGGGTTTCAGCATATGTTTTTGTTAAGGATCGGGTTAGGGTTAGGGTTGGGATCAGATTAGAGGGTTAGGGTTTCGAAGATTCGTTCAGAACTAGCTAGAGAACGGGTTGAAAAAGTCACGTGACAGTCGAGTGTAGAGTGATTAATCATCATCCGCTTTAAAGTTACTCTCTCGGGTAGCAGAGTCTACGATAGCTGAATTAGCGTACACTAGCCGGAGAATGATGATGTTTGCTATCACTGTGATTATTGCTGGGATAAATAGATAAAATCCAGATATCATCCTCAATATCCGAAGGTATGTGGATACGCTATCAATGTTGTCCCAATCGAAGGGGCTGCAGTTCAAGTGTGAAGGTTCGTACTTTATTGTCGGTTTGATCCCCGTCAGACCGATCAGGGAGGTAACGTAGAATATCCGGCAGTTTACAAGAAGCCCGACTGGTCCATGGACCACTGGTCTATGGACCACTCTAGGTGGTCCATGGACCACTGGTCCATGGACCACCTTATCACTGAATAAGTGGTCCATGGACCACTTTAACAAGGTCCATGGTATCAGCAAGCACTTTAGCTTCCATTATCATATGATCCAATCATACGGTAGACTTCTTCGCTAAGATTGCAAGATGTCAGTATTAACTACGAAAAACGTCGCAGAGATATATAAGATGAATTGTGGTACACAGCCATCGTCGTTTTCGATATACAAGACAGATACTTGTACACCACTACTGTGTTTTCAATATGAGCCACTCACTACACAACGAAATCCATCGGATTACAAATACTGATGAGCATGCAAGGGATTTCCTCTTTCAACGTGGTATTCTGAAGTCCTCTCTTTCCTGTCCTGGCTGCTCTTCTGCTATGAACCTTGTACCCTGCTCCTCTAAGAAGTCCTCAGACCTTCTCATCTGGCGGTGTTCACCCTGCTCAAGGTTTAGGAACATACGAACGGATAGTGTTCTCTCTGGACAGAAGCTCACCTTCTCACTATTCCTACAGCTGGTTTTCTACCTCAGCATCAAATCCCTTGCAAATGTAGCTATCTCTCAGCTCATAGGAGTATCAGAGAACACCATCAGTGACTGGAAGACCATGATACATACAAGAGTAGCTGACTTTCTGGTATCCAATCCCTCTCCTCTCGGTGGACCTGGTGTTGTCGTGGAGATGGATGAGGCCAAGTTCGGAAAACGCAAGTACAATAAAGGAGCTTACAGAGAAGGGCAGTGGGTGCTTGGAGCTGTAGATCGGAGCAACGGTAACTGTTTCCTACTACCCTGTCCGAACAACAGCAGAGGTGCATCCACACTACTCCCTCTGATTAGACGCTGGATCCTCCCTGGTTCTGTTGTCTATACTGACGAGTGGGGAGCCTATAACAGCCTAACTACCGCTGGCTACACTCATCACACCGTCAACCACTCGATCCAGTTCGTGGACCCGGCAACAGACAGTGAGAAGTATTGATTTTTTGCCATCGACCACAGTCTACTATATCCTTCAACTACATATTTGTACCCTCCACTACCCTACTATGGTTTACACATCTGACAAGGACAAGAGATTGAACAGCATCAATTCCTGTGACCCAATCTGCAAACCCTCTACTCCTTTGGATAAGTCGACTCAACGAGGCAGACCGCTGGTGGTAAGCAGAGCACACCCCAACTTCTGCACACACTGTGGTGAGCGCCATGCCTCTATATCCTGCGCTGCTGTGGATCCTGTCAACATAGACGCTCCTATCCCAACTAATTCTACAGCTCTCCCTGTCCCTCCTTCCAGATGCCCCGACTGCACAGTGCTGAAAAGAACGGGTCCTACAATTACAGTCCTTGATGGTGTCGAAAGAACCGTCACTATCACAGAACGAAAGCTCTGCCCAACCCACCTTGTTGGAGACTCCACTGCTCCTCCCCCTTCCCCTCCTTCCCCTACCTACGTTCCGGATTCTCCTCCACTCCCACCAACCTTTATAGCTCCAGAGTCCTCTGCTCCTCCTTCTCAAGTCGCAGATACAGACCTGGATTTGTCTGTGCACACTGAGCAGATTCTCGAAAGATTAGAGAGTGGTGACAATCCACTGAACCTGCTACCTAGAGACCCCTCTCGTCTACCTACCTCCCCAACTGTCGACTCTCCCCTCAACCTCATCGAGATACCGCCTCCTCAACCACTACCAGAGAGCTCGGCAGGACCTATCAGACGGAGGAATACCACACGGAGGAACATGGAAGCAGCAATCCATCAACAATATCCTCTTGTTTTGGAGATGGTGAAGAGTGGGACGAGCGCAAGGCAGGCTATTCAGCAGATTCAGATGCCCAGATCAACGTTCTACAAGTGGCGTTTTGTTGCAGAAATGAAGCTTGTCGACTCCTCACACTATCATCACCTAGCTGATCAGTTCAAGGGAACCAAGCTGTGTGATCAATGTAAATACTGTTTATTTGAGGACTCTGCCTCTCTCAGAAAGACAGAGGAGATGAGGAAGAGCTCCGACCTTCTCCCTCTATCTATGTAAATTGTATGTTATTTACTTTTGTAATACTTATTATACATATTGCAATCATAAAGATGCCAATTTCAATTGATAATAAAAAATTAGATATAATCTTCATGAGTTGACTTATGGTGGTCCATGGACCACTGTACCTTGGTGAAGTGGTCCATGGACCACCTATAGTGGTCCATGGACCACTGGTCCATGGACCAGTCGAGCTTCTTGGAGACTGCCGAATATCCAGACCCCAGAAAGCACCATCTTCAGACGTGAGGGTTCCATGGGGCTGTTCAGCGGGGACGCCAGGACCCTTACCCTGTGACATGACATGATCGCAATCAACATAGCCTCACAACAAAACGGGATGTATCTGAGTATCCCACAGTAACAAACAAACGTCCCCAACAACCACCGTTCTGTTGCCAAGGTAACTAACATTGGTATAAACTGGAGGAATGTAGCCAACATGTCCGCCACTGCCACGTGCTCGATCAGGATCACTGAGTTTGGCTCCATCCGGATAGCATTGTATTTGAGGGATCCTAGAAGTACAAGTGCGTTTCCTCCCAGACCGGAGATTATGACAAGACTGTTGTAAACAAGGAGAAAGGATTTGATTCCAGTGTGGTGCTCTCCCAATACATTGTCAAGGGCGGTGTGGTTGAGGATACTTTCCTCATCGACATTCCACATTCCTTCAAAAATTGTCAAGGTTACCTTATTAGCTTATTGAATAATGTCATTTTAAATTTACGATTGAGGGGCAGAGATACTGTAAAAAAGAATTACCGTGAAAATTAAAAATCGAATGTACTGTTGAGTGTTGGCAACGTAAGTCATTAAGCCTTAAGGTAAATTAAAAATGGATCGCGACTTAAATTCTAGCAATTTCCGTGTTCTTGTCCATTATAAGATATAACATCCGGATCTGATCGATGAATAGTCATCAGAGATCCAGGAATTTCATGAATATACCACCAAACGAAGGCCGATTAAAGGGTTCCTTTTGTTCAGCTAACAATTTTAATGAACAAAAGGAACTCCTAGATTACAAGCTATGATGGCTATTTGTTCAGACAAGATGTGGCACTGCTCAATAAACAGGGACATAAACAAACGCACAGTCATAAAGCAGTCTGCAGGGCCACGTGAGAAGGTAAAAGTACCTATTAAGTATTAAACCAAATAACGCAGAGTTGTATCATATGCTGACAACTGAAAGGAGGAAACAGAGCGGCCTTAACAACATAAAATATATTACAATTAGAAGAGAGCAAAGGAGAAATCTTTCGTCAAGTTACCTGATTGTCTTTCTGCTTATGCTGCTGTCTATGTCCAGAAAATAGAAGGATAAACACAATCAGGTAACGTGACGAAAGATTTCTTATTTGATCTCTTCTAATTGTATTTGTAGTACATTTTATGTTGTTGAGGCCGCTCTGTTTTCTCCTTCCTGTCGTCAGTACAATTATATGATATAACATTGTTCAGGTTCTATGAGGTTTCAAACTGGATTGAAATAAATCTAATCTTCAAGAGTATTATACCCAACATTGACCGGCGAACTGATAGCTACTTCAGAAGCAATGAAACTACAATCTTTTAGATAAAATGAGTCATAGTACTTTCAGCCGGAGCCATCATAAGTGACATAAATCTAAAAGATAGTATGGTTAGTTTCTAAATATAAACTCAAACTCTGAAAAGGAAACTGCCGTGAAATATGAAACATCAACAAAAGGACCAATTATTTTTAAAAATAATTTATGGAAAGCCCCTCAGACAAAATAAAAATCAATTATGCAATAAAGGAATCTAATCTTAAAAGGGTTTGTACTATTCATTCCTGAGGGGCGGAGGGAATTTAAGGCATGTATATATCGGTGCTCCTTAACATCTAAACTACTAGGACTTGAATTTTCTAGGATACACACTGAAACACTATTGTTAAAATTTTTCTTCTGAGTCAGTCCATGCTCTATATGGAGGTGGAGTCCTACGCAGTTTGAGTCATCATCCGTGTCAACCTTTTGCCCTAATCTAATCTTATAGTCTCAATTACGAGGGTAGGTCAAAATGAACAGTGAACACGAAAACATGGAATGCAATTAAATCAAATCAAATTTTGGAACGTTAGGTGACCTGAAACACAACAGCACCTCTAACTACTTCAACACATTTCTACAGGTATGTACCTCAAGTATGTAACTGAAGTATGTACCTCAAGTATGTACCTCAAGTATGTACCTCAAGTATGTAACTGAAGTATGTACCTCAAGTATGTACCTCAAGTATGTAACTGAAGTAGTTAGTCAGTGACTAGCCGGGCTTAATAATTAGTTAGTCTGGCCAGAATTTAGGAAATTCCAACAAGGAAAAGGCTCTTATCAATATCAGGAGAGGAATTATTCAACGTTTCAATGTGACAACATCGTATTTATGATCTCAAAAGATTTCTCAAATTATTTGTTATAAATAGTTCAAGGGGGCTATATTTATGAGTCGCATTTGAACTTGATTTCTCTTGGAGAATTTCTCTTTAGACTCTTAACTTGCGAACAAATTGAAGCAGCAAACTTTAGGCTAGAATAAAGTTTCTAGCCTAAAGTTTGCTGCTTCAATTTGTTCGCAAGTTAAGAGTCTAAAGAGAAATTCTCCAAGAGAAATCAAATATTTGTTATATAGTAGTGCTTATGGGTTCTAAAAATGTCGGTGCGAGTCAGAGTCAGATCCAAAATTTCAAAGTTGCAATTTTTAGATGAACATTTAAATAACAATAGCCATATAATCTTGCTCAGTCTTGCTATTAGTATTACTTCTAATAATATATGGCGGCGTTTAAACCGGCATGAAAGCATCCAAAGCTTCGTACTGTGAAATATCAGTCCACAACAACTATAGTACTCTAATTAGTCTAACACTCGGGTGCAATTATTATAGCGGCTGTTTACACATCAAATCACATCAGGTAATGTCAGCTACAGTAGACATTCGATAGCTTAATAATTTAATTATTTGCAGTTGCAGAATTAGTTTAAAGTTTTTATAGAGGAAGCTAATCGGATTTAATAGTATGACCTCAATTACTGTCACTGGCCTTAAAAAGCCTGTTGGCTCCTACGACTGTATAACTACGTACAATCGTTGTATTGTTGGACAACCATAGCTGTACAGAATCACGATGAAAATACGAAATTGAAATCGAAAATCCTCACGCAGACTTTATTAACTTGTCCCAAGTATAATAAACGTTAATTTTGACGTACACGACTATGAGGTCAAGCTGCCTTTGTAGAATCTTGTAAAGAAGCAGCACGAAATCACGTGAATACATACTGGCAATAGCTAATTCTAACGTTAACCTACTATCAGTTTTATTTTTTAAGTACAGTTAGCATAATATTTTAAAATATCACACACGCACGCTGAATAATTTTGCTGGGGCGGTTATTTGACTTAAAATGTTTTACAACTGGATCGTGCTTGTAACTTTCATAAACTGTATTATAACTATATTGTTTAAACGGGTCAAATGCAAAGAGGGAGATTTTTAAAAGTTGTATATTATTATTTTACAACGAAGCAGTTCATAAGTTCATACTAATTAAATAACAACAAAGCTCTTGCAAAATTGACGATATTTAGTTAATCAGTACTAGTACTACTACTAGACGGAGATGTTGTAATTAATAAACAAAGAAAATGAAAATGACTGTAATCACCTATTTTCATGTCGTTATTGTGGCGTGCGTGTGTTAGATCAATACACAATATGGCCAGTTGGTAGATCACCGACCGGCTATAAGCCGGCTACTAACCGGCTATAAGCCGGCTTATAGCCGGCTACAATTTTTATAGCCGGCTATAAGCCGGCTTATAGCCGGTTAGTAGCCGCTTACATTTGTTGTTGAGCGACGGCTATTAGCCGGTTATAAGCCGGCTATTAGCCGTTTTGGTATTAAAAGTGGTTATAAGCCGGTTACAAGATATTAACTCAACTACATCGTACTGAACGATAGTCAGGAGCCGGCTATAAGAAATTCAGTGAAAACGGCTATTAGCCGGTTATAAGCCGGCTATTAGCTGTTTAGGTATCGAAAGTGGTTATAAGCCGGCTATAAGCCGGCTATAAGCCGGTTATAAGATATTAACTCAGTTCAGTACGATGAAGTTAAGTTAATATCTTATAGCCGGCTTATAGCCGGCTTATAACCACTTTCGATACCTAAACGGCTAATAGCCGGCTTATAACCGGCTAATAGCCGTTTTCGCTGAATTTCTTATAGCCGGCTCCTGACTATCGTTCAGTACGATGAAGTTGAGTTAATATCTTGTAACCGGCTTATAACCACTTTCGATACCTAAACGGCTAATAGCCGGCTTATAACCGGCTAATAGCCGTTTTCACTGAATTTCTTATAGCCGATACCTAAACGGCTAATAGCCGGCTTATAACCGGCTAATAGCCGTCGCTCAACAACAAATGTAAGCGGCTACTAACCGGCTATAAGCCGGCTTATAGCCGGCTATAAAAATTGTAGCCGGCTATAAGCCGGTTTATAGCCGGCTTATAACCGGCTTATAGCCGGTCGGTGATCTACCAATTTCCCCACAATATAGATTAATATAGATTAATACTTTCAACACTACTATAGATTAATATAGATTAATGCTTTCAACACTACTATGTAACAAATAATTTTAGTAAATGGCATTCAACATGGCCGCTGGATTATTGATGACGACTGCTTATAAAGATAGACGAAACTATTTTATAAAAGGCTGCGAAGTTTGTGACGAATTGGAATCTATTTATTGTATTTTTCTGAATCTGGTGTAGTATCATTGCTTCATTGGCTTTATTGAAATGATGAATGGCCCAAACACACAATCAATCACATTAATAAACTTTCCATGGACTATCAGCCAAGCTTACATTAAATATATTATAATAGTGTTATAAAACGTCATATTGTCACTCTAAAACGAACAGGTACTGTTCTCGCGTTGCAGTATAAAATACAATATAAGAGAAAGACTATGAAAGTAAAAAAATCATCAGGTTATCATCAAAACTGATCACGATCCGGAAGTTTATCGTAAAATACTCATAAGCTCATATAATCGACTTAATAGATGCCCAACCTTAAAAGATCAGGATTGGAATCTTTCTGACATGAGTTCATTGAATAATATCACTTTCAATTATAAGCCCACATTTTCCGTAATCGTTTTCAACTACCCTTAACTTATCAACCTCTTTCGGAAACAGTTGTGAGCAGCCTGGATTAAAGATGGTTCTGATATGAGCAGAGGGCAGCTGACGGGTAAATTATTAAAAAAGTGTAGCTTGTCGTAGTTGTGGGCTTATAAACTTAACACCAGCGCCACTATAAAAATCACTGACAAATATTTTTATCAATATCAGTTTAAAACAAAATATTGCAACAGAATAGATTGAATAGAATTCTTTTGTCTTTTTGTCTATTCCTGCCCAGCTATAAATGGAAAACAATCAGAAACCAGAATTTCGCCGCGGTTACATCATGAACGATCAATGAAGAAGAAATGAGTGCCGTAGACACTTTTGTCTTAACACAATTAGGATCGAAAACAATAAAGCAATAAGCAGTCCAAATTTTGGGCATCCAAAACTATGAACGGCCCAAAATAATAATCATGAGCAGTTATAACGGCTAAATTGCTCAAATATAAGGATCGTTTTAAAAAATGCATACAGTACTATATATGGCTACATAATATTTACACCTAAACTCCGAGAAAGAGGCGAAACAAGTGTAGCTCCTGATCCTCTCACAAGTCAAAGTGTCTCACTAACTGAGATTTATAAAGTTACTGTTAACTATAATAACCGCATGTAAATGATATAATGAAAGTATCGTGGTACTGCAGGTAATTGAGCGAAACTGTGAATTACATAAAGAGATCCTGTAGGTTCATTTCCTCCTGAGACTTTTGTTGATAAACGCTAGCCATAATATTTTGACGCGCCCCCGCTCTTGGTGTATTAATTAAACCGTGTAATTATAATATATGAGTGTCAGATAACAGGAACAGCACATGTACTCAAGGTACAGTGGATATGAAATTTCCCGTTTGGCTGGCACGATGGCTGGCTGACGAGTGAATGCAGCTGCCTTCCAGTGGATAAGAAATTTCCCGTTTGGCTGGCACGATGGCTGTCTAACGCGTGAACCAGAATGCAGCTGCCTTATATATATACAACTATGCGGCGAGATATTAGCTCGTCATGTTGTTGATTTGTTGCGTTTTGATTTTTGTTTAGCCTTGAAAGTGAAAACGAACCGGCTAATATCCATGACTCATTTACTGAAATTAATTGTGCTGCATATTTGTGTTAAGAGTGAGGTTTAGGTCTCATGGAAGATCAGGAGGGCCAGGGGTCGAATTTCGTGAGAAGACATGTCGAATGGTCACATGCCGAACCCACACATGACCTTCATTTTGATTTTTCCATGCTTGCTTATATAAGTTGTTTTTATCCGTCCACGTTATTTTGATTTCTGTTCTTTCCATACTGATAGCAGAATTTAAATGACGTCTAAGCTTAGTCTAACTAATTCAGCAGCAGAATGTCTCTGAAGATCAGCAGGAAAGAGGTGAAGATAATCTCCACCAAGAATGAGCTGCTAGAGATGGTCCAGCTTCTCAATCACGGAAATCCAAGTCAGGTTGCAGTAAATGTAGATGGTGATGAACCTTCAAGGGACGGAACTGTGGTTCTGCTTGCTCTCAGTTGGAATAGCCATGCGACTTATGTGGTCGATGTGCAAGTAAGTTTACTTTATCAAAACAATAGGCATGGCATATAAGTTTTATTAGTATGCAGTAATTATTACACTAGAATTAGTATTTGTTCATACGAAATATAAGTGTTTTGTTATGGCTATAAATATAATAGCCGGTGCCATTGTACTAATTTGCCGAACGTACTTCATCCTTTCTTTTCCCAGGTGCTAGGTTCGGCTGTTTTTACCACATCAGTAGATACAAAGGAGTGTCAAACAAGTCTGAAGAAAATGCTAGAAGATGAAGCTGTACTGAAGATCTTTTTAGACCCAAGACCAGATTCTGATGCCTATACCATCATTATGGGATTCATCTTAAACACTGTGTCTGTCTTCAGTTGGCAGAAATAGCTGTAAGGCGGCAAGCTAGACCTACCTTACATGGGTATGTAAATGGGGGCAGAAAGATAATCTTAGCATACGGAGACCTTGATTCAGTAGAGCTGCAGGAATATGTTGATATTGAGGGGAAGGGAAAACAACTCATATTCCCAGATCAAGGAGGTTCCTACGATAACTTAACCAGGCGGCCACTCGACACAGTAGCTGCACAATACAGTGCTCTGGCAACTTCATACCTTGTGCCAGTGTATATGAATCTGGAGACAAAGCTGACCGAACCAGGAAAGAAGTGGGTGAGGGAGGAGTCGATAAAGAGGGTAGAAGAGTGCTTGCTTCCAAAGTTCGGGGGACGTGGCAAGTTCAGGGCCTTAGCTCCCCCTCACTGGAAATAGACTGATTTGCATATTATCTGCATATTTTAAATATTATCTGTTTAGGGGCTTGCGACGTTTTGATATTATCACTGACAAATAACCACAACCGAACGGGATTGTATATGTGCCATCACAGTGCTTAGAACTGATTACAGCCATTATTAATATTCCTTAACTGAACCTCATTTCGACTGTCGTACTGAAACCCCTTCGACTAGTTACAATTTCCCTTTATAAAATTGTATTTATACAATTTATTTATACAAAACATTTTTCAAATATCCTTATATGGATATTTGAAAAATGTTTTGTTCCTGTAACTTCCAAAGTTCCAACAGCAAGATGTTTTCTAAAACTCTGGTATACAATATCTTTAAAATTATCACAAACGTGAGAATAAAGTTACCGTTGAGTCCACAGTAGCAGAAAGTACAAGCGTCTGGTTTCCACTCGTCACCAGGCTGGTACTCGATAGTTTTACCTCCGTCATACATCTCACACGGCTTCTGACCTGCATATGGGTGGAATTTATAATTTGATCTACATTTTTGATTAAAATTTGATTTGATATTATTAAAATATTGTAACTTTATATTGAACACGAAGTTTTAGAAGAAGGCTAAAAGTATTTATTCTTATTACCATTACTGAACTAAATTCTTAAATTATTAATTGTATCTGCAATTTGTCGTGATTATTGGATCAACTTCACAATGAATGATTAATATAGATGGTAATTGAATATGTTATTCAAAGAAAGTCTCACAGATGGGACAGCAGGCGTCTTCAGAATAGACAAATTCGCAACCTTCCTCGGGTTGCGCACAGTCCATGGCCATGCAAATCTTCTGTTTAATGCCTCCTGAAGGGAAACCGGTCAGTATATTATAATAATTTCATTCCGGCAATACACTAGTGCATCAACAAAAACATCAAAAAAGGTAAACAACCCTTACTAACACCAATTATGAAAAACATCAACCGGTCAAGATAAATAGCAACAAACAGCCATAAAAAGTTTCTCCGCTTGATATCTGTAAATTTAAATTATCTAATGTCCACAAAGACGACAAGAATTGGGCTCTTAGAGTTGCAGCAGATCTGGAAACAGCTGCTGTCCATGGCCGGCAAAGGGAAGTATGGCAACGGATAAAAACACTGTCCGGTAAGAAGAATCGAAAATCAACTGCTGTAAGAGACAAATCCGGGAAGTTGATTGCTGATCCCTCTGCTCAGAGAGAGAGATGGGGAGAACATTTTTCGGAGCTATTAAACCCTCCTCCCACGAATGCGGATCTGTCTGACCTGGACCATCTTGAAGTGGTTCCATGCTTTCCTTATCTTGGTAATGGTGATGGTCCCCCCACTAGACTTGAGATTTTAAACTGTCTCAAAAAATTAAAGAACCACAAAAGCGCTGGGATCGACGAAATCTCTAATGAGCAGTTAAAGTATGGGGCAAGTGGTCTTGTGGATAGGATGGAGAAATTGTTCTCTAAAGTTTGGAATTCAGAAGCAGTGCCTGACGACTGGTTGAAAGGCATCGTGATAATTGTACCAAAGAAGGGTGATACCTCTCATTGCTCCAATAATAGGGGGATCACTCTAAGATATACAGCATCTAAACTGTATCAAATCATCATTTTACAACGCATGAGTGACGGTTTAGAAAGTTTGCTACGAGACAATCAGTGTGGGTTTAGAAAGAACAGATCATGCATTGATCAGCTTTATTCACTCCGCACTATTATACATAACTGCATTGAATATAATATCCCCCTGTATGTAAATTTTGTGGACTTCAAGGCAGCTTTTGATTCCATTGACAGGAATTATATTTGGAAAGCTTTCAGTCATTATGGCCTGCCATGTAAATACATTCGAATAATACAGGCATTCTTTAATGGAACTGTTAGTGCTGTTAGACACAATGGTGAACTATCAGAATGGTTTGAAGTAAGTTCAGGCAGTGGCCAAGGAGACATTCAGGGTCCCCCACTTTTTAATGTCTGCCTCAATATGGCTGCTGAGAGAACAGAAAGCAACAAAGTGGTGTCCCATGGAGCGGTTCTTCAAAGATCTATCAGTCCGCTTGTTGATGATATCACTGTGTTAGATACAGATTATGCAGATGACATGGCTGTACTGGATAACAGCGAGGAAGGTCTTCAAGAAACGACTGACCTTTTGTGTATGTATGGTACCCAGGGAGGTCTAAGAATCAATGGTAAAAAGACTGAGGCTATGGTCATTGGTAAAGCAACCTCTCAACGGCCATACACGAAAGAAGCCACAGTGAACATCACTGTTGAAGACACGCCAGTGCAGCAAGTTAGTGACTTTACGTACTTAGGTACAATTATATCCAGCGACGGTACTATCGACCGTGAGCTGTCAGCTAGGATTCAGAAAGCTTCCGGAGCCTTCAATCAACTGAGTAATATATGGAAAAACCGCAACATCCAGTCTTATACAAAGATCAGGATTTATAAGGCAGCGGTTTTGACAATATTGTTATATGGTAGTGAGGTTTGGAACACAACCAAAAAGCAGCTACATCGCTTTGAGGTGTTCCATCAGCGTAGCTTGAGGAGAATACTTAGGATAAGATGGCTCGATCGGGTTAGAAACACTGAAGTGCTGGAGCGTGCAAAGATAAATCCAGTAGAGACGTACATAGGAGCAAACCGCCTGCGTTGGTTTTGCCATGTCACCAGAATGCCAGACACTAGGCTTCCTAAGTACCTGCTTAATTGGACCCCTGCCCATGGGAGAAGATCTAGGAGCCGTCCAAGAAAGAACTGGAGAATATGTTTGCTGGAAGATGCTGCAGCGTTTACAGGAAACACTGACATAGACCTAGAAGGAGCGAGCGAGATGGCTAGTGACCGCAAACTTTGGAGGGAGATGATACGCCACAAACGGGAGTTCATTGGTGCAGGCCACTCGAATGATTGAGGAGACCTAATCAAGTACAAGTAAGTAATGTCCACAGAACAATGATAGAACATTGAAAAGGCAATTATTTCATGGAAAAATATGTTGTTCTTAAAATGTGTATTGTATACCTTCTCCCTCGATACATTCGCAACTCATACAACGGTCTGGTTTCCAAGACTGCCCTATATCGTAGGTTTCATTCCCAAGTGAGCACGGATCAGAACCTGCCATTATAAGCTTGGTTAATATAGCGGTAGGATTGCAGATATTTGTAAAAATATGTACAACTATAATATGATAATACTATTATATAAAACTATTTAAACTATAAACCTGTACCGCCCTCTCTCTCATATACATATATTAATATATACTTGGCTAATATATTAAAGGCCGCATTTAGCTCTCTTCCAAGGTTTTACTTTCGATTTTGACAAGCTATACGAAATACAGTGAAGGTATTTTGAAGGTTTTACTCACAATACGGACAGCACGTTGTCTTATCGTCATAAATAACTTCTGATTCTGGTCCACAAATTGGTATGCTACACGCAATCTCCATACACTCGTTTCTGTAGCCCGTTTTCTCTGGAGATTTGGTTATTAAGGAAACTTGGTGTAAAACGTTGTACCAACTTTGGATATAATTTCGATATTTGAGGCGTATCGATGATATTATTAGTTTTGCCGGCTTTAGCGATCGTCAACTATCAATATAAAAGTGTTATCGACCATAACAATATGTTTACAATTTATCAACTTCTCATGGTATGACTCAAAACACGCCCCATGACGTCACAGCTAATTTATCTATGAGCGTGAAGTAAAGCACTATGACGTCACATAGCTCCCAACCTAGAGTACAGAAAACATCTACCTACCATCTCGGACACAGGTGCAAGTACGGCACGGAGTATCTTGCCACGGCTCGTTCTCCTTGTGGAAAATCAGCTCTCCATCCTCGACTGAGTAACAAGGTTTCAGACAAAGTGGGCAGCAATCTCCTTTCAGCTGTACTACTTCCCAGAGGCAACCGTCGGTGCTGGCACAATCCACTAATGAACAGTCGTCCTCGCATCTTGGACAACATTCTCCAGGCACATAATAGGGTTTACAGTTAGGTCCAGGAAGCATGCAACTCATCATGGCACACATCTGCTTCTTCTCTCCTGAAGAGAATTAGATTAAAGGGAGTAAGAGATTGCTCTTCTTATTACAAAACGTCAGTACAAATATATTTTAGAAATACAAACAAATAATTATACGTCCAAGCGGCATTTATCATCGTTCAAACATTGCTAGGGATCATTAAACGCATGATAACCACATATGGATATTAAATCATGAAAACTAAATACTAGGCTCAAGGTAAGGATCTCCTAACAGAACAACGTCTCTTGAAACCACTAACCATCTTCCTCATAACATTGGCAAGAGGTACAGTCGTCCGGTTTCCAGGAGTCACCGATCTCGTATCCTGTTCCTCTGTGTGTACACTCGTCAGCACCTATTTTTATCAGGGTTACACACTGATTTATTTTAACCAACGACTGAATCTTCCACACTAAAAGCAGAATTGCTGAAAATATTTTGAACCCGATCTTTATTTCTAAACTTACAAGAAGGACAACAAGCATCTTTACTCCATTTGAGTTCTCCTGTCTCACAAATGGGGATGTCACAGTAGATCTTAGCACACATCTGCTCCATCTTACCGTCGCCTGAGTGCATGTTTTGGTATTAAGGGCGCATTTTGTTGAAGGATAAACCTTTTTAAAACTGAGAACAGTCTGAGATTTGATTGATGGAATTTCGACATAAGACATGAGGAACGATATGTTAATCACAGTTTACTGGGCGGTGCTCAGCCTGTCATTCCGCCGAATCTTCAATCTGTTCATGAACAGAAAAGCCTGAGGTCCCCAGGTTAATCACAGTACCTGTTTCAACACAGTGGCAAGTTGTGCACGGGTCTGGGCTCCACTCGTCTCCTGCTTCATATACTTTAATTTCTCCCTCACTTGTTTTGACACTGCACGGATTAGCACCTGAACGGTTAAACTTGATGAAAATTTGTGGTCACATGTTTAATAATCGGTGCGATTAGACGCCTTAGTCAATACTTAAATGTAGTCATATACAGGGATCAATGTATTATTATTAAATCACTTTAGAAATCACAGGAACTCACATATAGGGCAACACTGGTCCTTTGGATAGATGACCTCTGTTTCACAGATCGGGAATGCGCATTTAACAGAGGCACACATTTCAATCTTCTCGCCTGTTTCTGAAGATTTAATTAAACTTGTTGTTATTGCCTTTAATCTCAGAGTGAAAAATAAATAGCAATAATTTGTTTTGAAACTGGTCAAATCTTTGGTGAAAATATCAGATAGAAATTAATTCCTAACAGTGAACGTCCATTACCTTCATTCTGCATACAAGAGCAAAAAGTACATGGGTCTGTATTCCACTCATCTCCCACATCATACACGTTTCCATCGTGTTCACATTGACCTATAATTGACTTTTACAGTGAAATGAAGCCTATTGTTCACACAAAACAGTTTCCCTAAAAATGATGAAGTTCAGGGTGATTGCCTCATCTTTTTCAATTAAACTGTGAAAAGAAGTGTTTCCAAACCTTTAGCAGGGCACCGGTCCTTAGGTATACACTGTCCCTCGTGCAGGAAGGGACTGGACCGAGGACATTGACACTTCTCCACACATTCCTTGGTGCACATTGGTCGGGGGTCGTCACATGTGATAGTACAGCTCATACCGCACGTGTTCCACACTGTCCCTCCTTCGCATTCTGAATATGAGGGTTTTGGTTCAATGTTTAGGTTCGTTGGAACAAGATGAGCCAGACACAATGTTGACGTGAGAGAAGTCATTAGTCAGGATATTTGACTCCTATTATCTTATTATCATTTCAACCCTGTGTTAATTCTGAAGACATTCCACCATGTCTGTGGTCACGTTTTGATACCGGATCTCAAACTTAACTATACTACATATTTAATCGGGAGCTGAGGTTCGTAATAAGTGAATCTTGACTGATGAATAAATTTACTTCAGATATTGGATCTCTGAACCCGACTTATGATTAGAAACCAAATACCTTTAAAAATTTAAAACTTAATAAATCGTCATATATTAAGTTTTCCACTATGATTTTAGGACCTGATTAGGCGCCATTCGAGTATCATATATTTCATTTAACTAGGAATCGAATAGGCTTCCAAGTTCTTATTCGTATCCGCTCACTCTTGAACACACGAGCAGAATATATAATACCATCCAAACTAAATTCTACAATCTTGGAGAAACCATCTTTTAAACTAAACCTCTAAAGTTATTTACCTGGCGTCTCAGGGCACTCGTTGGCTGGCATACACTCCCCATTGTGAAGAATAGGAGTATTTGGAGGACATGTACACTTAGCCACGCACTCGAACGTGCAGAATGGGTCGGGTTCAGCACATGTTGGGGTGCACTTGCTCGCACACTCCTCAAATACCATTCCTCCTTTGCACTCTGAAATAGGAAGGTTTTAATAGACTGACTATGATCATGATGTGGGATTCATCGACAAAATGAAGAACAATAACATTTCTAAGGATGAGTTTAGCTGATTAAAACGTGTAGAAAAATTAACGAACCAGGTTCAGGTATCTCCGGGCACTTCTCCTCCATAGTACAAACACGTTGATGGAATATAGGTAGTTCCTTGGGGCACTCACACCTCGGTACACACTGCTCTGTACACATTGGATTGGGATCCCTACAAGATGGAGTACAAGCACTTCCACACTCGTTGAACACCAGGTTGCTCTTACACTGACTTGAGTCACATTGGCTCACTGCCACGCACTCTCCCTCCTTCCAGATAGGTTTGTCAGCAGGACACTGACACCTGGGCACACAGTTCTTGGTGCAGACCGGATCAGGGTCGTTGCAAGTCTTCAGACAAGCCAGCCCACATTCGCTCCATTCCTGGCCACCACTACAAGTTTCTTTACTTGCGCTGCACTCTTCGACGACTTCCTCGCCGTCGAAGAAGTTAGCGAAACAGCCTCCACAGTAGTAGGGCTTACAGGTTGCGTCCGAGTTTGAGGAGCATTCGTGTTGTTCACAGGGGTTGACGGGACACTTAGGTATCCAATCCTTGCACTCCTCTGGCGAAGAGAGGTGTAAAACATGATACATTTAATTTTAAAACATTTTTGATCTGGTTATTAATCTAGAGTTATTTCAACGATTTTTATTAAATTTCATGTATGGAAAATGGTTGTCGCATCAGGTTCAATATCATTCCATAAACCTGCTTAAAAAGATTGACTTACCAGGTTCCTCTGGACAAGAAGATTCAGGAATGCAAACACGGTTATGAAGGACAGGAGCATCTTTAGGACACTCACATCTTCCTACACAGACAGCAGGACAGTCGAGATTATTCTCCTTTTTCCCACTCTCAGCTATAGAGAACGCTTCAGTGTCTTCCTTATGACTACAAGTGCGCCAAGGTCGGACACATGCACTGCCACAATCATTGTATTCAAGGTTACTCTTGCACTCTGGTAGAATTTTGATATTAATGTTGGAGCGGAACATCTTCCGAAATGTCCAAGAACAGCCCTTGGGACATTTGAACTTATGACAATATGGCCAGTTAAAAGGATTAAACGGGTTAAACGATTCAAAAATCAAATTACAATTGAAATGTCTAACCCAATTAAAAAAATAAATTTACCCAAAGTCAAAAAGTATATATCTATATTATAATTTAAACTTGACGAAATTTCCCCGGCAACGGGGACATAGAAGAAAAAACACCGAAAATCGACCTCAAAATGACCCTCTGGTGAAATCAAACCCAGCTCGCAAATGGAGTTGAAACCTCGCCATTTTTAGCAGGGTTGTAGAAAAAGGATAGGAATAGGCTATAGCATTCTTAGAATTTTGATTTAGGCTTTAGATTTTTTATAATTAACGTCGGAAGTGAGGTTAAATAATCGTTAGAATAATGGCGTTATTTTAGCAAAGGTTTACTGCGCTGTTGCGTAGAAACGTTAAAGTAGGAGGTGCACGATAAAAATAAACTTGCTCGGATTTTAAAAATTTTTGTACCAGTGTTTTCTAGAGACTGTGAGAATTTTCACAATACCAAATTTGTCATACCTTTTTGGAAAGATCAGTGCCATATTTGATGGTGCGCGGCTTTTGGAGCAAAAGTAGCTGTAAAAGTCGCGTAATTTGACCAAATTCGTCCAAATTTGACCATTTTTGTCGTATTATTCGGATTTATCTTCAGTTCCTTAAATGAGATCATTCTGAAAATTGGCGACGACCTTCCAATAGGGCTTTTACAACTGTCCGAAAAATTTGGTGGATATCGGAGTTGATATAGTGATCAAAATGGGGCAAAATACGCTGCTTTTAGCTGTAACATAGTTTCTGTTAATTGGATATGCTTTAAATTTTTGGGACACTTTCCTTGTAAGTTTATGAGTAAGCTTACCAATTTTTGTTGCAATTGGAGGTCGGGAAGGATACTCAATATTTATTTGTTTGAAGAAAATTGTGCTGGCCGAAATTAGCGCTAAAAAACCATCCTACAGTCGGCACGCGCGGCTCACTGTCGATGGCGCACTACCTAGTTAAAGTGCACGTGCGCGAGCAAGAACATCTTAACTACGCGCGTTGTTATGCTGTATGCTACGTCATAATTTCAAAACTAGCTCGAGCGTGCTAAATCACTCTACAGTCGATCTTCGAGATTGTTCTAAAAGGGCCCCCGACGGTTGTAACCAACTTCGATCGATGTATTTTCGGACGCTGATTCCGAATCACCCCCCATGACATAGGGTTAAAATGCTCCCCTGACGAGATATTGGCGAAAAACTGTCTCGATCACG
The DNA here is from genome assembly GCF_026151205.1 of Bolinopsis microptera. Taxonomy (NCBI): domain Eukaryota; kingdom Metazoa; phylum Ctenophora; class Tentaculata; order Lobata; family Bolinopsidae; genus Bolinopsis; species Bolinopsis microptera. The sequence goes on from NC_087074.1 coordinate 10,692,064, forward strand.
TGATATGACCGTATAAGGAAGTTAGTCTAATTTCGCGTTAGGGTTAGGGTTTCAGCATATGTTTTTGTTAAGGATTGGGTTAGGGTTAGGGTTGGGATCAGATTAGAGGGTTAGGGTTTCGAAAAGTCGTTCAGAACCAGCTAGAGAAAGGGTTGAAAAAGTCACGTGACAGTCGAGTGTAGAGTGATTAATCATCATCCAAACTAGCTCACATTTACGCTCACGCTATGACTTATATTCATAACTTTGGTTGTGATTGGTATTTTTTGATGCGGTAAAAAGCATCGTTTTGGGAATCCGAATACTAACAACGCTGTCGCCATTGTTAGATAAATTCCATTATGTCTACAGTATAACAGAGCTATATGATGAAGAGAAATTAAAACATAACTGATTTTTAAAATTTCCTCGAACAAAGCTTTCTACTAGCGGGTTTCTAGTACATTATACAAAAGAGTTAGTTTAACTTTACAATAATATTAATAATTTTGGCCCAGTAATCGGTGGGGGGGGGGGGGGGGGGGGGACAATGGATGTTTTTTTGTGAAACTTGATTTCGAGATAGCAATTGACCAACAAACTAGGACCAGTGACCGAACTTTTGAGGGGGTCCCGGACCCCAACCGCCAAACGGTGCCCGCGGGGCAGCCACGCCCATATTTGTTCCAAATTAGGCCCAATTTAGCCAAATACCCTGAACATGCCCAAAACCCAGATTTTAGGTGCTCTACTTGTAGCTAGTGGTCTCTTGAACTCGTATATGAAATTTCATCAAGATTGGAGAAAAAATGACTGAGTTATGGGCCAAAAACCATATGCCCATATTTGGGCATACGCACCAAATTTGGTAGATTTCGTCCCATAAATTGGGCAAATATCAATATTTTTGAATGAAACTTACTTTATAAGAAAGGTAAGCCTAAACTATACATATTCTCTGTAAGTTATAGCTTTATATCTGTTTAAATGTGGATACTAAGGCGAAAAAACCACAAAAAATAAACTAAATTGCCTGTATCTTGGTTCGCGATATTCGCGGAATTGATCTCATTAAAATTGTAATAACTCAATCAGTTTTCAAAATTTTTGCATGAAATTTTCGGAATCGACTCGAAATCGCATTTCCACCTTATTTTGAGAACAGATTTTTGATTTAGGCCTCCAAAAACAATTGGCGGCCAAATTCCAATATTTTCCCGGACAAATTCAGAATTTGGCCGCCAAATTTTTTTTGAGGTTTTTTCGCCTTAGTATCCACATTTAAACAGATATAAAGCTATAACTTACAGAGAATATGTAGTTTAGGCTTACCTTTCTTATAAAGTAAGTTTCATTCAAAAATATTGATATTTGCCCAATTTATGGGACGAAATCTACCAAATTTGGTGCGTATGCCCAAATATGGGCATATGGTTTTTGGCCCATAACTCAGTCATTTTTGTCCAATCTTGATGAAATTTCATATACGAGTTCAAGAGACCACTAGCTACAAGTAGAGCACCTAAAATCTGGGTTTTGGGTATGTTCAGGGTATTTGGCTTAATTGGGCCTAATTTGAGTCTAATGTTAATAACTCTGTTAATCCACGTATTAAACCATGTGCAAAGTGTGTCCGCTCTAAATCGGTAGTTCATAATAAACTTGTTAGACCCTTATGTTGTCAAAAACTAGGAGCTGAATTCTATTCCAAGGAATCAACCAAACCATTATTTAACAGTCATAAACTCCTTACTGTTCACAATCTTTACAAACTTCGTACTATAACTGAACTTTTTAAAATAGTGAAATATAGGGTACCCATTAGTAGAGGCTCTTACGGGCATTGTCTGCTCGATACGTTAGGGACCCCAGATACACCTTACTAGACGTATTTTTGACCGTAGAATCGATTGAAAGTGGTTTCAAGATGATTGGACTGATTGTTCTGGGGTAAAATCGCAAAAAAACCGATTTTTGGGCCAAAAATAGGCCAAAAAACCATGTTTTTTGATATTTTGAGCAAGTTAATTTTGTTGGCATGTCGGCAAAACTTGCATAAAGATAGCTAAAAGACAGCCGCACAAGATTGTATAAAAATAAAACAAATCCCTCTATTTGTTCTGAGGTAAAAATCCAAAAAAGTGGTAAAAATTTTGACTTTTTTGCTTTAAGTTTGAATAATTTTTTGCAGTTGTATTAAATCAACCCAAAAATAGTCACATCGTGTTTGCCTAAATTTTTCCTTTCCGAGAAGTACCCACTTCATATACTTAATCGAAGTTTGAATATTGTCACTCCGCAAGCGTTTTTGCCAAATTTTCGACGCGCACTACGCGCAAAAGCATTTAGTTGTTATCAATTGGCACCCGCGCGTTCATCATAAATTTCAAACAGCTATAACTCAGCGAGATTATGTCCGTTCTAGCTCATATTTTCACACTAAATAGAAAATAATGTGATCTTATTGCTGACAAAATATGGATATAATTACTTTATTTGCCTTAGAGTAATAGACTGTCAAAGTTTAAAACGCGCATTGGTATAGCACGTGACTAATAAGGCCAAATTTATACTTCTTAACATATTATCGATCCTTAGACATCATACTATTGTGTCCAATTAGCGGTTAGGTCTCTAAACTCGTAGCAGAAAACACGTCTTTTTGCCCGTAAGAGCCTCTACTACATATCTCTCTACTCTTTACTTAACATGTCTGAACTGAGGGATGACCGTCTAATACCACCAAAGCCAAGCCATAACTTTATTTATAAATCTTCTTGGCTTTGGAATCAATTCAAGGACTCCAATCCACAGAATAAACCTGACTTTGTGAACACATCCTGTAACTCAATCAAATCAAGGCTAAACCGATCTCTTCTAGATGCCCAAAGCAGGTTCGATAATGAGTGGCATAATGACAACTTTAACAGTTTTGGACCATGCTAGATTATTGATAAAAACGTGGAATTTATGTAAACAAATACTTAAATACTTAAATATTGCCGTTTCCGTACGGCGCTATACGTAATATATGTTAAAAGCGCGCCGCAGCTACTCCCTACCTCAACATTTGCGCGGGTTTCTTAAGCGCGCACGTACGTTTATTCTTGACCGTTAATCAGACCCATGACATAACGCTATAGGTGGCAGTGACTGTAATTTTCTTCAACAATTACTGAATTATCCATCCATAAAGTGATTTACAAAATGACACCTAAACCTCGTGTTTCGGTGTTCACTTAAACGGTACTTGGCGGCTGAACTGTGGTGTCTGACGTTTGCAGCTAGATCGGACTCTGCATGATATTGTATTAGCAAATTTGTATAGTGTATAATTGTTTAGTGTTTATAATACTCTGCAACCTGGTAGCACGGCTGACACAAAAACAAAATGTTGGCCTGGCTTGTGCATAACCAAGTAAATAACACGCACTCCAATAAAAGCCGTCTGGAGAAACTCCGCAAAATGTTCATTGTAGTCAACGGGCACAAAGAAGCACTACTAGCAATTGTGTCCTTTACCCTCCTACATAATTTGAACATTTTTGTGGCTAACTCATTGAACAACATCTGAATTAAATGTGTCTAGTATTAATAGATTCAGTAAGTAATTTTTTCATGTACGCTGTACACTGTAGTTAGTAAATCAAATCAAACTTTTTCGATCAGCCGCGCGCTGAACCAGTGTTGCACTAGGAAAAAATTGTGTATATTTTGTTCATTTTTGAGTGTAAATTAATTTATTAATTTATCACAAATTATTTTATTATAATATAACCACTTATGTGAAATGGTTACTTTGACTTTAAATATTTGAACTAAATATGAATTGATTGTGGGTATAAAATAAAATTTGTTTTACTAAAAAAAAATTTGTTTTACTTTGGACCAAATATGGGCGTGGCTGCCCCGCAGGCACCGTTTGGCGGTTGGGGTCCGGGACCCCCTCAAAAGTTCGGTCACTGGTTTTAGTTTGTTGGTCAACTGCTATCTCGAAATCAAGTTTCACAAAAAAATATCCATTGTCCCCCCCCCCCCCCCCCCCCCTTAAAATTAAGCTTCACTAACTATTAAATAAAGCTTAAAATTAGATAAGACAGTAAAAAGGATTGGGCTTCAAATACCTTTTGCAGGAGGAGGAGGAGGTTCCAGGCACATTTCCTCAGTAATACATTTTCCATCTCTCCAAATAGGTTTGGTTGGGGGACACTCGCACTTAGCCTCGCAAACCTCCGTGCAAAGAGGATTAGGAGCATCACAGGACTTGGTACAAGGACTACCACACTTATTCCACTTCTGTCCTCCTTCACATCGTTGGTTAGGCTGGTGGGAGCACTCTTCAATAACATTGCCACTGGAGTCCACAAAACGAGTGTAACATCCCCCGCAGTAGCTGGCTACACATTTCGCGTCGGGATATCCGGGACACTCGGCGCTTACTTGGCATGGGTCAACGATACAGTTCACTATGTTCGAGCATTCTTGTGAATTTTCTTGTCGGTAGAAGAAGTTGTTTATTAGAAAGTAATATAGTAATATTGATACCTGAACTCAATTTAAAACATTGGAAGTATGAAAGGGTTCAAAATCAAACAAGGAAACTAAAGAACTGGGTAATCACTGACAGAAATAGTTTATTGTTTCCTCACCTATTATAGGTTTGGGCCTAGCGGCATCTTCACTCTGACAGAGCCCCAGCAATAGGACCTGAGATAAAATAATTGTAGACAGAATTCAAATCTGTGGCATAATTTTTAGAACTTGCACCTCTGTTTGATTTTCACAATTTGCTTTGAAGCTAAACTTGGCTAGTTGGCTGAACAATATGTTACTGCTTGCCACAAAATCAGGGCTGGCAAAATTAAATTCTATACAGCTATCAGCAGTTTACAGGAAATTATACGAATATTGAATCTGAAGAAAGGAACTTACCCCGAGAATCAAACCACTCACTCTGCCTAACGTCATAAGATCAACACTTGTTCAACAGAAACTGTGATAAAACACCAATCAGAAATAATATCGAGTACAAATCTACGACACGTAATATGTTATAAGTATATATTTATAATATTAATATTATTATCACCATAAAATATAATATGCATGCTTAAATGTTCCCGCCCTAATTTCCTTCATCACTGTCGACGGAAAGCCGGGAACATTTTATTTTTTGTGCCCTGGATCAATTTCGAATTCAGGGCACAGAAACCAACATTTTCCCGCCATTTCCTTCAAAGTTCCGCTTTAGGAAAAGAAATATACTTTAATTCATAACGTCATGTTTCAAGTCACGTACAGACAAATTATTGGGCAACTGTAGAGCGCACTTGAGCCCTCGAAAACGAAACATTTGAAAGTTAATCAAGCTTTGGATAAAAAGATACTAACATATGAGTGCAAAATAGTTTATATCTGCCTAATTAACTGAAAAGCAAAAGTGACGATGCGATCGCGAAAAGGCAAAAGAAAAGTAACGTTTATGGACGTTCTCACTTTAAGCAAGCACGAGTTTGTAATTGTATGTGATCGGCTGTGAGTGTGATACGTTTCATAAAACATTGCACGTCTGCAATCGTGACACGATGCTTGATTTTTCTGATCTGTTATAAAAACTAGTTTAGGAGTTGTCATTGTGAGATGAATTTGGAAAGCCGTGTTTTCATACTAATCGATCAATCTGAACAGAGTGGTATTAGTTTATCAATGTATTTGAATTAGCAACTAATTAATTGTTGGATGTCAGAAAGTTGTTCTTCGTTGATATGATACCTAATCAAGAATAACGATTATCGATGAATGATCTCATAGTCGTCTGAACGGTCGTGTTGTGGGTCAAAACAAAATATGTACATGTAACAAAATAGCGTCTTTTAAATAGCGAAAATAAAAACACGGACTACTAAAGGACGGCATGAGCGTTAAACCAGCTAAAAGAATTAAACAACTGTCCTGTAAAATCAGGTCCTAGTTACAGTAGGGACCTTACAGTCTGACGGAGATTGAGTTATCACAACATCAGGATTCAGGCATTAGCCATATAGGAATCCTAAGTCCTTGGAAATTTATACGGCAGAGTATTTGTACGATATCTTAATCGTATGATGTGTGACGTACAACTAACAGGTACCAGGTAGCTCAGTGTTATGTACACAATGATCTACTCAATTTGTCGAACGTTGGGCCTGTTATATATCTACAAATTTCTTCAATAGAATCGGATATCGCAACAAAGGAAATGCAATAATGTAGATCTAGAGTTTGGAATGCTTGAATAAAAAGGAAGTTAAATTCATTAAAAATTAAAAATTTTCGATGACATCAGTCGAACAGCAACCAAGAAAATGTTTGCTCTGGTATGTCAAATGTTGTCAAAGCAACGGTCTCTATCCACAAAATTTAAAATATAACACTGTTGTCAAAGGCGGAACTTAAACTGATTTAAGTAATGAAATATAATAAATTGGATCATTCTTAAACTCAGTTATAAAGCTTTAACATCATTATCATATTGCTAGCCTATCATGTAAACAGGTCCCCATATGCTGTATAAAAAATATACAGTACGTGATGACTTATTTAATCAGTTGCGTGATCGAATCTTTGCTCTCGACACTACTTTTGAGCCCGTGATGCTATCTCTTCATTCAGTTTATCCAGCATTACCATAACAACATATCTCATCGTTCATCTTTAATACTTTAATATAATTAGAAAGTAGGCAAATTCAAAGATCAGTAAATACCGCAATTCTGCGGGCCAGGAAACGAGCGTGTGTCTCTGTCAGACAGAGTTAACTGAGCTCAGAAGCCAGATGGACACTCTGCTGCAAACTATAGAAGTCAAACAAGGAACTCTACTGCAGCTGACTGAGATGAAAGATGAAATAAATTTAATGAAAGTGCGAATTGCTGAAATCCCAGAACTTGTGCAAGCTGCTCTTAGGGCCAAAAGGGTCCAGAGAACCATTATTGACAATAAACACACCTATGGTAAAAGAGCCCACCACGGGACCGCGAAAATTCAGTAGTGGAAATGGCCTTTGGGTTGTAATAAACTCAGATAAAATTGACGTATCAGATCACGTCGAGGTTGTAACAGACCAAGAGTTCATCCTCAGATCTCCACCTAAACCTATCACAGGAGGAGCTAAGTGCAAAGAAACTGTCACTAACTGCTACAAACTGCCACTAACTGCCACAAACTGCCACTAACTGCCACAAACTGCCACTAACTGCCACAAACTGCCACTAACTGCTACAAACTGCCACTAACTGCCACTAACTGCCACTAACTGCTACAATCGCGCCCACGCATTTGCGCGCGACAGTAGCAGTTAGTGGCAGTTAGTGGCAGTTAGTGGCAGTTAGTAGCAGTTAGTGGCAGTTTTTATGCGCGTCGGGATTTCAAATCGAGCGCTCATCAATTTTTATAATAGCAAGTCCGCAGCGTTTAGAGCTGCATTGTTGATTATTGGGCAGCGCTCAGCCTGTCATTCCGCCGAATCTCTATTCATTAATGAACATGATAGCCTGAGGTTCCCAGGTAACATTGTTGACTAAACCAGACTGTGCACGTTGTGCTAGATGTCAAATGTTGCAGATAGCGTATACGTTTTTTAAAACTATGTTTTGATTTGATTTGACTTGACTTAACTTGTAGTAAACGGTCGGCCGTTTTACAACACGGCAATATGACTGCTTGTGTTAGTTTCGACACTAAATATTTTGTTCTCGCTGCATGAGTATATAAATGTTTGATATGAATTATGAAATGAGAAGTCGTGTATTATGTAATATAATAGATTCAGAAGACTCGTAAATGTGCAAGTATATGAATATTTATATTATATCATATCCATTGAATTATATTCATGGGACCAGCAAAAGCTCACAGCTAACAGCATTTATTTTTATTTATGATAAGATGATAAGTTCATTATGAGCAATTTTTAATTTAGTTCGTATCAGGCTAGGAGTCTAGTAATCGAGTTTTATTTGTTAATAAAAAAAACTTCTCTACGGTATTAGGAAAACTGCTGTGATAGACCGGAGCGCAGCAAAAAATTTAATAGCTTGTCCTGGACCGAATTCTACCAAATATTTACTACAAGTATGACACTTTTCGGATTTAGAAGGGTGCTGTCCAGACTATGAGTATGTTAACGGTGCGCGGTGATATCATTGAAGCTAAAGCATAAAGTCGGCACTAAAAATTAAAGTAAATATACCTCACGCCACACACTAATTGCATACGTTTGTAATTTTATTGTCTCTTATCAGCTTGCTTATTTCTCCTACCCGAACGCCTAACGGAGAGATTACTTTGTTATTTTACGTATCTGACAGGTAAAAATTAATGACAATAAATTTCACCTACTGAACGTATTCATAATAGAAAAGTTGCTAGTTTGGTTCTCCACCGTGCAATAGGATCTGTTTCACGTTCCGGTTCACTCTTTAAGATAAAAGCCTCTAATCGATGATTTTGCCCTTATAAGCTTATAGCTTAGTTGTACTTGTAGTGAATTCGTACGGAACGTTCACTAAAAATAGTTTGTGAACGCGTTCGCTAAAAGATTTTAACGTTTGGAACATAAGGAACGTTAAAACAGGGCCTCCCACGGATTAAACAGTTTTGTGCGGAGAAAGAAGTGAAGAGAGAACGAAGCCAAAGAGTTCTCCGACAATTGTTCCAGCCAGCCTCACCGCAGCAACGCCAACAGCAAGCAGGAACTTATCCTAATCCATGCAACCTATACAACGCTGACCAAGAATGGACACAGGACATGCCACGGTACCACTATAATATTTGCTTTGATTCTCCTTGATAGCACTAGCAGTAGCAGAATTTGCTGCTTATAATTCCTGGGCGTTGCTAAACCTGTCATTCCGCCCTATCTGCTATAGACATATTTTTAATCGCCATAATATGTTCAATGTTAAATCAATGTGTTTAACTTAATAAATGCAAAAGCCTGAGCGAGGTTATACCGTACCCAGGTAAATTGATCTTTGCAAGTTGAATTTGCGTTTCTGAAACCACTCTCTGCACTGGTAATTGTATTTAAAAGGGAACACAAAATGATGAACGTGACCAAAATTATTCCCCGCGCGACGCGATAGCCGATAACTGATAAGATTCTCTTTCAGCATTCAGTTTCAGTTAATTCTGGGTAATTCGCGCGTAAAATCATATTGGCACGTGTGCGTTCCATGTTCTCAGAATTAGGCAACGGTAAGTTTATAATCTTTAACATTAACTGTTTGGAAACAGTTACCTGAGGACCCCAGGCTATTATGTTCATTAACATATATAGATTTGGCGGAATGACAGGCTGAGCGCGGCCCAGTAAGGAAACAGGTGTTGTTATTTTATGCTGGGAATCCCAAAAAGTGCTTGATCGGCCAGTTCATCATTGTGTCTCGCTAAATACTTGGCTAGTTTCATTATGCTTCGACTAATCATCACTGTTGGCTTGGGGATGGTATTCAACTGTTGAGGGCCTACTGTAACAGCCATTAATACGCTTATAGTTTTCAGACAGCTACTAACCGATATCCAATGGGTCTCAGCCATAGAATAATACAGGCTCAATTCGGTGGCTCGGAAAAGTATAATCTATAATATTGAAAGGTTCATGCGCAAATTTACCTAGTTTAGCCGTCATTGATTAGGTACAGACCACTAAAAATAGTTTGTGAACGCGTTCGCTAAAAGATTTTAACGTTCGCAACATAATGGTAAAGGAACGTTAATCAGATTTAAAATATCAACACGTCGACACGCCATCGTTTCCCGCAATTTTACATGTTCTAGATGAGTTAGGAGAGTTTTAGCGCGCATGCATGCACGTTTCACTTTTCAGGCCCTAAAACTCCGCTATATAGTGTTTCTGGATAGAAGTCGACTATTTATGCTCAATTCTCGAGCCGATAATAGTCTTGCTTAGATTTTCAGACAATAGTCTTAAGATTCCAGTTGGTTTCATTGGTGTAATTTATTACAAATATTATCTGTTCGCCTTAAAGTTAGCAAATTTTGCTTTTCGCAATTGAAACTATAAAAGCGATATGATTAGTCTTGCCAACAAAAGGTGGCTCGAGCTCCATTCCCCCCTACATTCAGTAGGGTTTTGTGTTCACCCGGCTTATATATCAGGGATTTGATCAACACACGAATCAGGATGTCTGGAAGGGGTTTCGGCAGTATCGAGATAGCCCGACCACTGTCCGCGGACAACTGTCCACGAACACCTGTCTACCAGATCATTACTGCATAATGACAGTATCCCCTGAATCAAGCAGGGTTCACATCATCCCCTGAATCAAGCAGGGTTCACATCATCCCCTGAATCAAGCAGGGTTCACATCATCGCACGCGAATTTCAATCAGCGGTGGTGTCAAGGCTTATTAAACGATTAAGCAACCTTACGGGAGGCGGTGGGTCCATTAATTTCGTCCATTAGACAGAAGAGTACCATGTCAGGAATTGGAATAGCTGTTGTTGTTGTTGTTGATGATGGCAACTGATAATACTTCACCAAAAACGAACGACTTATATACCACATTTTAATCGTAATCATTTATTTCATTGAGCAATCAATATTATTCTACTACTTGGAAGGAGTTTCTAGATGTCATGGACACGTGGTGTGACGGCGCAACAAAGAAGAAGATACTTTAATTTCGCAGTACACGTTCTACCGAGAGAAAAGAGGCTTATTCTCTACTGACGCTGCCTCAAGTTTTAGCCAAGATTCTGACGGTCCAGTCTCTTGGTGGAGCAACTTCGGTTGAGAGGTACCCGAACTACAGAGTTTTCCAATGAAAGCGCTGTCGCAATCGACATCAGCCTCACCCTGTGAGACGAATTGGAGCTTGTACGACTGGGTGATAAACAAAAAAAGAAACCGCCTCACAGTTAACAAGCAGCGAGACCTTATTAATATTATTATTTATGTTATTATATTTATGTTATTATATTTATGTTAACACAAGTTTGCGTCTTATGAAAAATTCACGAATTAAGGAGCAATAATTTTATTATTATTTGCTTATTGCTATACTAGTGACTTATTTTTATTCATTATTGTTTATTTACTGTCTAATTCCGACAACATAGTTTTATCTCATTGTATCCATTTAAAGTTAAAAACGGACATTAAAATGAACGCTCGGAGCCCGGAGGCATTCAAACGTTTACGTACCTACGGGCGTTGACTTGAACGTAAATGGGCAGACTATTTAACTTTAAGGTTAAACGGATATTAATATATGTACGCTATGCCCTAGCTGGGGCCTCTTCTCAGACTCTCGAGCGTTCAATTTGAATTGGTGTCGATTCAAAATTAAAGTTAATTAAAGTTCAATAAGATAAACTTATCATTGCTGGTTTGATTTTGGAACCTTCTCTAGACCTAGTAATTTTGGATTCGTAAGTTATGTGCGAGAATAGCTTCCCAGTCCCACGTCAAAGTGATTTATAGATTATCCTTATTTTTAAGGGAATCGTTAGGTATTCGTATACTTATAGTATAGTTTTATTATTACACGTACGTGACCAATATTATTCCCCGCGCGATGTTATTACAAATTAGATTCTCTTTCACTTTGATCAGTTTCTTTCAAAAACAGATTCGCGCGTCAAATATATTTAGTTTGCGCGCTTTTGGTACTCCCAAAAGTACGTCAAAATGCAATTCTGTGAATTGCATTATTATAAATTTATAGTCATAGGTAATAGGCTCCATGTCATTGTCCACAGGACTGGTCACCGTTAACCTTGTTTAACTTAAACTGGTTGGAAAACGCGGATGTGTTATGAAAAATTATGTTTATCGCTTTGCCATTCGGCCGGTAGAATTAGATCAGAAAATCATGCGGATACCGATAAGACGATAAAACAGTTATCGAATTTTATACCTTTACCTAAGGCTAATGGTGATGCAACGCTAATGGAATACCTTGATCAGAAAGAAGTAAGAACTTTTGCTTTTGGCAAATCTAACAACCACGGAAATTTTCAGCGACATCAACGCTAAAATCGGAAACGATTTTCACTTCAAGATCTACTTAGAGAAAGTAATGACATGTCGGTGGGGATCGCGACGTGATACAAGTAGTATAGTATGGTATCTACCTTAAGTTATGGAACTGCTGAAGGTAATTCGTTAGAAGGCTTACATCTCGATCCCGGGGTGCGGATAGAAGAAAAACATTATTTATAGTCTTGGACACTTATAACTAGCTGATAGCACAGACTACGTTTTTGTTAGTATAGGAAGAATTAGGGTCCGCAAAAGATGACAGTCAGGATAAGTTCTATGTCTGTCATGTACAATATATTATTATAGGAGAAACACTATTGTATAGAGAATATGCTATAGAAAGATATCATGTACATAAAGGTAAGTATACTTATTGGTAGAATTGTGGAACACAACAAGAAAATTGAGAATAATCTTGTGCGAGGGTAGGGACCCAGATGGCGTTTCTAACCCAAATAAACTTTAAGGAGACTTCTCATCAGTAGCCGCACCTCCTTAATCGGTTTCTGAACTGGAATTATATGGGCTTCCAGACGGCCAGACCGAGTATTACCATCCCATCCTTCTAGAGTTCATCACAAGTAGCACCCACCTTGAAGATCTTTGACACCCAGACACACCCCATTGGCGAACAAACTTTGGATATAATCTTACATGCTCCCGAAGGAATCCCTGGTTTATGGTCTTTCTCCTCGTCACCAGCACTTTCGCTAGAGTCACCAGCCCTTTCACTGGAGTCATCAGCCCAATCATTGAAGTGTACAGAAGTACAGTTGTGTGTTAGATCAATTTCTTAGTCTAACATTTAATACTAATTCGTGCGTAAAATCAAATTCGCACGTGTGCACTCAATGCAGTTCTGGTCACGTACCGGTAACTTTAGTCTTTAACTTAAACTGTTTGGAAAACAGATGTGTACATGAAATATATTAATGTTTATCAGCCGGTAAAGTATTTGGAGGGAAAAAACTCACATACACCAGACGAAAAATTGGAATGATTGGAGTTACTTTTACTTATCATGTCTAAATATTAATAAAGGCCCCTTCCAGCCATTGCCACTGCGAATTTAACCTAAAACCTGCCCAGTTAATAGCGAAGACTGCGAAATTACCACTCCTGCCTAGTAATCTAATTTACCCTGTCCAGATCAGCAGTATATTACACTAAATCCGCAGGTTTTCTCTTAATTTTTTATGTCAAAACCTGCCTAATTAACTAGTGATCCTGCATCAACAGCGCAGGTATTTGTTATTTGGCAGGTTTTCTATTAACTTGGCAGGATTTGCTATAAAATTATCAATCCTTTCCGGATGGATTACGGCAGTGATAAAGTTAAATCGGCAGGTTTTCCATTAACTTGGCAGGATTTTTTATAAAATTATCAATCCTTGCCGGATAGATTACGGCAGTGATAAAGTTAAATCGGCAGGTTTTCCATTAACTTTGCAGGATTTGTTATAAAATTATCAATCCATGCCAAATAGATTATAATGCTATAATCTTATTATGGCAGCGTTAAATTTATAAATTGGCAGGTTTCTTTTATCTTTCTTTTAAGTTCTTAAGTTATTTGGAATTTTGCTTATTTGGCACCAAAACTAAAAGTCAATAAAACCGAGTTGATTAGCGCAGTCAAGAAATTGGCCGGAGTTGATAAAAAGCTGACAACCATGGCACTGAATCTCCAAATGAGAGGTATAGTACGCTATATACTTATATAGTACGGTACCGCAACAATTGACCCCCTCCCCCCCCCCCCCCCTCCGACAAATGACCCCCTGATGCAATCTACCCCGACAATTGACCCCCCATGTAATTACACTGGGGTCAATTCAGGGTTAGGGTAAGGGTTAGGGTCAGGGTTAGGGTTAGGGTTAGGGTTAGGGTTAGGGTTAGGGTCAGGGTCAGGGTTAGGGTCAGGGTTAGGGTCAGGGTTAGGGTCAGGGTCAGGGTCAGGGTCAGGGTTAGGGTTAGGGTTACTGGGTAACACGACTCCTGTCAGCGACATCTGTCCGACAGCGACATCTGTCCGACTCAGGGTACCAGAAAAAACGACATTTGTCAGAAATTGTGATCTGATTTCAATACAACACATTTCCAATTAGAGACGTGATCTGAACTGTTAATTTGAATACGTAACATTGCCAATTTGAGATATGATCTGAGCCATAGTGTACTACTAGTTTATTTTCGACCTAGGCAGGCAGGCATGAAGCAACTGCGTTGTGAATGGCGAGCTCGTAGTCCATGAGAATGTATTGTGGTTGGTAGCCCCAAGGCCTCAGAAGCCCAGGTGTCTATCTCCTCGAACATGTTGCGGTAGAGGGTCGTCGATTTTCCAGGAATGAGTCCTTAGAAGAGGAGGAGGTGCCAGCCGTCAGGGAAGAGTCCGTGGACTGTGAAGAGCTGATGGAAGAGATTAGGTGCGGATTTGAAGGTACCGTTGGGCGTTGACTACGCAATGCTCCGCGTCCACCATATGATCTGCGTTCTTAGGAGTCCCCCAAAGGAATGATCGACGAGTCTGTTCGTCCCATCCAGAGTCCCAGAGCATCATTGGACTGTTGTCGGTAGAGAGGATTTAGTTTGCAGGAATGGATAGCGTTTCCAGATCTCTCGGGTCTGTTTGCTGCAGATCTGGGTCTGTTTACTGAAGATTGGTTGCCATTGTGGATTGCGATAACTGATCTCCATACGGCTGCTATCCTATATGTACTCATGTAGGCTGTGTCCTGTGATGTGATCGACAGCTTGTTAGTGTACGGCTAGCACAATCCTGTCCTTAAATAGTCAATCACGTATCGATGGATCAGATCTCAATGGATCAAATCAGCATTCGAACAATGGGAGCAACGTCACGAAATTACCCGTGAGTTTGTGAAAATGAAATACGAATGTGAACCGAAATTACAATATGATCCGAAATTCGGACAGATGTCGCCAAAAACGACTCCTGTCCGACAGCGAAATCTGTCCGAAATCCCCAATTCGGCTGTCGGACAGATGTCGCTGTCGGACAGATGTCGCCCAATCGGGTTACTGTTAGGGTTAGTATAATAAATATATTTGTTTGGTCAATTGTCGGGGGGGGGGGGGGGTCAATTTTCAAGTATTATATCACTTGCACCGTTTAGCTCCACGTGGTTTCTTAAGCTTAAATACTTAACTGTCCTGTCAAGATAAAGTAAATCACTATCACCTCTCATTCTTAATAAGTTAGTAAGCAAGCATCTGATCATTTTAAAACAGTCACCTCCCAATTTAGCAAGTTCTTACATCTATATTACAGTCTACACCCTTCAATAATGAGATAATATGTTTGGCCGGTAGAGGGTCCGCAGTAGTCCCATTACAGCATTACCTCATTACCTTAGCATTGCTGTACAGTGTACAACTACTATAAGAGTATAAGATATACATCCTTCACCAAAACTGGTTTGTCCGCTTTCTATTACTAATTTTCCGCTGAAAGTGCCACATCAGTGATCAATTAATATTGGTAAATAGCAATAATTTGAGTTATAGGTTGACCTCCCACTTAGAGCATATGTGGGAGGTCAACCTATAAATTATAGTACGAGCTATTTCCAATTCGTGAATACGAATTTCGATTAAGGTCCAACTTATTAAGTGTCACTTTAACGTGTGACAAATTTCCGATCAAATATCTCATAATCTGAAAATAACTGCATATTTAGAACTATTATATTAATTGTAATTGAAGATTCTTTCAGAATCACTTCATTCACTAAATCTTACAATGTGAACAATGAACAGGTAGAGGCACTGCAACTGAAAAAGTGCTGTCCTCACTACTTAAGAACATAGCAATCTAATCTTAAAATGGCAACCTAAGAACTGAAGTTAAGCAAACAGTTATTTTCCAATAATCGGTTTTTATATGTACTTTTATACTCAAACTTATCATAGACCCCGTGTTGGTAACAGTGGATAATATGCAGTGGCGAAACGTACCTAAGAGGCCGCAGCTGCACCCCCCCCCCCCATCCCCTTCCGCATAGCAGGGGTTGCCGGAGTGTCGGGCGGTCGTTTCGCCACTGACTAGTGACTACATGTATAAAAGTATAAACTATAGAGCCATGTAGGCATGTAGCATTCTGTACTTCTGTAGCTTTGCACAAACCAAGTCTCAGTCCTACACCCTACCTAGTAATAAGGTTATACGATCATTACAGTATTCCACATTGTACACTCAAATTATCCAAAACCCCTGCCAATATAGGTTTAATCACGCCACAAGTTGATTCAAATTATCTCAACTTACGCAGGATTTGCGTTAAATCTGCAGCATTCGGCTTTATATTTAACGGAAAACCTGCCAAAATAGAGCAAACCTGCCGAGAGTAGGTGAAAGGTGAGGCAGGTTTTGTGTTAATTTTGCAGGCTTTTCTATAAATCAACAACTCGATTAAATAATTACGTGAGATAAATCTCTGCACGAATACGATAAATAGGCAGGTTTTCGGTTAATTTTGCAGGAATCATTTTAAGACTTCAAATTGATTATCAGTCTTAATGTAAAACCTGCCAAATTAGGTGGCAGGTGGCAATGGCTGGAAGGGGCCTTAATAAGGTTTACTGGCTCAGTTTTTGAATGTATGGGAATGAAAATAATTTCACTCGAATTTCGACAGATCTTATACTAACTTGACTGTACTTGTAGCAAACCGCATGACGTTTATTGATCATCAACTTTCAATAGTTCAAAGGTATTTTCATCCATAATTAATGATGACACATATATCTGTTAATGCTCGATACTTCATTCCGTGTACTATACAGTGTACACAATTACGTAGAGATGCTGTACTGATAGACATTGCGGATGCTGACCATTATACGATAATGAGACTAACATATTTTTTCATTAAATACCTAAATTATTAGCATTTAAAATATTTTCTGCTGACACGTGCATGCACGCGCGCTAAAACTCTTCTAACTCATCTAGAACAAGTAAAATTGCGGGAAACGATGGCGTGTCGACGTGTTAATATTTCAAATCTGATTAACGTTCCTTTACCTTATGTTCCGAACGTTAAATCTTTTAGCGAACGCGTTCACAAACTATTTTTAGTGAACGTTCCGTACGTTCACTACAACTAAGCCGGGTGTCTATCAAAGTAAATACTCATACTTTGACAATGACATCATATTTGCGGACCCTAATTCTTCCTAACAAAAACGTAGTCTGTGCTATCAGCTAGTTATAAGTGTCCAAGACTATAAATAATGTTTTTCTTCTATCCGCACCCCGGGATCGAGATGTAAGCCTTCTAACGAATTACCTTCAGCAGTTCGGTTCACGTACTGTAGTGCGACACGTACTCTAGTGCGACATGTACCCTAGTGCGAAACCTCCAAGATCGACACTGTCGCAGTAGAGTACGCTACCTGGATCGTAGTGCGACACGTACCCTAGTGCGACAGAGAAATTTCAAGGCCGACACTGTCGCACTACAGTGCGCTACCTGGACTGTAGTGCGACAAGAACTAAAGTGCGACAAAACACTTTACGCAATAAAAATTTGACTTTCCATTTTTAAGTTTTAATGACAAGAGTGTAGTCGTGTATGAGTAAATATGGGGTTAAATATAAAATCAAAGATTACAATCCACGAAGATTAGGTCCACGAAGATTAGGTCCACGAAGGCAATAGCACCGATCATCTTAAAGTACTTCCGTACTGCTGAGTTCTCTGCGTTGTATTCCGGGACTAGGTCATGTTGCTGCATCTTCCTCCAAAGTGCTTGCTTGTGGTGGAAGAAGCATCCTCTCTTGGTAGTATACAGGTTGTCTCCACAGCGTTTATCAGGGCTCTCTCGTAGTCACTCATGACAGATTGAGGGTCGACTCCAAAAGCAAGGAGCTCATCCAAGAGGGCTTCATAATGTCCAACAGCATCAGCAATTAGGTAGGTGTTTCGTAGGGAGGTCAGTATCGGAAGCTTTCCGTTTCATATGCTGCTTTGCTGTGTGGACAGAGTTTGCTGCAGGAGTAGGAGGGTGGGAATAAGTCTTCGTACTGGTCACAGTACCTAGTGTCGTTCATCAGACTGAGACGTCCGGAGCAGATCTTCCCAGTGGATCGCCAGTAGGTCCTGTCGTCGCGCTTCTAATTATCCAGGCAGTAGCGGTATCCGTCGTGGATAACGTTTCTTGAACCAGTAGTGCGTCCAGGAATGGAGGTGATTGAAGAATACATGTTGATGTTGTTCGATGCTTTGGTAGAATCATCGTGACTTTATATATGGCCCAAGAATATGAACTTGTTATCCAAATCGGAGATATACCTTCATACGATACGTGTGATAGGAATGAGGATCATATGCTGCTTAAGAGTTACCCGGTGGATCACACACTGCATACGTGGCTTGAACTGACCCGAAGGAATTGTGATCAGTGGATCACTTCGAAACACGTGATGTGAACCGTTGAATCGTATTCGCAAGATCAATTCGAAATAAGTGACGTGAACCGACCCGACGAATCACTTAATGGTCCATAAGAAGGATAGGATGTGACCTGAAAATAAGTCAGGATATTTTGTCGCAGTAGAGTACGCTACCTGGATGGTAGTGCGACACGTACCCTAGTGCGACAGAGGGTGTTTTTGGCGGACTTTGCACTAGAGTACGTGTCGCATTACAGTTCGTGTCGCACTACAGTAAGATTACCCTTTCTCTAAGTAGATCTTGAAGTGAAAATCGTTTCCGATTTTACTTTTAGCGTTGATGTCGCTGAAAATTTCCGTGGTTTTTAGATTTGCCAAAAGCAAAAGTTCTTACTTCTTTCTGATCAAGGTATTCCATTAGCGTTGCATCACCATTAGCCTTAGGTAAAGGTATAAAATTCGATAACTGTTTTATCGTCTTATCGGTATCCGCATGATTTTCTGATCTAATTCTACCGGCCGAATGGCAAAGCGATAAACATAATTTTTCATAACACATCCGCGTTTTCCAACCAGTTTAAGTTAAACAAGGTTAACGGTGACCAGTCCTGTGGACAATGACATGGAGCCTATTACCTATGACTATAAATTTATAATAATGCAATTCACAGAATTGCATTTTGACGTACTTTTGGGAGTACCAAAAGCGCGCAAACTAAATATATTTGACGCGCGAATCTGTTTTTGAAAGAAACTGATCAAAGTGAAAGAGAATCTAATTTGTAATAACATCGCGCGGGGAATAATATTGGTCACGTACGTGTAATAATAAAACTATACTATAAGTATACGAATACCTAACGATTCCCTTAAAAATAAGGATAATCTATAAATCACTTTGACGTGGGACTGGGAAGCTATTCTCGCACATAACTTACGAATCCAAAATTACTAGGTCTAGAGAAGGTTCCAAAATCAAACCAGCAATGATAAGTTTATCTTATTGAACTTTAATTAACTTTAATTTTGAATCGACACCAATTCAAATTGAACGCTCGAGAGTCTGAGAAGAGGCCCCAGCTAGGGCATAGCGTACATATATTAATATCCGTTTAACCTTAAAGTTAAATAGTCTGCCCATTTACGTTCAAGTCAACGCCCGTAGGTACGTAAACGTTTGAATGCCTCCGGGCTCCGAGCGTTCATTTTAATGTCCGTTTTTAACTTTAAATGGATACAATGAGATAAAACTATGTTGTCGGAATTAGACAGTAAATAAACAATAATGAATAAAAATAAGTCACTAGTATAGCAATAAGCAAATAATAATAAAATTATTGCTCCTTAATTCGTGAATTTTTCATAAGACGCAAACTTGTGTTAACATAAATATAATAACATAAATATAATAACATAAATAATAATATTAATAAGGTCTCGCTGCTTGTTAACTGTGAGGCGGTTTCTTTTTTTGTTTATCACCCAGTCGTACAAGCTCCAATTCGTCTCACAGGGTGAGGCTGATGTCGATTGCGACAGCGCTTTCATTGGAAAACTCTGTAGTTCGGGTACCTCTCAACCGAAGTTGCTCCACCAAGAGACTGGACCGTCAGAATCTTGGCTAAAACTTGAGGCAGCGTCAGTAGAGAATAAGCCTCTTTTCTCTCGGTAGAACGTGTACTGCGAAATTAAAGTATCTTCTTCTTTGTTGCGCCGTCACACCACGTGTCCATGACATCTAGAAACTCCTTCCAGACATCCTGATTCGTGTGTTTATCATATCCCTGATATATAAGCCGGGTGAACACAAAACCCTACTGAATGTTTATGTAGGGGGGAATGGAGCTCGAGCCACCTTTTGTTGGCAAGACTAATCATATCGCTTTTATAGTTTCAATTGCGAAAAGCAAAATTTGCTAACTTTAAGGTGAACAGATAATATTTGTAATAAATTACACCGATGAAACCAACAGGAATCTTAAGACTATTGTCTGAAAATCTAAGCAAGACTATTATCGGCTCGAGAATTGAGCATAAATAGTCGACTTCTATCCAGAAACCTAGGAGAATCAGGGGACATCCTGTTGTCAATTTATGGGAGGTCGACTTTACTGCTTTGATCACAGACGTCCGATACAGCAGCGGAAGCGCAAGATCTGCTGATGAGCAATTCCGTCGGTCTGTACCTAATCAATGACGGCTAAACTAGGTAAATTTGCGCATGAACCTTTCAATATTATAGATTATACTTTTCCGAGCCACCGAATTGAGCCTGTATTATTCTATGGCTGAGACCCATTGGATATCGGTTAGTAGCTGTCTGAAAACTATAAGCGTATTAATGGCTGTTACAGTAGGCCCTCAACAGTTGAATACCATCCCCAAGCCAACAGTGATGATTAGTCGAAGCATAATGAAACTAGCCAAGTATTTAGCGAGACACAATGATGAACTGGCCGATCAAGCACTTTTTGGGATTCCCAGCATAAAATAACAACACCTGTTTCCAAACAGTTAAAGTTAAAGATTATAAACTTACCGTTGCCTAATTCTGAGAACATGGAACGCACACGTGCCAATATGATTTTACGCGCGAATTACCCAGAATTAACTGAAACTGAATGCTGAAAGAGAATCTTATCGCGTCGCGCGGGGAATAATTTTGGTCACGTACATCATTTTGTGTTCCCTTTTAAATACAATTACCAGTGCAGAGAGTAGTTTCAGAAACGCAAATTCAACTTGCAAAGATTAATTTACCTGGGTAACCTCGCTCAGGCTTTTGCATTTATTAAGTTAAACACATTGATTTAACATTGAACATATTATGGCGATTAAAAATATGTCTATAGCAGATAGGGCGGAATGACAGGTTCAGCAACGCCCAGGAATTACAAGCAGCAAATTCTGCTACTGCTAGTGCTATCAGTATCACGGAGAATCGAAGCAAATATTATAGTGGTACCGTGGCATGTCCATTCTGGGTCAGCGTTGTATATACTTATATATGTTGCATGGATAAGTCCCTGCTTGCTGTTGGCGTTGCTGCGGCGAGGCTGGCTGGAATAATTGTCGGAGAACTCTTTGGCTTCGTACTCTCTTCACTTCTTTCTCCGCACAAAACTGTTCAATCCGTGGGAGGCCCTGTTATTCAAATAAAGTTCTGAACCCTCAATCAAGCGTTTAGTTCTAAAACTTTGGTAATGGAAATTGTAGTTTTGTAGCTTTTCTCATAACTATCGTCCTATCGAACTGATGATCAATAAACATCACGCGGTTTGCTACAATCAAGTTAGTATAAGGAGTCGTTTACATATCAGCAGAGGGGTCTTCCAAATTGCAAATGATTACGATTGACCATATAATATTGTAATTTTGGCACAATAGCACAATACTAATAGCGATACCCGGATTTAACATTTAAACAATTTGTAATCGTATTGCCATGCAGTGTTTGTGTAACTGTAGTACTAGTTGGTAATCGCTTTTCTTGTCAAAAAGTTAATATTTGTTTCCTTCGATAGTAAATTATTTTTAGTAGAGGCTCTTACGGGCAAAAAGACGTGTTTTCTGCTACGAGTTTAGAGACCTAACCGCTAATTGGACACAATGGTATGATGTCTAAGGATCGATAATATGTTAAGAAGTATAAATTTGGCCTTATTAGTCACGTGCTATACCAATGCGCGTTTTAAACTTTGACAGTCTATTACTCTAAGGCAAATAGAGTAATTATATTCATATTTTGTCAGCAATAAGATCACATTATTTTCTATTTAGTGTGAAAATATGAGCTAGAACGGACATAATCTCGCTGAGTTATAGCTGTTTGAAATTTATGATGAACGCGCGGGTGCCAATTGATAACAACTAAATGCTTTTGCGCGTAGTGCGCGTCGAAAATTTGGCAAAAACGCTTGCGGAGTGACAATATTCAAACTTCGATAAAGTATATGAAGTGGGTACTTCTCGGAAAGGAAAAATTTAGACAAACACGATGTGACTATTTTTGGGTTGATTTAATACAACTGCAAAAAATTATTCAAACTTCAAGCAAAAAAGTCAAAATTTTTACCACTTTTTTGGATTTTTACCTCAGAACAAATAGAGGGATTTGTTTTATTTTTATACAATCTTGTGCGGCTGTCTATTAGCTATCTTTATGCAAGTTTTGACGACATGCCAACAAAATTAACTTGCTCAAAATATCAAAAAACATGGTTTTTTGGCCTATTTTTGGCCCAAAAATCGGTTTTTTGCGATTTTACCCCAAAACAATCAGTCCAATCATCTTGAAACCACTTTCAATCGATTCTACGGTCAAAAATACGTCTAGTAAGGTGTATCTGGGGTCCCTAACGTATCGAGCAGACAATGCCCGTAAGAGCCTCTACTATTTGTCCCAAATTCATATATTTTCTAATAATACAAAATTGTTTTTAGACCAATTATACAATGTCAATAAGTCATGTGGCATGTAAGGCGCCAAAGACAAATTGCTAAAAGGCTCGGCGCAACTGCAGAAAACTGCCACTAACTGCTACAAACTGCCACTAACTGCTACAAACTGCCACTAACTGCTGAAAACTGCGCGCGCAGTGCGTGGGCGCGATTGTAGCAGTTAGTGGCAGTTAGTGGCAGTTTGTAGCAGTTAGTGGCAGTTTGTAACAGTTAGTGGCAGTTTGTGGCAGTTAGTGGCAGTTTGTGGCAGTTAGTGGCAGTTTGTAGCAGTTAGTGACAGTTTCTTTGCACTTTGCTCCTCCTGTGCTATATACCGGGTACTATATATTTTGGAGAATTTTGAGGCTCACAGTCACAACGTCTCGTCCCATGGGTAAAGTTGTAAGCTGAGTATGCGTTTGAATCTCCTTACTTCGTATGGTGAAACGTCGAAAGGTTTGCTGTAGCCTTTTGTGACGAGCGTTTGCCCACCGGGGATCCAAAAAATAAAGCTGTTAGTCTTCATGATCATTGATCAACCTGAACCTATGGTGACAATGTTTTACGTGAAATGTAAAAATCAGGAGTAATATAAAAAGTGTATTTTTAGACTAAAGTGCTAGCTCATACTCATAGTTTAAAAATACAGGGTGGGCCAAAAGTTTGCTCTATCCAGAGCCCTTGCGCTTGCAGTAGCGCGCGCCCGCCCCACGGTGCTGTGAATGGCGAAAGCACATGGTTAGGTGAAGCCAAAAGTCAGTGGGCATGTGTAAGTGTTGGCTTTAATACTTTAATAGCTCCGCCGTGTTTTATATTTGAGAGCTGTTGCTTTCCAGATCACAAATGGCAAACTGTACTTCTGGTTCAAGGATTCCGTCATCAAAATTTGAAAATTCGAATATTTTAGACCACGCCCATAAGTTTAACGGGTGATCAGTGATACTCGTAAAATATCTGTTCCATATATTGGGACCGTCCAACTCGGCGCGCGTCGGCCTGGTAGGTTGTAAACCTACAACCATAAGTATAAGAGTAGTATAACTATAAGAGTATAGATTAACGTTTGTCGTTTAGCCATCTCAGAATTAACGGGTGATACTCTTAAAATATCTGTTCCATATATTGGACCGTCGACGAGTCCAACTCGGCGCGCGTCCTGGTAGGTTGTAAACCTACAATCTCCGAATCAATCGTGCCGTAATATATGGCTAAAAAAGAATAGGGTCTTGAAAATTTTATAATTGTTCAGCGGGTCGATTGACTGAACACGTTTGCACTAATATTTAATTTTACCAGTAGTTTATTTGTCATTATGGTATGTACCGCGATGATAATACAATTAGGATAACAACTAGGTAAACCGTAAGTCAAATTCAAAACACACCGCACACCGTACACTCCAATCAGTATTATCAGCAGTTAGCAGCAGTTAGCAGCAGTCAGCAACAGTTAGCAGCAGTTAGCATGGCAGCAATGAGCAGCAGTGAGCAGCAGTTAGCAGCAGTGAGCAGCAGTGAGCAGCAGTGAGCAGCAGTGAGCAGCTTGCTCTAACCAGAACCCTCTCGCTTGCAGTACACAGAAGCGCGCGACCGCCGAAGGCGCGGCGTATACACATGGCTATATATTGTAGGTTTACAACCTACCAGGACGCGCGCCGAGTTGGACTCTTCGACGGTCCAATATATGGAACAGATATTTTACGAGTATCACCCGTTAATTAAGGGGAGATACACCAAAAACGTTTTTGCTCCGAACATCGATTTTATTTTATATTATGGTTAAATAGACAAAAAGAATAAGATTGCACACCTTCAAAATTTTTTAAAAATATTCCCTCATCGAGAAAAAAAAATTTTCTTTTTCGAAAATTTTTAAAATTTGGAGAAGTCTGTCACTGTAATACCGATAGTTCGGCTATTTTAAAAGTGTTTTGGCTGATTTTTTTACTGAATATTACTTACACTCCGTACAAGACAACCCTATAAAGGATTATATAATTGAACAATAAATGACCAAGTTACAGACCGAACAAGGTGGACAAAGAAAAATTGGGATTTTGGCCTACCACCAAAGTTGTACATTTTACCACTCGCCCAGGTCATCAGATATCGCCTCAAAAATTCTTGTGAGTGTAGTTGATGATCATGGAAAGCTTTTTGGAACAGGATTTCTCTCAATTCTGAGTTTTAAGGTATGAAATGTGGCCTCAAACGACTTAGTAAAATTCATCGTAAAAAAGGGTCAAAAATGGCAGACGAATCTTTTAGTACCAAATAGGTGATTTTAGAAGACAAATTGTCTTAAATAATTTTCTAGCTCGAACACAAGGGTCCCCCCTTGTATAAATTTTGTACAAATTGTACACATTTTTTACAAATTTTGTGTCTTTAACTGTTATAAATTTGGTACTAAAAGATTCGTCTTGGCTATGATCTGTCGCTGTGAGAAGCCTCATTGAGTGCGATTCAATAACATTGGATCGTATGCAGCTCTCTCAGGGCACCTAATTTTACTAATCTGCCTCAGAGGTGGCTCGTGGGAGCTGGCTGACAGATTTGTTTGGGTGTCCTATTATAGTGAAGCAACGGACTGGGGGGAGGGGGGATCGGAGGGCTTAGGGGCCGCCCCAAGCTCCTCTCCCCTACCCCTAATCTCACCGATGACTGCATACAATACCATTACCATACACAGGTCCGTATTGCCTGATTTAAGTTACGGAAAAACCAGCGGTCAGCTATCGGAAGCTAGCGGGCGCCTAACGGAGATACACTAAAATGCATCATTTATACCTAGCGGATGGCTAGCGGAGTATAGAGGACGCCACGCGCAAACTAGCGGAGAATAGTACTAGCTTCATTAACACACCCGCTAGTTTCCGCTAGCTATCCGATATTGCCGCTAGGTCCGCTAGTTTTTCCGTAACTTAAATCTGCAAAATCGGCTATATACGGACCCGTGCATAGCAGAGAGTTGATTAATTAATTAAAATATTACAACGCACATTACATGTGCACAGGGCTCGTGTAATGTGTAAGTGATATTTAATAAATGATTAAAAGAACCGATTTTAAAGTTGCCCCGCCATAGTAAAGCCTTTAGGTCCAAAAATATACCCATTATGCTCACTTAAAAACAGCTCTAAATCAGTAGGCTGTCACTCTATTAATTCACCACACCGCTACCTCCACTGCACTAAAAGTTATACAATAAATTCTACAATCCTAATTTTGTATCGTGATGGAGACCGGTGTCCATACAAAACATTTACTAGGTTGCCGTTTGGTGTGAGCAATAACGAACAGCACGCACACTCCTTTGCCCCGTCAACCTATATCTAATATATTTAAAGAGTGACAACCATACTACACATTGAATTAGGATTCCTTTAAATATCAAATTGATTTATTGTAAACTTGTTTACTCTGTAATAAATGGCATAAAATTGAATTTTTGTTTAACTGAATTTTTGTTTAACTGACTGATGTAATGTGTCACAGGCGACAGCAAACAAAAACAAAAACTTATAACATGGGTGAAACAGGACACCACACGTGCACAATCTCAGCCGCGCAGTATTATAGCAGTCAATAGTTCAAATTGCAAGGTGTCCTGGACGACCAAATCATATGGATAACCTGTAGTGGGATGCGCTTGATGTGCTTTGTACCATTTACAATTAATTATGTGTTAAAACTATGCAGCTTAGTTGTCCAAACGAGGATTGGACATCCTACAACACAAAATTTCACAATGATCATGCGTGTGCTTACGTTCAAACGTTTGAGTGAATAAAGAGCTTTATATTGCAGTTAGATATTTCCGAATACTATTACTAATAACTATTTCTATTTTCAAGCACCAGTCACCAGATATAATATAATAAATAATTTTAGGGTGTCCATGGACGCCTGGACGCCCTCCACCAACGTTTCATACACTTTGCACAAAATACAAGTTAATGAAACTGGTCTATAATTTAAGGGGTCGTATTTAATATCCTTTTTTGTGGAGAAGTGGACCAGAAGAATCAAGTGCAATGTATCATACCATATAGTTTTTATTTGAGATATCGATTTAAAAATTGTGCTCTCTTATAACTGTTCTTTGACAAGTCGATGAAAATTACGAGTGGCTAAAACATAGAACGTAAAATTGTTCATTGGTGCAAAATGTGAACAGCTAATATTGAAGAAGTTTGATATGAATGTATGATGCCTCGGTTCCAATCCTTCGCTCAACAGATTGAAATTGAGTCACTTTATTCTAGTCATGTTAGTCGTTTATACACACAACCTAGCCTGTTGCAATCTTATTTAAATGTAAGCTCAACACCAGCTCAACTAGCCCCAGTCATCCTGCCCATCCAATTGTAAAACCATCTATGAGGATAATTCTATAGATTTATACATTTTGAATTGTCATGAAACTCAGTTTAAGACACCTTGTTACCTAATTGTAAGACAACGTCGCGTTGTACACTACGCTGTTGGATAATTCAACCTGAAAAAATTTAAAAGCTATTATTATAGTATTAAATACTTTTAACACTAAAAATTTGAGATCATGAAATGAAATGAAATGAAATGAAATGAAATGAAATGAAATGAAATAAAGCATTTATATCCCGCTTATATCAACAACCAATATTATTAAAATAAAAATTGTCGACTTCAAAGCGGCTGGCGTGGTGACAAAGTGATAATTTAAACTCCAGAATGCATGTATATTCCCATTAAATGTAAAGTGTAAAATGGCCAAAGAAATATGTAATATCTATATTATTGAATAAGAAATAAACTATTATATCTCACTCATCTATCTCACAAATTTTACCAGTCCTGATAAAATAACGTTTATTAGGATTTTCCTTGACCTTCTTCTTCAAATCTAGAACCAGCTGTTTATGTACTGCACGCTCCTCCGGCGATGTAGTTACATTTAAACGTAACGTTGAATAATTCCTTCCCTGATCAATACAAATTTTGCCCAAGATACATTACTATAAAATATGTTATAAAGTAATAGTATTACATGACATATTAAGTCTTAACGCAGTAACAAACCATAACGCACTTTAACGAACCAACTATGCCTTTATAACTATTGGTCGCTCAGGATCACGGAGCACATGGCTGCCCATCATTCAGAATAAATTTAATTCAGTTTTATTATGATTGTTTAGTGTTGTTGGTTACCTACTTTGTGTTTATTTCATTTAAAGTTGCAAATTAACATATTGCAACAAACATTTCTCGCTGAAAATTGTGTTAGTATCCAGGTTTGATCAGTTAAGGTGACGATTGACTCGATCTAGGTCATGAGTAGAACCGAAGGGTTAAAATATATATAATGTTGCTGGTTGCTTGTATTAACTGTAAAACATCAATTTTGAGGAATAGGGAAGTGTTTGTAGGTTCTTCTTAGTTATATCGATTTCTCGTGACATTTTAGGTTAGGAACAGACATCAAAATTAGTTAAGGCAAGAAATGGCACTTTTATAGGTTCAAATATTTGATAATAGCTGCTGGAGACAAACAAGAAGGAAAAAACCGGATCAAAATCTGACCTTGCGTTCCTGAGATATCGCGATATCACTTTTTATGAAAATTATGGACTTAGAATTTAGAGTTTACATTTGCTGACCGAAATAACAAAAAATCTTGCAGTTTAATAAAATATTAACCTCAATGTTATTAACCTCAATGTTATATAGTTATTTTTCTGAAAACCAGTTAACCTCATTTATAAAAAAAAGTTAAGCAGCTACAAATATGTGAATGGCAGCAATGTTGTAGTCATCAACAAATCAATCCATTTAGTGAATAATATTTTTGTCGAATTTGTTGACCCCTTACCTTAATAACAAGGTTGACTTCTCGGTTATTTTCAAGCTTTGTTCAGAAAATAAATCTAAACTTCCAAAGGGGTACAAGGAGGGCCAGGGTACTGGGTAGCAGGAGTTACAAGTGTTACAAGGAGGGCCAGGGTACTGGGTAGCAGGAGTTACAAGCGTTACAAGTGTTCGAAAATACAAAATGTGCATCACCTCTGTCTTGTGCAGAACAGAACTTACCCTTAAAAGTAAACAAATGTGCCTCATCTCCCCACGAGAATCCGCATCTATAAATAATTGTATTAGTTTATATTATTATCTCTCAATAATTTTCCATGACAATATTCTACAACTACTTAAACAAGACACAATTCTCCCTTAGGGCTATCATGATTTACTCTCCTCGCTACCTGGTTGAACCAGTGATGCTATTCTTCATGTACACTTACATCATGCAGCTCATATTCTATTCCGGTATCTTCCAAGCTGACGTTTGGTATGAACAAACCAAAAACCAGTCCCTTGTCAGGTTTAACACTGTTTTTTGCATTGTAAAGTTTTCACTTTTCATCGCTAATATTCTTTACTTTACTTTACTTTTATTTTCGTTCTGTATATTGTGTATATTGTATGTATTGTGCTGCTAATTACCACTGCTAATTACCACTGCCCATTCAGACACTGTCTTTACCACAAATCAGAAGATATCTGTCAGAACCTATCAGAGAATGGCACGCAAGAGTTCAGTACCTTCAACATGTACATTAGCATAGAGTCCAGCCTGGTGGGGATAGTAGTGAACCTACTAGTGGGGTACATTGCAGACAGGGTTGCCAGGACTACTATCCTCAGAGTCACCGTCTTCACCTCTATATTCAGCTCTGCAGGTAAGGGGATATTATGTTTTTAGTAGTTATACAATTATGTATTGTGTACTATTATTTATTTACTCTGATAATGTAACACAATATTAACCTTAATATTCAGCTCTGCGGGTAAGGGGATATGTTTTAAATAAGTGTGTATTTAGTGTGTACTTATACTCTAATAATGCAACAATGTTTACCTCTGCATCTGTATTCAGCTTAATATTCAGGGGCCGTGGAGACTACTGACAGTTATCTAGTTTATGGAACGGTATTTAGTTTATAGAATGGTATCTAGTTTATGGAATGGTATCTAGTTTATAGAACGGTATCTAGTTTATAGAATGGTATCTAGTTTATGGAATGGTATCTAGTTTATGGAATGGTATCTAGATTATAGAATGGTATCTAGATTATAGAATGGTAATTAGTTTATAGAATGGTATCTAGATTATAGAATGGTATCTTGTTTATAGAATGGTATCTAGTTTATAGAATGGTATCTAGTTTATAGAATGGTATCTAGTTTATGAAATGGTATCTAGATTATAGAATGGTAATTAGTTTATAGAATGGTATCTAAATTATAGAATGGTATCTTGTTTATGGAATGGTATCTAGTTTATAGAATGGTATCTAGTTTATAGAATGGTATCTAGTTTATAGAATGGTATCTAGTTTATAGAATGGTATCTAGTTTATAGAATGGTATCTTGTTTATAGAATGGTATCTAGTTTATAGAATGGTATCTTGTTTATAGAATGGTATCTAGTTTATCTAGTTTATAGAATGGTATCTAGGTTATAGAATGGTATCTAGATTATAGAATGGTAATTAGTTTATAGAATGGTATCTAGATTATAGAATGGTATCTAGTTTATAGAATGGTATCTAGTTTATAGAATGGTATCTAGTTTATAGAATGGTATCTAGTTTATGAAATGGTATCTAGATTATAGAATGGTAATTAGTTTATAGAATGATATCTAAATTATAGAATGGTATCTTGTTTATGGAATGGTATCTAGTTTATAGAATGGTATCTAGTTTATAGAATGGTATCTAGTTTATAGAATGGTATCTAGTTTATAGAATGGTATCTTGTTTATAGAATGGTATCTTGTTTATAGAATGGTATCTAGTTTATAGAATGGTATCTTGTTTATAGAATGGTATCTAGTTTATAGAATGGTATCTTGTTTATAGAATGGTATCTAGTTTATAGAATGGTATCTTGTTTATAGAATGGTAATTAGTTTATAGAATGGTAATTAGTTTATAGAATGGTATCTAGTTTATAGAATGGTATCTTGTTTATGGAATGGTATCTAGTTTATAGAATGGTATCTTGTTTATGGAATGGTATCTAGTTTATAGAATGGTATCTTGTTTATGGAATGGTATCTAGTTTATAGAATGGTATCTAGTTTATAGAATGGTATCTAGTTTATAGAATGGTATCTAGTTTATAGAATGGTATCTAGTTTATAGAATGGTATCTAGTTTATAGAATGGTATCTTGTTTATAGAATGGTATCTAGTTTATAGAATGGTATCTTGTTTATAGAATGGTATCTAGTTTATAGAATGGTATCTTGTTTATAGAATGGTATCTAGTTTATAGAATGGTATCTAGTTTATAGAATGGTATCTAGTTTATAGAATGGTATCTAGTTTATAGAATGGTATCTAGTTTATAGAATGGTATCTAGTTTATGGAATGGTATCTTGTTTATAGAATGGTATCTAGTTTATCTAGTTTATGGAATGGTATCTTGTTTATAGAATGGTATCTAGTTTATCTAGTTTATGGAATGGTATCTTGTTTATAGAATGGTATCTAGTTTATCTAGTTTATGGAATGGTATCTTGTTTATAGAATGGTATCTAGTTTATCTAGTTTATGGAATGCAGATGCCTGGTGCACTCTTTAAACCCTCCTTGATTTGGTGTGATATTGTAGATGTAATAATAATACATTGTACATCCTTTAAGTCACACTGTACACCAATAGTAATTGTACTAAACACGGGTGGGTCTGTGTTGTTTAAAGTACACCGGAAGAGTGTTTTTGTGTACATTTGAGGAAGTAAATTAGTCGTAGTCATTATATGTTTGATCTAACTGAAAACCGAGTGGTATTTAAAAAGTTAGGGACGACAATAATGACATAGAGTTGATAATAATATATAATGGCTATTTAGTTGTGACCAAATATATTGGCGACAGTGTATTTCCGGACCTGATGTCCCTTAAATTAAATAATTACTAGTTTTATGTGTAAACAAGTACAAGTACAAAAAGTATGTACTTATAATACGTTTAATATATTGTACTAATAGGATTACACAATATTGACTACAGTTTCATTACAGTTCTGCTGGTGAACTCCTTGGTAATGCAGATGCCGAAATATATTTACTACATAGCAGTCTTCATAGCTTACTTTGGTGGAGGATTTGGGGCTTTTATGGGGTAAGAGACGAGAGTAATCTTCTTATTAATGTTTAGATAAATGTTTATAATCATATTTAATTAGACTAACTTTTAAATTCAGTTCTGTAATTTAAACAAATTAGTTTGATCAATGACAACTCTTAGTAGTGTCCATCTGCAACCTCATGACAAGTTACAAAAGGTACTTAATTACACACACACAGCACTGTACATAACACCACTGTAATGGTACAGTACGCGTCTTTTAGTTACCACAAAGCGTGTGTGTGTGTGTGTGTGTACGTGTTAGTTTTCTCTTACAATAATTCAAATTCCTTACCTTGAACATGATATCAGTTTTATCTTACAGTTCCTGATATCTGTAGAAATAGTAATAATATAATCCTGTTTGCAAGGCTTCACATCACACGGTCACAAAGAAACGGTTGCAATTTGAGAAGATAATAATCATAAAATTTGTTCCAAGTTAGGGTTAAAAAGACTGTGGAGATTTTCTAGTGATAATTTGGCCATCACCACAGCATCTGTAGATACAGTTCGGTGGGAATTTTTTTCCCTGCTCTTGCCGAAGGCAAAAAGATCGTAGGGAATAAGTAATCGGGTTTGGATATATGAGGTGGCCCGACGGTCCTACGTTGACGACAAAAGTCTGCTCCTTCGCAATATAGACCACTCCCCTATAATTATGAGTATAGGAAGCGTCTGTTATGCTGCGCGCAACGCTCGGCATGTGTTAGTTAATTGCAGTATCCAACGCGAATTTCAATTGTCAAACGATGCCGTTCAAATTAAATTAGCCCAAAGTTTGTGCGCGGCGTACTAAATATTCGATTATCCTGCACGCGCGCAATGACAAATTACGATGAAAATATTGCAACTTTTTAACAACAAAATAATCCAATATCTAATTTTTATTAATCGATAAAATTATCTTTTCGTTTAGTTGCAAATGTTAACGGTTTAAGCAGGGAAAATTAATCGTGCGTGGTGTAACCGCGGCGAAATTCTTGTTTTATATAGTTCATTCTTATAAAGTTCATTCTTATGAAGTTATAGTTCATTCTTATGAAGCAACTCAAGTATAACTCACTTATTTATCCGTAGTTGATGAATTTAAATATGTCGCATCTTGCAAGCATATTAAGATATTACAATCTGTAATGAGAATTCAAGCGTACAGTAATCAAGTTTTAAATTCACAATACTTGATACTGCAAAAAGTTTAACTGTCCAATAATTCATTATAGTCTGATGTCACTTTATCAAGATCCTTTATATCAGTGTTACAGAGCAGGCATGCTTGACGCTCACTTATACTGCTTAGATTTGAGAATCGTTCATTGGACATTAAAGATAGTGAAAAACCAGTTTTGGCAGATAGTAACTTTATCACAACTATTCCAAAAATGTCAAAATCCACCATAATTTTTTCACCTTCTTAGTTACACGGTCACTAAGGATTAGT
This sequence comes from Bolinopsis microptera, assembly GCF_026151205.1. Classification (NCBI taxonomy): domain Eukaryota; kingdom Metazoa; phylum Ctenophora; class Tentaculata; order Lobata; family Bolinopsidae; genus Bolinopsis; species Bolinopsis microptera. The sequence goes on from NC_087074.1 coordinate 10,725,574, forward strand.
GGTTACCTTGGTTACCCTGGTTACCTTGGTTACCTCATGATATAAAAGAGTAAAAGTTACCTCTCACACCATTCTCATGATTTCTATTTTCAGGATAGAAATATTATCTCTCACACCATTCTCATGATTTCTATTTTCAGGACAGCAATGTTACCTCTCACACCATTCTCATGATTTCTATTTTCAGGACAGCAATGTTACCTCTCACACCATTCTCATGATTTCTATTTTCAGGACAGCAATGTTACCTCTCACACCATTCTCATGATTTCTATTTTCAGGACAGCAATGTTACCTCTCAGACCATTCTCATGATTTCTATTTTCAGGACAGCAATGTTAGCTCTCACACCATTCTCATGATTTCTATTTTCAGGACAGCAATGTTACCTCTCACACCATTCTCATGATTTCTATTTTTAGGATGTAGCAATGTTACCTCTCACACCATTCTCATGATTTCTATTTTCAGGACAGCAATGTTACCTCTCACACCATTCTCATGATTTCTATTTTCAGGACAGCAATGTTACCTCTCACACCATTCTCATGATTTATATTTTCAGGACAGCAATGTTACCTCTCACACCATTCTCATGATTTCTATTTTCAGGACAGCAATGTTATCTCTCACACCATTCTCACGATTTCTATTTTCAGGACAGAAATATTACCTCTCACACCATTCTCATGATTTATATTTTCAGGACAGCAATGTTACCTCTCACACCATTCTCATGATTTCTATTTTCAGGACAGCAATGTTACCTCTCACACCATTCTCATGTTTTCTATTTTCAGGACAGAAATATTACCTCTCACACCATTCTCATGATTTCTATTTTCAGGACAGCAATGTTACCTCTCACACCATTCTCATGATTTCTATTTTCAGGACAGCAATGTTACCACTCACACCATTCTCATGATTTCTATTTTCAGGACAGCAATGTTACCTCTCACACCATTCTCATGATTTCTATTTTCAGGACAGCAATGTTACCTCTCACACCATTCTCATGATTTCTATTTTCAGGACAGCAATGTTACCTCTCACACCATTCTCATGTTTTCTATTTTCAGGACAGAAATATTACCTCTCACACCATTCTCATGATTTCTATTTTCAGGACAGCAATGTTACCTCTCACACCATTCTCATGATTTATATTTTCAGGACAGCAATGTTACCTCTCACACCATTCTCATGATTTCTATTTTCAGGACAGCAATGTTACCTCTCACACCATTCTCATGTTTTCTATTTTCAGGACAGAAATATTACCTCTCACACCATTCTCATGATTTCTATTTTCAGGACAGCAATGTTACCTCTCACACCATTCTCATGATTTCTATTTTCAGGACAGCAATGTTACCACTCACACCATTCTCATGATTTCTATTTTCAGGACAGCAATGTTACCTCTCACACCATTTTCATGATTTCTATTTTCAGGACAGCAATGTTACCTCTCAGACCATTCTCATGATTTCTATTTTCAGGACAGCAATGTTACCTCTCACACCATTCTCATGATTTCTATTTTCAGGATGTAGCAATGTTACCTCTCACACCATTCTCATGATTTCTATTTTCAGGACAGCAATGTTACCTCTCACACCATTCTCATGATTTCTATTTTCAGGACAGCAATGTTACCTCTCACACCATTCTCATGATTTCTATTTTCAGGACAGCAATGTTACCTCTCACACCATTTTCATGATTTCTATTTTCAGGACAGCAATGTTATCTCTCACACCATTCTCACGATTTCTATTTTCAGGACAGAAATATTACCTCTCACACCATTCTCATGATTTCTATTTTCAGGACAGCAATGTTACCTCTCACACCATTCTCATGATTAATATTTTCAGGTCAGCAATGTTACCTCTCACAGCATTCTCATGATTTATATTTTCAGGACAGCAATGTTACCTCTCACACCATTCTCATGTTTTCTATTTTCAGGACAGCAATGTTACCTCTCACACCATTCTCATGATTTCTATTTTCAGGACAGCAATGTCACCTCTCACACCATTCTCATGTTTTCTATTTTCAGGACAGCAATGGCGTACATCTCGGATATTGCGGATAAGAACAGCAGGACATCTCGGATTGCAATAGCAGATGGCATGTTGCAACTTGGGGCCATGTTTGGTGAGTTGAGCCACTAAACTCATTGCCTTGATAAGACGTTAGTTCCTTATATCGGGAATGTAAGGACATGTCATATCTAGCAAACTATTTATAAGTACTAAGTAGGTCAATTAAAAACATCGGAGATACTACGTTATGTAAAGGGCATGTACATTGAGAGATTAAATTTGTTAGATACCTATAGTACAAGGTCAATCTCATACTGATTGTGAGAATGCACTTTAAAAATTAATGCGGCATTGTTAACTGTGAGGAATAGTTGCTTTATGACAGTAAATTACTTTATCTCAATCTGATATGAGTGGAAGTTACCAATGAAACACCATACATGCCATGTTATTATATATAATAAAGCTGTACTTTATCAGTAATAAGTATTGAAAGATAACCTCTTATTGTAGGTACGTTTGTAAGCGGTCTGTTGATGTCCCATGCTACCTGGTACAGCACACCACTACTTTGCGTTTCTGTTAACGTGAGCTTTATTCATTATTTCCTCTTTTATTTTAGATCCCTGCCGAACCTACCTAAAGTAACCTAAAGTAACCTAAAGTAACCTAAAGTATCCTAAAGTAACCTAAAGTAAGTAAGTAATTATTATGTATAATTGATGTAGAGGCTTAGATATTTGGTTTTCATAAATTATTGATGTAAAGACGTCAGACAAGTCGTTAAAATTGGTACGTGGTTTTTGATAATTCCAATTAGTTCCCCCTGTTCGTCAACTTTTAAATCGAGAAGGAGCTAGGAAATTACTTAGAAATTGGATCAGGTGATTGAGTAATTTGATAGGGAACATGGTGGAGAGTGTATAATCTTACTGCCTACTGGTGTTAGGGTAATTCATAAACTAGCTCTATCATGTTTACTCGACTAACCTCTTAAACATTTAAAACATTTTGATTTATCATAGCACCGAACATCTGGTCACTTGTGAACAATCAAGGACGCTAAACTTTGCAGTCCCGAGTTTCATTTTACACGCGACATTTGTTACGGAACACGCGAAGTATTGTTATCTTTTTAATGTTCAAACCAAGCAACAGGGCTTACTTAGCACGCACGCGTTTTTAGCGCGCATTGCTGATTTATTTCTGGTCTGGCCATACGTTTACGTACCTTTTTGGGTGACACTCTATATTTTCGTCCCTTACATCATTCACTGCTTACATCAATTTTATCTTTCCACTTTGTGCTTATGCTCCCACAATTCACACCTCCATCACTGGCCACCTCGGTTCTCACACCATGTATATATATTTCTCCTAAGGTTAAAGGTACCGTTGTCTGACGGTCGCGCTAAATCACTCTACAGTCGATTTTTTATTTTCATCTCTTTTAGTTTCGCATTGGATAAAGCACATGTTATATCCGCGCGTTACGTGTGATCATATTTAATCCTGATTTCCCAATTACGTTTCTACTACATGCAGCTTTATACTTTGGATTTCAAACTTCGAGTTTTCGTCAACAGTCAATAATTATCCATGATTCATCTGCATCAGTGCCACTTGTGTTATACCTTATAGAATTAGAATTAGAATTAGAATTAGAAATTAGAATTAGAAATTAGAATTAGAAATTAGAATTAGAAATTAGAATTAGAAATTAGAATTAGAAATTAGAATTAGAAATTAGAAAGATCATTACAAAATTACATGTGCTGAGATTTTAATATAAAGCAAAACTAAGTATCATTAAACTAGTTTAGGTTAAGCCTGATGGTTTGAGTCCTATTTAAACATATTTTTGATATCGTGTCCATTAGTCAATGATCAATCAGATGTTATATGTTATAACATTACGAACTTATTATATCCAGTATCCACGTTTGCGCTAATTGTGTGATCCTAGAGTTGCAAATTTTACATTCGTTTTAATGGTGTTTCTTTTATATACGAAGAGCATCTATTGTTGTTCCTTAAGCCGGCTGAACCAGCTATTGTAAACGTTTACGGTCTAAAATGCTGCTCACTTTAGAATCACTAAGCTTCTTATTTGAATCCTTAATTTCTGACATCATAATTCCTAAATCTAGGCTGCAAAAATGATAGGTTATCGGATTGTGACCTGAGCAGTGAGCAGCCGAAACTGACATTATTGTTATATTTATAATATAATTATATTGTGTAGTTTATAGAGTATAAATTTATTGTATAACTTGATTTTATTTCTATAGAAGTGTTTCGACCAGTTAATTTAGTAAACTAACATAATACAGTACGTCTGCAGTTCCGACTGTAATTCGAAATATTCTGTAGGAATCCATATATTTGTTGGTCAATATATTAATATGATGTTTGGTTCATTTGAACTTTGCCTTCTAGAATCTTATAGTGTGAATATTATATTATAGATATTTACAGCGAATATTTTAATTATCAGGTTCAGCAGCATTATGTAAAATATGGGAAAAGTTGATCAATAACCGCCGAATATTAGGTACGCGTACTTATACATGTGTTCAGCTGTGATTCAATAATATAATTAAACAACAAGTTAACTTAAGAGTTGCAATTTGATTGATGTCAGATATACAATATCATGCGATAGATTATTACAAAACTTCGAAGGCTTTTAACTTGAATAATAATATCATTTTTAAAGCAAGGTTTTTAATTGAAGGCAAGCATATCGGTTTTTACTGATGTAAGAGGATTTTCGTTCTTAGTTTCTATGATATTGTACTGTACATATTTTTACCTCCTTCACCCTCCTAGCTGCATCAAGACTGATTCTTCATCCACACGCCCTCAATTATTGTCACCACCTGGCACTTTATCATATATATAAATCACGTCTTCGCCCCATCATCCCCAATTAAAGACGATTACATATGCATATTGTATAATTCTGCTAAATAAAACATGTCGTATTACTTATACAATGTGTAAACCAACTCCCGGTCCTAGGTTATCAATTTATCTCAAATTTTGCTACTTTTCAAAAGTTCAAAGAATCTTTTAATAAGCTTGAACCTCCCATAATATCTCTGGACAGTATAATGTATGTGTCCGCTGAACGAATTTCTCTCTCAATTCTCTCTCAAATTTTATATGTGGTCACTGTTCACTCTTTATTAACAAAAAGTTTCTACTATCAGCTAATTTAATTTAATTACTATTTGTTTTAGTTGACTATGAAAACCTTCCCCATGGGGAAGGTTTTCATAGACAACAGTTTGGCTATGGAATAATTGAAATCACCAAATAAAATTAGCCCACGTTAAGATTCACCGTAAATAAGTACAAAAAATGCACATTCCTACACAGTGCACACTATAACTGTTGCCAGATAAAACATTCAATGACTTGCTTTAATTACAATCTATGTTGTATAATATAGATGGCTAATGACTACATGTTTCCATGGTAAAATGATCATGTTTCCATGGTAACATCCACTCTATATTTACGAAAAATTCCTATTATCAGCTAATTTATTTATAGTTTAAACTTTAATAGTTGGTGACTAAGTTGGATCCTCCACTCTGTGTTTCAAAACATATTAGCTGTCGACGTTTCGGCAACACGCCTTTGTCGTAGACAGGACGTTACAATAACTTACATAGCTCAATAAAGGTAATAGATTTGTTTGAACTAATAACAAAAACTATCAAACTATATGATCGACCCACTCATAAGAGCTAAGAAAGATGACCAATATCAGCTAATGTAATGTAATCACAACTTGCTTTAATTACAATTCATACATGATGTGCAATGTATAATATAGATAGCTTATGACCACATATGTTTCCATGTATAATCAGTAGTCAATGACTAGACAGGGTTATTGAAAATTACATAATAGAATAAAATGGCGTCTGGACTTGGGACCAGCTCATACATAGTACATTTCATTAATGCCCTCTGAAAACCATTCTGCTAGCTAAAAAATGATATTGTTAGGTAAAACGTACTGAAAATTAAAATTAAGATTAAAAATTTAAAACAAAAAGAATGACACGTCATGCTCAGAGTCGGATTTGTGGTTAAGTTTTGTAGTTGGAAAGTGTTTTTAATGTAGAGTGGGATCAGCTCTGAGGATTTATAATTCGCATCATTTAGTCGTTTCAGAACCTAGAAATAGTGCTCAAAGCTGGTTTTGTGGTTAAGTTTTGTAGTTGGAAAGTGTTTTTAATGACGTGTTTTATAACTCCCGGCATGACTCCCTTAAGAACACTTTCCGCTGTTAATACAAAATAGCATTTACGATAGTTGTTATACCAATCTGCCTTAATAAATTCGTTCATGAATTCATACACTGTAGACTGTATAAGTGCAGTACATTTGATTAGCAATTTACTGAGCATGCGACTTAATTGTGCCATGATGTTGATAGTTGCCAAATTTCGGGAGTTGGACTTTCCGTACCAAACTGTACCATGGTACAATATTTGACGAAAGTCGATTATCTCGAGATCTAACTGATAGAATTTTTTAAAACTTTCCAGATATTTCCAGAGCTATAAGACGAATAATATATATAATCGTGCAAGTTTGGGCGAATTTCTATGTGCCAAACTAGATATATGACTTCAAACACGACAAAACTGTACCATAATATGGATTGGTCGAAAATCGAGTGTTTTAGTGAAAAACTTAGAATATATTTTCGATTTTCTCAAGATCTGACCAATAGATTTTCTTTAAACTTTTTGAACAGTTACATGGTTATATGGTGGATAATGTGTACGAGTTTGGGAGAAATTCTATGTGCCAAACTTGAGATATGACTTCAAACACAAGAAAATATCTCCAAATTGGCGGTTTCGGCGGGACACAGGAATATACCTTACAAGACATTTTTGTGGCGGACCAATTTGCGACGACCGAAATTTTGGCGGTCCGAAAATATGGCGAAATTGAACAAAAACCGTCACATATCGGACGTCACAGAAAATAAGGGTATTTTTCATCATTTTGTTTTCTGACACAAAGGAAATTCAAAATTTTCTAAAAATCGGTAAAATCATGTTGAAACAAAATGAAACTTATAAATCGATTTCTTCATCTTCCTCTAAGGGGTCCGGCTCGAATCTTTCAGTTTCACTTATTGAGTTTGGTATTAAATTGTTTATCTTGACTTAGTCTATAAGACGTTTATGTTAGCACATAAATGTAATTTATTGTAAATTTAAAACGTATAACTTGACATTAAATTCATCATGGAATATTGTGTTTATTTGTCCCACCATCATATCACTAACTTTTCAAGAACAAAATGAATCGATGAAGCCACAATTATTGGAATAAGCTAAAAATAATGCGACGGATTCTATTACGACGACCGAAATTTTGGCGGTCCGAAAATATGGCGAAATTTCGGGAAAACCGTCGCATTTCGTACGTTATAAAAATGTCTTGTAAGGTATTTCAAGATCTGACTGATCGATTTTCTTTAAACTTTCCAGATAGTTACATGGCTATAAGACGGATAATCCGTGCAAGTTTAGGCGAATTTCTCTGTGCCAAACTTGATATATGACTTCAAACACGACAAAACTGTACCATAATATGGATTGGTCGAAAATCGAGTGTTTTAGTGAATAACTTAGAATATATTTTCGATTTTCTCAAGATCTGACCAATAGATTTTCTTTAAACTTTCCAGATAGTTACATGGCTATATGACGGATAATGTGTACGAGTCTGGGAGAATTTCTATGTGCCAAACTTGAGATATGACTTCAAACACAAGAAAATATCTCCAAATTGGTGGTTTCTAACGGAACACAGGCATATATTTCGAGATCTAATTGATCGATTTTCTTTAAACTTTCCAGATAGTTCCATGGCTATAAGACGGATAATCCGTGCAAGTTTAGGCGAATTTCTCTGTGCCAAACTTGATATATGACTTCAAACACGACAAAACTGTACCATAATATGGATTGGTCGAAAATCGAGTGTTTTAGTGAATAACTTAGAATATAATATTATATATTTTCAATTTTCTCAAGATCTGACTAATAGATTTTCTTTAAACTTTCCAGATAGTTACATGGCTATAAGACGGATAATCCATGCGAGTTTGGGCGAATTTCTATGTGCCAAACTTGATATATGACTTCAAACACGACAAAACTGTACCATAATATGGATTGGTCGAAAATCGAGTGTTTTAGTGAATAACTTAGAATATATTTTCAATTTTCTCAAGATCTGACCGATAGATTTTCTTTAAACTTTTTAGATGGTTACATCACTATATGACGGATAATGTGTACGAGTTTGGGAGAAATTCTATGTGCCAAACTTGAGATATGACTTCAAACACAAGAAAATATCTCCAAATTGGCGGTTTCGGCGGAATTACACAGGAATATATTTCAAGATCTGACTGATAGATTTTCTTAAAACTGTCCAGATAATTACATGGCTATATGACGGATAATTTGTACGAGTTTGGGAGAATTTCTATGTGCCAAACTTGATATATTCCTGTGTTCCGCCGAAACCGCAAATTTGGAGATATTTTCTTGTGTTTGAAGTCATATCTCAAGTTTAGCACATAGAAATTCGCCCAAACTCGTACACATTATCCGTCTTATAGCCATGTAACTATCTGGAAAGTTTAAAGAAAATGTATCAGTCAGATCTTGAAATATATTCCTGTGTTCCGCCGAAACCGCCAATTTGGAGATATTTTCTTGTGTTTGAAGTCATATCTCAAGTTTGGCACATAGAATTTCTTCCAAACTCGTACACATTATCCGTCATATAGCCATGTAACCATCTAAAAAGTTTAAAGAAAATCTATTGGTCAGATCTTGAGAAAATTGAAAATATATTCTAAGTTAATCACTAAAACACTCGATTTTCGACCAATCCATATTATGGTACAGTTTTGTCGTGTTTGAAGTCATATATCAAGTTTGGCACATAGAAATTCGCCCGAACTCGCACGGATTATCCATGTTAGCCATGTAACTATCTGGAAAGTTTAAAGAAAATGTATCAGTTAGATCTTGAAATATATGCCTGTGTTCCGTTAGAAACCGCCAATTTGGAGATACTTTCTTGTGTTTAAAGTCATATCTCAAGTTTGGCACATAGAAATTCTCCCAAACTCGTACACATTATCCGTCATATAGCCATGTAATTATATGGAAAGTTTTAAGAAAATGTATCAGTCAGATCTTGAAATATATTCCTGTGTTCCGCCAAAACCGCCAATTTGGAGATATTTTCTTGTGTTTGAAGTCATAGGGTAAGGCACGTAATTTTGTCAGGGTACCTAATTTTGTCATTTTGCTCTGAAAAACTGCCTCGGCTCGGAATTTCAGCTTGAAAGAAAAGGTTTGTGTATAAAAAGAAAGCTTAGACTTTGCTGAAACTGCTCCTACAAAGTTTAAGTTTCTAGCTCTTTTGCATCTGTGTCAAAAATGAAGGCGAAACTGTTAACCCGAAAAATAAATAAGATCCTTAAAGTTTTCTTAAGGAATTTTCAAAATTTTGATTTATTGCTATTTCAAAAGTAATTGAGCTAGCTTCATGCCATTGCATATTTCAAATATCTTCTACAGCAGAAGTATACGTACAAATTTTCAAGTCTCTAGCGCAATTATTGTTCAAGTAACAGAGGGTGACAAAATTAGGTTCGATTTTGCCAAAAGTACCTAATTTTGTCAAAAAAATCGACCTTTCTCAAATTTCTTGTAAATCACAGATTGTGTTGAAAATGGCCTTATACAACTATTCTGAAGTTTTTTTGCCCATAGGATATGTATAAGGCACTTATAATAGCATTTAAACACTTATAATAATAGCATATTTTCGCCGAGAAATATACTGTAATTCTGGGTTTTAAAGAGCTATTGGTAAATATAGTTTCGTGAATCAGTAACCAATATTGATTCATGCTTCATAGAAAGTTTTCAAGATGCCAGTGGTTTCAGGGGCATTTGGGGGCTATTTTCCAAGATTAGATACCCAAAAAGTGTCATCTTTTCATCAAGCTACAAAACTATGAAAACATCATATCTTTGGGATTTTTGAGGTCAATGTTGGTAAAAAAGCGCTCGAATGATGCATCCAGGTAGTCTAAAATACCGAGAAACGGTTAATTTTTGCACAATCTTAAGTGACAAAATTAGGTTCGGGGTGACAAAATTAAGTAAAGTCACCTAATTTTGTCATTTTTTCAAAATAATTTTTTTGAACATCTTCAACACCAGCAATTTCGATCATTTTTGTGTTAGAACTTGCCTAGACTGTCTACTATAACATGGTGGAGGTTTCATCTAAATCGGAATTTCAGACGAGGTTAAAACCCATGGTTTATATCAGGCAGTCGGAAAATTGCCAAAAAATGACAAAATTATGTGCTTTACCCTATCTCAAGTTTGGCACATAGAAATTCTCCCAAACTCGTACACATTATTCGTCATATAGCCATGTAACCATCTAAAAAGTTTTTAAAGAAAATCTATCAGTCAGATCTTGAGAAAATCGAAAATATATTCTAAGTTATCCACTAAAAGACTCTATTTTCGACCAATCCATATTATGGTACAGTTTTGACGAAAGTCCTTCTGAATTTCGGTAACAAATTAGGACTTAATTTGAGTTTACTGCACGCGCGATGAATAATTTGTGTTTATAGAGATCTGCGGCGCGTTATCAGGTTAACCAATGAAATCACGGCGTTTTTGTCACGTGACAGTCGAGTGTAGAGTGATTAATTATCATCCGTTGTCTGACAATTATAAGCCGAACTGGAAATTTGCAAATATTTACAGTTCTTACCAAGACGAAATATCGAACGTTGCCACCTCACTTAATCCCTTCAAATTCACGTGAGACCCTTAAATATATCAAATCGATCATGGGCCACATGATTTGTAGAACTTCTGTTGTATGTTTATAACCTACCAGGACGAGCGCCGAGTTGGACTCGTCGACGGTAATATATGGAACAAGTATTTTACGAGTATCACCCGTTAAAACTTCTGACGCCGACCGCAGCTGATGAAGACTATTGAGCACTTCCCAGATTACCCATAAAACAGTGTAGGTGACAGAGATAAACATTTAGCATATCATGAAAAATTAACGATTATAACGAATTCAGAAATAATGGTCGCCATCTTTGTATGGGATGGAAGAAGGGCGCCAAGTTGAGCTCAAATGTAACATTTTGTAGTAGTCCGTGTGTGAGCGGAGAGAAGTTCAAGAATAGAACTTTATGGTGGATCATATTGTAGATTCACCGAAAGTGAAAGAAAACGGAGCTGAGTGTTAGATTTATTGATTCTTTAAAATCTAGACTTTCCACTTTTTCACACATTCTTTTTGTTATAAGGGTTACTGTCCTAGCGCGCATTGCTGATTTATTTCTATGTTTTTATATGTGCATATCTGAGATATGGTGCTGCATTAAAAGATTTCATCAATTCGATGACAATTCAAACTGCGAAGTTGCATGATTTTGAAATTCATGGTAAAATTTTTGAAAATGTATTCTAAACTCAATTAAAGCTAACATGGAATTAACCAAATGCTTAAATGCATACTACTAGTCCACTGTTCATTACTTAAACACTTAATAACAAATCTCAAGTTCGTCCTTCCCCTCTCGTAAGTCTGATGACAGCCACGTGCTCTCCTTGTTCTTGAAAGTCCGGGAAGATTTACCTCGTGTAACTTTAATCTCGTCAAACAGCCAAGCATCATCTTGAGCAGCAGTGATGAAGATACAGCCAGCTTTTCCAATGTTCTTTAGGTTGGGCAGGATGAAGGTGTCTGTTGCTCCGGCAATAAAGTCGTCTTTACCTTTATTGTCCAGGATCCCTGTGGTGGTGTTCCCCTTCCTGCTTTTAGTGCTGCTAATTGTCAGTCTAGCGTGGATGTTGTCCGTGCCGGCGTGATTCTCATTTTTAGTCGTGATCGCAAGAACGTAGGTTGCATCCCCCTGCTTGCAAAAGCTCATCTTATCCATTCCTTCACTTGTATCTGAGGGCAGATAGCTCCCGTCAGTGTTGTACACGTATGTCTTCTCCGAGCCAGCAGTCACTGTTATCACTGGTTATGTAGTCCACCATCCACGCGTCATCTGATTTAGCTTCGATTTCCACGCACTTCACTTTACCGATGTCAATGTCTGAATCGGCTGCAAAGTTGTCAGTTGCTCCCAACTGGAAATCATTCTTCGATGGGTCGTCTAGTACACCAAACACTACCTCGCCATTGGTTCCTTTTACCTTCGCTACAAAGCTACCGTCAGTGCCGTCGTACTTCCGAGATCCAGTAACGACATCCAGCTGGTAGTGGACAGAGAGAGCTTGTGCGGCCAGGAGACCCAGGAACAGGAGTTGAGAAAGTTGTAGCTTCATTCTCAGCTTGAACGATGTGAATAGATAAAAATATCAAATGATGGTAGCTTTAAGCTTTATAGACTGCTTTGAACGCGGCTCATTGAATGTTTGAAGTTTAAACAATGGGCTACCTCAATGGAGAATAAGAATTTTACTTCTGGTAAGATACCTCATTCGATGGTCAAATTTGTAATTCAATATCATAGTTTACTAAGTAACAAACGACTCTCTTCGCATAACAACGTAGTTGCTCACGTAAATATATATATTGAAGCGGACACCGGACAGTAACCTCAGTACCCAGATGGTGCTACACCGTTAGTCTAGATCTTCTTCTCGTCCGCACAGAACTCAAAACAGTTATTAGTAAATGACAACTCCGCTCCTCAGAAGTCCCCTGAGTGTTGAACGAACAGATGAAAAAGTTAACTTACTGCCAAAAGATTGGCCTGAAAATTTTCTGGTGTTAAATTTAGTCTAACATTTACAATTTACATACAGGGTGTGTTAAACAGATCAGATCATTTGACATTTTTCACTCATGACTCATTTAAAATTAAAGTTTCAACGATGTTTTTGACAAGGATAATCTCTAGACACTTTGGACTATAATTTCTATGAGTGTTTTTGGAACTATTTTAGAGCAAAAATAATTCGTTTAAGACATCATCGAGATTTACCGTAAAGCTGGACCTTAACGGGTGATACTCGTAAAATATTTGTTTCGACAGGACCGTCGACGAGTCCAACTCGGCGCGCGTCCTGGTAGGTTATAAACCTACAAAGCTGGACCAAGATAGCGCCGATTAATTATATATGCCCTTTTACTGTTTTAGTAGTTAATAGTAATTTAGATTTAAGAGTGCAGTAAACCTCTATTATACCGTGTTTATCTCTATAATGTGAACCCCCCTTCCCCTCCCCCCCCCCCCCCCCCCCAATACGACACTGTAACCACAATACACGTGCACTGCCACTAAACTAATGAGTATTGCTGAAAGCACAGTGTAAGGCCTACACGGACCGCCTCTAACTAGCTAATCCCTGTTTACATGCCGTGTAGCAGGGGACTAGAAAGAGCTAAACTAGTAAGCGGGGCATAGCCAATACGCTCGACGCTTGACAGATACTGGGGATTAGCGTCATCTTTCTTATACCAAGTTCTTTAGTTCTTTCTGTATCATTTATTTTTCGTTTCATCCGACAAGCCCGGCATAGGGGGTTTTACTGTACAGTGTACATGAAAAAAATAGTTATTAGTTGTTGGGCTGTTGGAGTTATCGAACGAAAAGCTTAAAGACTGTCACATGGAAAGGATGGTTTTAGTTTTACATCCCTCACGACACGGTGTTCAGTCTAGGTAAATTATAGATTGTAGGTTGATAATGTACTTTTATAACTTAATAAGAAACCATCCTGAATTTCTCAGATTCAAAAATAATTTTTGAAACATTTTTGAGTATTCCCGGTAAAAATGGTAAAATTCTCAGATTAAAAATTTCTCAAAAATACTCTTGACCTCCCCCCCCCCCCCCCCCCCCCCCCCCCCCTGAAAAATGAGAGTTCTAGCTTCTCATATGTCCGAGATATGAAGCATAACGAGTTTATTCATTTACATGTTTGGTGGTAAGGTACTAACTGCTAATAACTTTGCTCCTTTTTGAAAAATTACGGAATACTGCAAGGGACGGGATAGAAAGAAAGGGGCGGCATTTTTATCCGTCCCGCTCAATAAATGATCTCTGCACATGCACAGTTTTAATAATCCCAGGGAGTTGTATTTATTTCACTGAACATAATAAACCGCACAACGATAGTGTTAAACTCTAATTAGGACTTTAGGAGTGTGGAGGGTATACATACTGTTCGACACGTGCTTAGGTTCAACGCACCCTGAGGATTAATTCCGCGCACTACACAGACAGTTCTTGGACACGTACAAAAGTTCTGTCGAACTTCTGCACTCATAAGTCATAATTGGATACATTTTCAATTAATTCAGTTTCATCATTGAACAATCCGGTTATCTGCAGTCTAATATTGTACATTATATTTATAATTCAAAAGTTGGCGAGCAAGGAGGGCCTCGTAGATTATAAGCCCATTTTAACAAATATTCAGATTAAACTTTTTCAATAATTCGATTATATTCGCAGTTGTGCCTGGGTTTCTACGTGCTTTTTGTCATCAGAGATCCTCAACGAGCAAAGAAACCAAGAGCCGAAATCCGAATCCGTCAGTTTCAAGGAAGTAAGTTAATGCCAACTTTTCTCTTAGCATTTAGCAATTTAATATCGTCTTGCGAATGAAATGACATTCACAGACTCACCCCACGTGTACATATTTACAGGCTCGTGTTTTTTAAGATTGTCGCGCTATTCGAGATGATCATTCGAACGCCATCTTATGCTGCGAATCAAGTATTGATTGATTTGAACCAAGTGTTTACGTTTCGGGTTTCAGCTTAAATTGGTTAATTAGTTAATGAATCCATCAGCTAATTAGTTATAAACAGAGTTACTTTTTACTGTTCCCCGTCTTCTCATACTATCGATTTCATCCAAGTACGGAAAGGAGGTTCCAACATACTGCTCTACGGATACCTGTACCACCTCGACAGAAAGAGGGAACACCTCTGTAACAACTCCACTTTATAAGCCTTTGCAAGGGGTGAAGCGCCTTCTTATTGGATCACCTTACTGTATTAGTGTATTGCATGCTTCTGTAGTCTGCACCGTTATAGTAGTTCTATAAGCGCTACGAATTCGTTTAAATAGCGATGATTTTTTATGATTAAAAGTTTTAAATTAAGACTGGATCTGTAAACCATATCGGATACACTTATGCTATGAACTAATGTTCCGAACATAAGTATTACCGGCCTTCTTCTGGCCACAAATCCTTTGGAACAAGTTGATCTTCTATCAATTTTGAGATGGATCGATTAAATTATTCGACGCATGGTGGCAGCTTCATTCATTAAGCATTTAAGGACCATTTTAAACAAAAAATTTACTTGAAGGGGATGATCATTATACTAATACTGGAGGATCGAAATCATTAGGTGGTGAATCTGAAAGGATGTTAATTGGGAGACTACAGACTACAGAGGTCTCGAATAAATCATTAGGTACTGAATCTGAAAGGATGTTGATTGGGAGACTAGGGAGGTCTCGAATAAATCATTAGGTAGTGAATCTGAAAGGATGTTGATTGGGAGACTAGGGAGGTCTCGAATAAATCATTAGGTAGTGAATCTGAAAGGATGTTGATTGGGAGATTAGGGAGGTCTCGAATAAATCATTAGGTAGTGAATCCGAAAGGATGTTGATTGGGAGACTAGGGAGGTCTCGAATAAATCATTAGGTAGTGAATCTGAAAGGATGTTGATTGGGAGACTAGGGAGGTCTTGAATAAATCATTAGGTAGTGAATCTGAAAGGATGTTGATTGGGAGACTAGGGAGGTCTCGAATAAATCATTAGGTACTGAATCTGAAAGGATGTTGATTGGGAGACTAGGGAGGAATAAATGTGTATTGAATACCATCTTAGAATGAACACTCACTACGTTTAATGAATTTGATAAGGATTACCGCATTAATGTATTGTGTGCACAATCCTGTTAAATCATAATTAATAATAATAATAAAATGTTAAAATGAGGATATCGTAATCATCAGCCCCGTATCTCCATCTCCTTCATCTGACCGTTACTTTTACAGGCGTTTTCACAGATGGTAGACGTTTATACAGGACCATCCAGATATCGTGCCAGAATTTACATTCTCTCAGCTGCATATTTGCTCCACTTTACCGCATTCCTCTCTTATGCAGGATTCTTTGTTAACTACTTGTTGTTGCCTCCATTCAACTGGCCTGCCGACAAAATTGGTCTCATCTCCTCCAGTGAGTATGAAACAAGTTTTAATTGGATCACCTTCCAAAACTATAAGTATTCTGTGGAGTCCTCGGCGGAATTACAAAAAATATCTAAAATAAAATCTGTTGTTCAAAGAAAGTTATCATCTTCAACCATATCACAATTTATTCAAGTTTCAACAAATTAAATCTCGTGATATCGCCCTCAGGATCTGAAAGTCTATTCATTTCTTATTTTCAGTATCAAGTATAGCTAACTTCCTGATGGTGATACTAGTTCCCTTCATGAAGATGGCAAGAATACCTGAGACCCTGATCGCCTCTATCTCCTGTGGAATGTGTTGTTTGGGTTTTGGAGTGGTCACGATTGCTAGGAGCTTTACCCTCATGACTGTTGGTGGGTACTGTGCTCTTCTCTTTTAATCTATAATTATATTATCTTCGACTTAAGTATAGTTTTCGTATCTATGGATGCGGATTCTGGTGAGGAAGTGAGGCATATTTGTTTTACACGTGAGAGTGATTCTGCCCGGTTTTATTGGTCAATAGTGGAAGCTGATTGGTTAATTGCTGTCACGAGTAAAAAATATGCCTCACCTCCCCGCCAGAATTCACGACTAAAGATAATTTTATCGATGCTGATATTGTTGATAACTGAGTTAGTCTTAATTCTAAGCGCTGAGTCAAGTTAAAATTTAAATTTTGTCCGGTAAAAAACCATTTTTAACGGAATCATATCTTGTTTGGAGACATCTTTTTAAAATGGGTTTATATAACTTGGTAGGTAGCAGCAGCTATATTAATTGATAATATATAATACATATACATATTATATAATAAATATAGTGAGTAGTTAAAATTGAATTTATAATAAGGTGCATAATTCTTTTTTTCCATGATAGGTCAAGCATTGAATAGCTCGGATATATCGTTTTTTAGTATGTTTTTATTAACGAAGTGTGGTATAAATAATAGAAATTAGTTATCTATAGATTAATATATTAATTGATTAATTATGACATATCACGACAGATCATTGTATCTCCAGCGAACCTGTTGAAAGGGGGCAGTGGCGTAGCGCTGGCTTTGTACAGATCTCGACTATCTAAAGTTGTGAAACCGACCCAGTATGGTCAGGTTTGTAAAACTTGTCAATTAAACTTGTAAAACTTGTCAGAGTGCCATGTTTTGTAGTCTTTTATATACGAGAAAGAATGTGTTAGTTTTACGGTAATTAGGAATATGATTAGCTGACTAATTGGTAACTAATAACTAATTCGGAGGTACGTGGGAGAGATTCAAAATCTCATATTTTTCCTCAACAGAACATATTTTATCAAATTCTCATTTCAGTTGTTTATGTTGCTGAACTGTTTCGAGTCCCTGGCCACTCTGATATCATCAGTAGGATTATATCAAGTTTATTTGTATACCAGGAAGTGGTTCCCGGGATTTGCGTTTACCATTCTCGTCGTATTGGAGGCAGTTGCTCTTGTACTCACTCTGTAAGCTCATATTATTCTCCCACGGTTGCGTGCAGTGTCATCAGTTTCATTTCTCTGATTTTGTTTTTTAAGCACTCCCATTTAAAATCTCAAAATCAAAAACTGCCGATATCTCTTGGGTGTATTTCAAGGGTCCATCTCATTATCCACATATTTAATTAATACCTAATTAACACATAATTAACGTGTTCAGATGGGACGGTTGGTTAGCACGACTGCAGGGTGAGCCGGACCACATGGACCCCGAACTTCTTCAAGAAGACCAGCAGGAAGTAGACGATGATGAGTTACTCAGTCCTGATGATTATGTGAGCACTAGTGAGAATGGACAAGTTAATAATGGACTGGAAATTGAGGTGAACCCGGGACGTTCGATCAATTAAATTCTGTATTGATGTGGAACAAATAACTTAATGTCTAAAATAAAAGTGTCAGAGGATTGGGAATTGGGATTCCTGTCAGCCAAACATGATAATTAATATGTGGGTAACTGTTAAGTTTTAACTGAATTAAGTTGTCCAGGAATTGAATCCACCCCGCCTTTCTTGGAATATATTTTTAGGTGGCATGAGACTGTCGCCTTAATCTAAGACAACATATTTATATTCACTGAGTATATCTAGTCACGAGAAATTATTTCCCTAATTATCTTGAAACACCGGGATTGGTTCATCATATTTTTAGTTTCTTACAGATTGTCGTGAAGCGAATAAACGTCAGAATTAATCTTCCTTAAATGGCACGTTTTAAATGGTTTTGTATTGTTAACTAAAACGTTTATTTTGTTATGAGTGTTGACCTTTTCAGAAGATTTTGTTGGCGAATGTCCTTTGTCTATGTTTAATCAAGTTCAATGTAAATTTAATCTAAACTTCTACTATACACTAATTTTTAAATTCGATTTTATTGTAAACTGTTTTTAGATTGTTACGATTTAGTTTCCGTTGATATGCGAATGGCATCCAAGCGTTGGCGAAATTAATAGATAGGATCGGAGTCGGCTGTCAAATTGTTCGCTGAATAAACTAATTTCAGCTTGATTAGTTGATTAGTTGATTAGTTGATTAGTCGATTAGTTGATTAGTTGATTAGTTGATTAGTCGATTAGTTGATTAGTTGATTCCTGAAATTCAGAGGAAAACGAAATAGCTGCATTCTGTAAAACGTAATATCTCTATAAAGTTACTTTGTACTGGTCAAATACACGATTATAATACAAATTTGTATCACAATTATATATCATAATTATAGTCTACACTGTTGTATTAATCAATCAATGTAACGCGTTTGAAATAGAAAACAAATTATTGTTATCGTTAACATAACATGATACACCACATCAAAAACATTTTAAAAAATATTATATCATTGTTGTTGTTGATTGTATGATGTTTAAACTGTGATATAAATCACAATTGTTGTTAATTAGTAATTATATATATAATAACATTTATAAACAAAAGAGCACCTAAAGAGGCTCAGCAAAGTGCTGGCCTATTTACGCTTACGAAGACTCATTCGTTCAATATGTCTCAAAGTAAATAAACTCCTCCATCCTACTCTATCTCTTGCTAAGTTCACTAAGTTGGTAAAATCATCTTCATTTTTCAAATAAATTTGTCTCTTAAATAGGTCCTTTTTCACAATAATATCATACAAATTAGTCCTGTGTCTACCCACTCGTCCCTTTAGTGTTTGACATCCTAGTGTAGCAAATAACAGAGACTGGTAGGCAGGTGTGTCGTTGTCACTGCGTAGAATTAGTAATTACACTAAAGAAAATCACCTCACTTTCTGCGATTATTTGAATATAATTTAAAAATTTCCCAATGAACAACTCTCTTTAGTTCATAACCCATTAGTCTATTTAGTATTTACAATAGCTAACGTTAGCTCAGTTTACGATATAGTCATCTTGATAAACCTTATTGTGCTACAGCAGAACCTGCAGCAGGAGGAAGAAGGTCAAAATTCCAGGTCCTAATTTTACACCAACTCCCAAAACCAGCTCATCTGAAAATATGTAGATTAAATCTCTGAATTCTTTAGGTAAATTTGGAGTTACTTTTTAAAGTTTGTACTTATATTTTTAATCTAAACTTTTATCGGGTGTTAACGTCGGAATATTCCTACTGTTGACTGGTCTCTCAAGAAGTGTCCAGAAATATTACCAAGCACAGTGAGAGTCATAGAATCAGATATAGTTTCGTTCAGTTTACAAGTCAGTTCTACGGTTATCACTCCTGATTGTTCCACTGTAAGGTCTACAAGTTTCAGTGTGTACGTTGTGATGTAGGTTGCTGGGTCGAAAGATTCCTCAATGAATATAGTGGCCCTGATAATAAATGGAATTTAATTTCTTCAAGAGTATCAATAATAAGACTTAATTTTTAAGTAGTACCCTGGAATCTGGATATATAAGCAACATCAAAAACTAGGCACTGATGAAATGTATCATGTTATTTTGAGTTTAAAATTGTATATGTGCAATTTGATTAAAATTCGATCCAATTTAATATTGAATTTCATTACCATGATTACGGACAAAACTTACTTATTATCCACAAGGTCAGTGTCATCAAGCTTCCAAGTTACTCTCTCTGGAACCGGCTTAGCAATCACATGTACATCTAAAATCAGTTCCTCGCCATTGTTTAACTTCTGATCTTCTACAAAAGTTTTGGTAAATGTCATCGGAACTGAAATGTTATAGCTTTAGAAGTTTATAAGTTTATAAGTTTATAGTGTCATAAAGTCCGGTAAAACTTCACCAGAACTGATCATCATTAATTCACTTTTCTGTCCATAATTTCAGGATCAGAATTGTAATTTTTATCTCACCTCTGATTTCAACGGGATGACTAGGCACTATCGGTCCTTGATAAATGTGGAACTGTTCACCGTTCAGATCACTTGATACTTCAGCGAATCTCTTCCGTCTGTTTTTTAAGCACAAGTCTGTACAGCCAAAACTGAAAGTGTTGATGAATTATGAATAAAGTCATAAGGATTGGATACAGTCGAGTTATATAAAATGAGTATATAAAATGATAATTAAATGATTGATGAAGTAAACACATATTCTAAAGATTAATCCTTGAGCTAACTTCCCGGGAAATGGAAAAGGTTCTATTTTATTTTACTTTTACGGAAGAAAATTAATTTAGGAAGGCCGACTTTGAATATTCTTTAAACAGATGGTTTTTGAATGTGTTAACGTTTACAAAAAGAGTTCAACTACACTCAATGAAGATGCCTGCCTACATAGCTCAATGAATATAATCAATAATGACATCATAATACCATTACCTGTTATCCGAAAGACTACAGACTTTTATAACAGCGTGAATGTAGATCGGAGTCTGGCTGTCCAAAAAGCTAAAAGCTTTAAAGATAAATCGTTTAGATTTGGGGTCTGAATGAGGCTGCAAATTCGAGTCTGTTTCAATAAACTTGAAGGTGGAGTCCACGATGCACCTGAAATGAATTTAAATTAAGTAAAAGTAAAACCTAAAGGTCACAACATATTTATCTAGCTATATGGAAATTAAATTCCCTTCGTTAATATTTCACTTAAAAAAAGCTTTGAAATTATGGATATAACTATAAGCTATAGTTTCGTGCTTTCTAAAAAGAAAACAGCATCGTTATCACTATTTTAACTCAGTCACACTCACTACTGTGTGATATGAAATATGAATACTATTTATGGCACGTTGAGACAGCAATAATCCAATCAGCTTCCAGCGTTGACCAATCAAAATGTTTTCACCCCCCCCCCCGCATAGGGGTAGGTGAAAACATGTTTCACCTCCCCCGTTGGGGGGGGGGGGGGTAGCGGGGGCGGGATCGTATGGCCACTGGACTCCCAATTAAAGAACTGACCCTTCCTTCACCAAGTCGTAGGACAAGTTTCCATCCTCCTCAGTTTCACTGTCCTTTGCCTGTATTCTGACCACACCCAGAGACTGGTCTGGATCTAATGAATCCAGTGTGACCTGGTTATGTGTTTTAGTTTATCAAAGCTATTCTTCTCAGTGCTTAAGTGATTATTGTTGGGAATATCATAAGTTGCTATAAAGTGGTAAAGAATCGAAATTTTATTCCATCCTAATTAACACATCCCAATCAACTCCTAAATTGGTTTAAAGACTTTAAATTTCAGATGATACATGGTCTTTATATTGATCCAAGGTCTTTATATTCCATGGTATAGTTGCAAAATGAAGTTGGCGATGAGTACTACAAATCAGTGGATTACAAATTTCACACAAGACCTGCATGTTGATATTAGCGTTAAGTGTTAGCTGAAAGGGAAAGTTGACCACTTTGTTGGCATATGTTGCGTCCTCGTAGATATCTAGAAGGAAACGTAGCGAACCTTCACCCGTCACCTTTTCCACAATGGCTGCACCCTTTACCTCCCAAGATGCATACTTGGTGGCACCTGGGAAATTAAAAAAGTGTCTATCATGATTGTGGTTACATTTAAGATTTATCAAGTTTTTATTTTTTAACTTTTAGCTTTTTTTCTTTATAAATCTAGCAACTTTCGATCCGACAAAACTGCTCCGTCAAACTATCTTTTATCGTTTAAAACGTAAATTGCAATTTGAATTGTGTTTAAAAAGTATAATTATAGTTCATAGATAATAAAAACTTGTGAATGTGCAGTTTTTGTTAACTGTTGATAATCTAGCTCTCTTATCTCTATTTTATCGCTACATTATAACTGCCATTGTGCGGGTACTGTGTTTTTACTTTATACAAGTACAAGTACACTATGGATGATGATGAAATGGATACTCTTCAAAGATTGTCAAATTACTCTTCCTACATTACCGAACACCATCAGGTCTATAACGCTTGGGTCACTGAACTCGCGGGAGCTAGATGAACTGTGAGGCAACTTGGTCGTTTAGCTCCGGACAGTCTATGCAACGTCTATGCAACGTCCATGCAACAACAAAAGAACCGTCTATGCAACGTCTATGCAACGTCCCTGCACAATGAACACTCTATGCACACTCCCTGCACGGTCAGTCTATGCAACGTCTATGCAACGTCTATGCAACGTCTATGCACCGTCCCTGCACAGTACCATATGAACACCGGCTACTAGCCGGCTACTAGCCGGCTAGTAGCCACTTTTGTAATAACAGCTCCTCAACTTCACATTACCAACCGGCTACTAACCGGCACTTGAAAAGTGGTCACTAGCCGGCTACTAACCGGCTACTAGCCGGCTAGTGACCACAAAGTGGCTACTAACCGGCTACTAAGCGGTCACTAGCCGGCTATTAGCCGAGCTCTAAAGCAGACCTACTAGTAGCCACTTGGTGGTTACTAGCCGGTTAGTAGCCGGTTAGTAGCCGGCTAGTGACCGCTTTTCAAGTGCCGGCTAGTAGCCGGTTTAGAACCGGCTACTAATAGGTCTGCTTTAGAGCTCGGCTAATAGCCGGCTAGTGACCGCTTAGTAGCCGGTTAGTAGCCACTTTGTGGTCACTAGCCGGCTAGTAGCCGGTTAGTAGCCGGCTAGTGACCACTTTTCAAGTGCCGGTTAGTAGCCGGTTGGTAATGTGAAGTTGAGGAGCTGTTATTACAAAAGTGGCTACTAGCCGGCTTGTAGCCGGCTAGTAGCCGGTGTTCATATGGTACTGTGCAGGGACGTTGCATAGACGTTGCATAGACGTTGCATAGACGTTGCATAGACTGACCGTGCAGGGAGTGTGCATAGAGTGTTCATTGTGCAGGGACGTTGCATAGACGTTGCATAGACGGTTCTTTTGTTGTTGCACGGACGTTGCATAGACGTTGCATAGACTGTCCGGAGCTAAACGACCAACTTCCCATCTTATCCGATCGCAAAGTACTGTTATCAAGCTGCAGGCTGAACTTCTGGAAAGCAAATCGAAGCAGTTGGAATCCGTGCACTCCAAGTCCACCGTCAAGACCAGCGTTCAGGACACTGTTCAAGCTGGGATAATCACATACAGTCAAGCTGTTTCAAAAGCCGCACCTGTACTCACAGAAGAGAGCTTGAAAAAGGTTGTACAGAATGTTATATCAGAAGAGGATCCAACTAAGAATGTGTTAATATTTGGTTTCGAGGAGACTAGTGAAGAGAATC
Organism: Bolinopsis microptera; assembly: GCF_026151205.1. Classification (NCBI taxonomy): domain Eukaryota; kingdom Metazoa; phylum Ctenophora; class Tentaculata; order Lobata; family Bolinopsidae; genus Bolinopsis; species Bolinopsis microptera. Next base: position 10,749,579 of record NC_087074.1, read on the forward strand.
TGAGTCATGAAGTTAGCGAGATGTTTCAGCAGATTGAAGAAAAGCCACACTTCGAAGCTGTCCGGGTTGGGAAGAAGTCAGCTGAAAAGATTAGACCAGTTAAAGTTTCTTTTGAAAATTCAAGTACAGTCCATCAGATATTAGTGAAAGCCAAAGAACTGAGACTGATTCCACGTCATAAAACTGTTTTCATTTCTCCGGACCAATCACCTGAGGAACGAACTATCCATCAACAGTTGGTCTTAGAGATGAAACAGATTGCCAAAGAAGACACAGATAAACATTATTATATCAGAAGTGATAAAATTTGTTGTAAGGACAAGGTAGTGGAGTGAACGATTTATAATAATGTTTAATGATATACATCCATGAGTTGTTTTTTTTAACCGTTGCTATACTAACTTTTAATGTCAATAAGTAATTTGGTTTTAGATTTTTTATATCATACTCATTCACTGAATATCTTAGTTTGGGGTATATTCATAGGCCAGCCGCTTTGACATCGGCAATCTTTATTTTTATTTGGATTGTTGATATAAGCGGGATAAAAATGCTTTATTTCATTTCATTTTCAATTAGATTAATTTCAATAATTTCCATGATATTTCACCTGTTCTATTGAATGAGCACTCAAATGATATCTTAAGTTCTCCTCCTCTGGTTATACCGTTACTGTAATCAATTTACTGGAAATTCCTATCATCTGAAAAATTAATTTATAGGAAAATTTACAAGGAAAAAAACGTAATTTTCAAGACTTGATTTATAATCTTTTTTTAAGTTATAATTTATTTATTCTACCACCCGTCTCTTCAGCTCAATCGAAATTAAACGACAAAAATCTGCTAATAACTAACAAATATAACGGTAAATGAAGAGCATCTTACTTGGTTTTTGTAAATGACATGACTGTTATTATAAGATACCGTCGTACCGCATTTGTCTAAATCTGTTCTGATTTCTTGAGAGTCTCCCTTAATCTCACACTCTGTAATGAAGTATTGACAACGTGATTTACGGTATAAAAATTCTATCAGATATTCAAAAATAGATGCAAACAAACTCTAAAAATTATCAAATAAAATACCTTTGTCGTTGAGCAATATTGCATCAAAACTAATTTTCTCGGTAATGAACAACTTTATTCCGTATCCATCACAAGTGACAGTAGCCACTGAAGACAACAAAATATAAATTATCACAGACAGAAGAAAGAAATTAATTTCCAATCCCTGTTGGTAAATATGAAGTCAGAAATTTGGAAAATATTTCTCAATGAACATTGATCTATACAAAATATGAAAGTGTAATAATATTAACAAGTACTGAGGATAACCCGATTGAAATTTATTCCTTATCAATGATAATTTCATTTGGAAACCATAATGTCTCCAAATCATATTTAGTAGATTAACCTGGTGGACAAGATGGGGATTCAGATAGGGTACCGTCAGTGCACACCATTGACGACGGTCCAGTTATGACAAATCCGCTGTCGCACCTTATTTCGTATGTTGAGCCTGAATCAATCGTCGAATATGGAGATATGATGCCTTGTTCGATAACGGGCATGCTACAAGGTGCTGAAAGGGAAAATCTGATTAAGGGTAAAAAATGCTTCCACAGTTCAAAGTATTTTAGATATATACACTTTGTAGCGACTTACTCATGATTCAAAAATAAATTCTAATTTTACAATCCACATTTTGAGGACAAAGAAAGTTTTATGTTTTATTACGAGAGACCGTCAAAGTTATTTTATGTGAGCTCTAACATCTTCAATGACCATAGTACACCCTTTACGAGGTGCCACTATTAAGTACAGTAATCTGTTCTGGATGATTCCAGTTTAAACAGATGAGGTGCAACAAAAAACTATGGATCTAGACCAGTAAAGGTCGATAAAAAACTACCAGGTTCGAGGGGCCAGCTACCCTTCAACCTTAAAATAGCTACTGAAACATCAATGAATAACCAAAAGTGGAGTGACTCTCGGAGTTCAAGGAGGGGTGTAGCCGGGATGAAGTGCTCTGGGCAAAGCCGCAAGGACCCCAGTGTGCAGATGAGAACAAAGAAGTCGCCTTATTTCAACAGTGTTATTAGTTCACAGCATATCACTCATGTGGACCCGGAGAAGGGGAGAGCACTCCCATGCAACTTTATCAAACACAGCATTAATGTGGGAACGTGGAATGTGTAATCATTGGAGACCAGTTCCTCAAAACTGTATGAATTGTCACAGAATATGTCAGCATATAAAATGGATGTCTTGGGGCTGACAGAGACGCACAGACCCGGCACTGGTGAGGTTACCTTGGATGATGGGTCCTCTTTATTAACTCAGGAAGAAGTGATGGGTACAGACGACAAGGAGTAGGTTTAGTCCTCTCGAAGAAGACTAAAAATTCATTGATTTCATACAGTCCGATATCAGAACGTATTCTTGCAGCGAGGCTGCACAGTCGACATATCAACATTTCGATTGTGATAGCTTATGCTCCAACTGAGGATGCAGCAGTCGGGGTAAAGGATGACTTTTATCAGCAGCTATCTGGGGCATTTGATGAACTACCAGCTCATGACGTGAAGTTTTTACTTGGAGATCTAAATGCTCGCATTGGCCAAGATAACTCAGCTTGGTCCGGTGTGATTGGTAAGCATTCCCTTCACGTTTCATCAAATGACAACGGCCTTAGACTATTAGATTTCTGTGCATTACATCAGCTGACAATCGGTGGGACGCTTTTCCAGCATCGTGATATTCATAAAGGAAGTTGGAAGTCTCCAGATGGCCGCACAGTAAATCAGATTGACCATGTCTGTATTTCTACCAAGTGGAGTCACTCTCTACTTGACGTAAGATCATGCAGGGGTGCAGACATTGGCTCCGATCATTATTTGGTTCGGGGTCAATTTAGAGTCAAACTTATGGCAGTTCAAAAAATGAACGCCTCTCGTAGGATATCTCCAGCAATTGAGAATCTTAGAGATCAGTCCAAGGTTGAAGAGTACTGCATTGCTCTTCAAAATCGTTTTAGCTGCCTACCAATGGAGGAGAATCTTGATGGAGAATGGACATTAGTTAAGGATACTATTAAAGAAGTGTCTATGGAGGTACTGGGTGAGCGCCCACGGCGCAGAAAGCAGCAGCATTTGTCTCAAGAGACAAAAAGTCTTATTGCAGAACGCAGTAAGATTAAACAGATGGCGCCTAGTGACAACAACAATAGGAGCGAGTATTCTCGGGCCAACAAACTTGTCAAAAAAAGCTGCAGGAAAGACGACGAGAATTGGGCTCTTAGAGTTGCAGCAGATCTGGAAACAGCTGCTGTCCATGGCCGGCAAAGGGAAGTCTGGCAACGGATAAAAACACTGTCCGGTAAGAAGAATCGAAAATCAACTGCTGTAAGAGACAAATCCGGGAAGTTGATTGCTGATCCCTCTGCTCAGAGAGAGAGATGGGGAGAACATTTTTCGGAGCTATTAAACCCTCCTCCCACGAATGCGGATCTGTCTGACCTGGACCATCTTGAAGTGGTTCCATGCTTTCCTTATCTTGGTGATGGTGATGGTCCCCCCACTAGACTTGAGATTTTAAACTGTCTCAAAAAATTGAAGAACCACAAAAGTGCTGGGATCGACGAAATCTCTAATGAGCAGTTAAAGTATGGGGCAAGTGGTCTTGTGGATAGGATGGAGAAATTGTTCTCTAAAGTTTGGAATTCAGAAGCAGTGCCTGACGACTGGTTGAAAGGCATCGTGATAATTGTACCAAAGAAGGGTGATACCTCTCATTGCTCCAATAATAGGGGAATCACTCTAAGATCTACAGCATCTAAACTGTATCAAATCATCATATTACAACGCATGAGTGACGGTTTAGAAAGTTTGCTACGAGACAATCAGTGTGGGTTTAGAAAGAACAGATCATGCATTGATCAGATTTATTCACTCCGCACTATTATACATAACTGCATTGAATATAATCTCCCCCTGTATGTAAATTTTGTGGACTTCAAGGCAGCTTTTGATTCCATCGACAGGAATTATATTTGGAAAGCTTTCAGTCATTATGGCCTGCCATGTAAATACATTCAAATAATACAGGCATTCTTTAATGGAACTGTTAGTGCAGTTAGACACAATGGTGAACTATCAGAATGGTTTGAAGTAAGTTCAGGCAGTGGCCAAGGAGACATTCAGGGTCCCCCACTTTTTAATGTCTGCCTCAATGTGGCTGCTGAGAGAACAGAAAGCAACAAAGTGGTGTCCCACGGAGCGGTTCTTCAAAGATCTATCAGTCCGCTTGTTGATGATATCACTGTGTTAGATACAGATTATGCAGATGACATGGCTGTACTGGATAACAGCGAGGAAGGTCTTCAAGAAACAACTGACCTTTTGTGTATGTATGGTGCCCAGGGAGGTCTTAGAATCAATGGTAAAAAGACTGAGGCTATGGTCATTGGTAAAGCAACCTCTCAACGGCCATACACGAAAGAAGCCACAGTGAACATCACTGTTGAAGACACGCCAGTGCAGCAAGTTAGTGACTTTACGTACTTAGGTACAATTATTTCCAGCGACGGTACTATCGACCGTGAGCTGTCAGCTAGGATTCAGAAAGCTTCCGGAGCCTTCAATCAACTGAGTAATATATGGAAAAACCGCAACATCCAGTCTTATACAAAGATCAGGATTTATAAGGCAGCAGTTTTGACAATATTGTTGTATGGTAGTGAGGTTTGGAACACAACCAAAAAGCAGCTACATCGCTTTGAGGTGTTCCATCAGCGTTGCTTGAGGAGAATACTTAGGATAAAATGGCTCGATCGGGTTAGAAACACTGAAGTGCTGGAGCGTGCAAAGATAAATCCAGTAGAGATGTACATAGGAGCAAACCGCCTGCGTTGGTTTGGCCATGTCACCAGAATGCCAGACACTAGGCTTCCTAAGTACCTGCTTAACTGGACCCCTGCCCATGGGAAAAGATCTAGGGGCCGTCCAAGAAAGAACTGGAGGAAATGTCTGCTGGAAGATGCTGCGGCGTTTACAGGAAACACTGACATAGACCTAGAAGGAGCGAGCGAGATGGCTAGTGACCGCAAACTTTGGAGGGAGATGATACGTCACAAACGGGAGTTCATTGGTGCAGGCCACTCGAATGATTGAGGAGACCTAATCAAGTAAGTCTAACATCTTCAAGGGCGAATCAAACTATTGCAGTTGTATGTTTACTGCAACGTATAAGAAGACTATTAGCTAAAAGGGAATCAAAATATTATGGAAACAAGATCATACACAAATAATCGTCCTTAAACTTTTGTAGAACATTATTCTTAATTAAATCACCTAGAACGTTGACCACAACTCCGTGGGTAGATACAGGTGAGTTTGGGTACTGTGTTGATGTTACCGAGCATTTGTATGTGAATGTTGACTGGTTAGCAAAATCAGCAAGCTTGGTAGCCTTGATGGTGAGTTCTGCCACCTGTATGCCGGTTACATTGACTGTACCGTTGCTGACATCATAGTTCGTAATATCCGATACAGATACAGTCGTACCATCAGGAGCCTTCCAGACTACATTAACAGGGGTTCCACCTACGTCTAGTTCTCCTACTGCACAGGTCAACGTCTGATCCTCACCAGTAATGACTGAATAAGTCACTGACGCTACAGCTGAAAGATGTATATGCTTATATGTAAATAAATCATTCAGTCTTTTTAAACTTTTGAAGATGGCTATAATTTTTTCACCCTGGTCTACTGACCAGGAAGAAAAGTTAAAGTGGGCAAAAACAAGTGTTTTTTGCCCACCTCAGAGGTAGGCAGAGCATCTCAATGCTATCCTTTCGTGGGCTATCTTGGCCCAACCTCTCTTAAAAAAAGAAAAAAAAAGCCTAAATTAAGAAAGATTACTGCTGAAAAATTCGAATAAGACCTCGTTATACACATTGTGGTTTTCAAAATGTATCAAGATTACTCACTGAAAACGTTAGAGTTGACATCAGTCTCTTCTGGAGACGCTGATGTTTTTGCATGCTCGTCAGATTGAATGACACAGGTGAAAAGAGCATCAGCCGTGTTTTCACCAACAGGTATGGTCAGAATTGTAGTTTGACTGTTGGTGCCAGAAACGTAAGTTCCAACTTCAATAGCATAGCTGTCAGTACCGTCAGTTATAGCATCACCCGAAGGTTTCTTCCATGTTACCGCCTCCAGCTGCTTACTCAAACCACTTACTACACAAGATATTGTAGCTTCTGTGTTTTTCAGCACTTCGCTACCCTTAGCTTTTACATCTGAAACAATCAGTCATTTAAAGTAAGCCCGCAATAAAAAATATCAACAGTATTGTACAGGAACTGAATCATTGAACTTTCTCAACTAAATTCACTGGATCCTATGATGAGTTTAATTTTGTTTTTACAGTAGGATGTAACAAGTTATATCTTAGATATAAAGTTAAAACAGCAGAGCATCATTTATGGGCAGTTATAAATACCACCAAGTCCTAAGAAACTTACCGAAAGTAAGGAAGTTGACAACAATCTCTCTTTGAAAGTAGATGTTGCTGAATCCGAATATTCTACAGATTGCGCAGCACATTTGTATGTCGCGGGATTTGCAGCGACAGCTACACTTGTAAGAGTGGCAACATCGATGGTCAGAGTTGATGTCTGAATTTTGGTACCAGAGTCAGCTGATCCCTGTGCGATGGTGTACCCTGCACTATCACTTGTTATATCAGCCCCAGCATTATCCTTCCACGACACAATAACATCTGTAACCACATCTCCGATATCACAAGTCAATGTCTGAGCCACAGCGGTGGTGGCTTTTTTAGGAGTCTCCGGAACGACGGCTAAAATAATTTGATTCTTTCAAACTCACAAAACATTTGGTATGTTAAAGTATCATTACATGTAGTTGTAACTAAAATAGCTTAAATTAAGAAAGATTACTGCTGCAAAATTTGAATAAGACCTCGTTATACACATTGTGGTTCTCAAAATGTATCAAGATTACTCACTGAAAACGTTCGAGTTGACATCAGTCTCTTCTGGAGACGCTGATGTTTTTGCATGCTCGTCAGATTGAATGACACAGGTGAAAAGAGCATCAGCCGTGTTTTCGCCAGCAGGTACGGTCAAAATTGTAGTTTGAATGTTTGTGCCAGAAACGTAAGTTCCAACCTCAATAGCATAGCTGTCAGTACCGTCAGTTATAGCATCACCCGAAGGTTTCTTCCATGTTACCGCCTCCAGCTGCTTACTCAAACCACTTACTACACAAGATATTGTAGCTTCTGTGTTTTTCAGCACTTCGCTACCCTTAGCTTTTACATCTGAAACAATCAGTCATTTAAAGTAAGCCCGCAATAAAAAATATCAACAGTATTGTACAGGAACTGAATCATTGAAATTTCTCAACTAAATTCACTGGATCCTATGATGAGTTTAATTTTGTTTTTACAGTAGGATGTAACAAGTTATATCTTAGATATAAAGTTAAAACAGCAGAGCATCATTTATGGGCAGTTATAAATACCACCAAGTCCTAAGAAACTTACCGAAAGTAAGGAAGTTGACAACAATCTCTTTGAAAGTAGATGTTGCTGAATCCGAATATTCTACAGATTGCGCAGCACATTTGTATGTCGCGGGATTTGCAGCGACAGCTACACTTGTAAGAGTGGCAACATCGATGGTCAGAGTTGATGTCTGAATTTTGGTACCAGAGTCAGCTGATCCCTGTGCGATGGTGTACCCTGCACTATCACTTGTTATATCAGCCCCAGCATTATCCTTCCACGACACAATAACATCTGTAACCACATCTCCGATATCACAAGTCAATGTCTGAGCCACAGCGGTGGTGGCTTTTTTAGGAGTCTCCGGAACGACGGCTAAAATAATTTGATTCTTTCAAACTCACAAAACATTTGGTATGTTAAAGTATCATTACATGTAGTTGTAACTAAAATAGCCTAAATTAAGAAAGATTACTGCTGCAAAATTTGAATAAGACCTCGTTATACACATTGTGGTTCTCAAAATGTATCAAGATTACTCACTGAAAACGTTCGAGTTGACATCAGTCTCTTCTGGAGACGCTGATGTTTTTGCATGCTCGTCAGATTGAATGACACAAGTGAAAAGAGCATCAGCCGTGTTTTCACCAGCAGGTACGGTCAAAATTGTAGTTTGAATGTTTGTGCCAGAAACGTAAGTTCCAACCTCAATAGCATAGCTGTCAGTACCGTCAGTTATAGCATCACCCGAAGGTTTCTTCCATGTTACCGCCTCCAGCTGCTTACTCAAACCACTTACTACACAAGATATTGTAGCTTCTGTGTTTTTCAGCACTTCGCTACCCTTAGCTTTTACATCTGAAACAATCAGTCATTTAAAGTAAGCCCGCAATAAAAAAAATATTAACAGTATTGTACAGGAACTGAATCATTGAACTTTCTCAACTAAATTCACTGGATCCTATGATGAGTTTAATTTTGTTTTTACAGTAGGATGTAACAAGTTATATCTTAGATATAAAGTTAAAACAGCAGAGCATCATTTATGGGCAGTTATAAATACCACCAAGTCCTAAGAAACTTACCGAAAGTAAGGAAGTTGACAACAATCTCTTTGAAAGTAGATGTTGCTGAATCCGAATATTCTACAGATTGCGCAGCACATTTGTATGTCGCGGGATTTGCAGCGACAGCTACACTTGTAAGAGTGGCAACATCGATGGTCAGAGTTGATGTCTGAATTTTGGTACCAGAGTCAGCTGATCCCTGTGCGATGGTGTACCCTGCACTATCACTTGTTATATCAGCCCCAGCATTATCCTTCCACGACACAATAACATCTGTAACCACATCTCCGATATCACAAGTCAATGTCTGAGCCACAGCGGTGGTGGCTTTTTTAGGAGTCTCCGGAACGACGGCTAAAATAATTTGATTCTTTCAAACTCACAAAACATTTGGTATGTTAAAGTATCATTACATGTAGTTGTAACTAAAATAGCCTAAATTAAGAAAGATTACTGCTGCAAAATTTGAATAAGACCTCGTTATACACATTGTGGTTCTCAAAATGTATCAAGATTACTCACTGAAAACGTTCGAGTTGACATCAGTCTCTTCTGGAGACGCTGATGTTTTTGCATGCTCGTCAGATTGAATGACACAGGTGAAAAGAGCATCAGCCGTGTTTTCACCAGCAGGTACGGTCAAAATTGTAGTTTGAATGTTGGTGCCAGAAACGTAAGTTCCAACCTCAATAGCATAGCTGTCAGTACCGTCAGTTATAGCATCACCCGAAGGTTTCTTCCATGTTACCGCCTCCAGCTGCTTACTCAAACCACTTACTACACAAGATATTGTAGCTTCTGTGTTTTTCAGCACTTCGCTACCCTTAGCTTTTACTCAAACCACTTACTACACAAGATATTGTAGCTTCTGTGTTTTTCAGCACTTCGCTACCCTTAGCTTTTACATCTGAATCATTGAACTTTCTAAACTAAAATCACTGGATCCTTAGATCCTATGATGAGTTTAATTTTGTTTTAACAGTAGGATGTAACAAGTTATCTTAGATATAAACTAACTGACCACAGCGTTTCAACAGCTCAGTGTCTAAGAGCGGCAATAATACGTAATAATTTGGCCCTTTATTGAATGAATTGTTGTACGAAAATCATTGAACTTACTTGATCATCAGTATGACAGATAAAACTGTCAGCCTAGATATGTTACGCTCACCCAGTGTTAGAATGGTAGCTTCGACTTCTACGTTGCTGGTTGCAGGAGAATCTGTGTATTGGCCAGACTGGACTGAGCACTTGTAGGTCACTGATGATAGACTAGTAAAATCAGGCAGCTTCGCAGCTTTGATGGTTAGTTCTGCTACCTGATTTCCGCTTCCATCTACTGATCCTCGGCTGAAACCATAGTTGTCGGTATCCCCTGTCAAAACTTCAGCACCATCATTATCCTTCCAAGTTACAGTAGCAGGGGTTCCACTAGGGTCGAGCCCTCCGATATTGCAAGTCAATGTCTGGTCTACAGTGATGGTGATATCCTTGGGAGTCGAAGTAACATCTGAATTGTTTGGTTCGTGGTAGAGGATATTTTTATTATACATGACAGAAAATTCATACAGCCTAACAATATAATTTGCACTCCTTAAGGAATGCATGACTGCAAGTTGCAATATCAATAAAACGTTACTTTCAGGATTTATAATAAATGATTTGACCAAAACCCATAATTGGGTTCTCGATATCATTTTGCATTTGCATACGGTCATTCAAACTAATATCATTTACTTTTGTTTGGGAAAGAGAGACACTGGCTGTGGTCCACTCTACCCATAATTATGGGTTTTGGTCAAATATCATCTCTTATTGATTATAATGTCAGGGTACTTTACTAAGTCGAAATGTAAACTCATAACTTCATTAATAACGAGGTAATTTCAATGATTTCGAAATTTAACCTTAAAAAACATTTTCTTGTGTTTAGGTAAGCAAATCTGTCGATCACTGACTGAATATGGCACTTTTTACTCATTCAAGTTGGCATTAAATTCATATATAATGCCATTTAAATGTCGTGGGAAAGCAAAATTTATTCGAATAACGAATGAGCAAAATTCTCACCTTACGCGTGCAAACTTTGAGCGGACGTTGCGTGCGCATATAATATTGAATCACGGCCGTAAATTTGTGCATAGCGGTATTTTATACATTGTTTGATAAGCGTGCAAAGTTTCAAAAAATTTCAAATAGAACTTGGATCACAACGGGACTCCAAAGTTGATAAAAATCGTGAAAACACCAATTTTCAATGATTTTAGCAATTTTCTATCAATTTGGGCTTGTCCTCACGTGTGCAACTTTTTGATTTACAACTTTAAAACTAGCCTATGACACCATTTAGACCTTTAGGAAGCAAATTTGAGCTTTACAACTTAAGGGATGGCCCAACACCAGAGAATATTACATATATCTTTATGAAAGAGATTTCTAACTCAATTTTAATTTTTAACAGGTTTTTTAAGGCACCTGAATATGGCGATTATGGGTTTTTTACCGTATTTCGTATAACAGTGCTGGCGCGTATTTTGCGCAACTTTCTTAAAAACCTCCACACAACTATTTCTTATTCTTGTCATATTTGACATTGAATTAGAATGTTTTAAACTTAAAATATGCATGCTGAACTACTTTCGGTGAGTCTTAATGCCTGAAAACAGTAAAGGGGGTATAATAGTAAAGGGGGTAAATAGTAAAGGGGGTATAATAGTAAAGGGGGTAAACAGTAAAGGGGATATAATAGTAAAGGGGGTATAATAGTAAATGGGGTATAATAGTAAAGGGGGTATAATAGTTAACGGGTGATACTCGTAAAATATTTGTTCCATATATTGGACCGTCGACGAGTCCAACTCGGTGCGCGTCCTGGTAGGTTGTAAACCTACAAGTATAATAGTTATACTGGGGTGGGAGATAAGTGCAAGTATTATGGAATACTCGTGTATCTGTACACATATGGTACACACTTAAGCACTTCACTCCAAGGGTAGTCTAAATATTGCATATTTTTGTATGATTTTGTTGGGTGGTGTGTATTTGCGAATAGAGCTCAAACTTCGCATCTGAATTAGTGAACAAGCATATCGGAAAAATCAAGGCACAAGTATAATAGTAAAGGAGGTAAATAGTAAAGGGGGTAAATAGTATACCCCCAATAAAGGCAACGCTCGTGCTTGCCAGCACTGTGATAATATATACAATCTTTCACCCAACGTATTGCTTTATGGTGTCGATTATTTTTTATTCTCATTGCTGTATATTGTATATGTACTATTTGTAAAAGTTTCAAATCAGTGGACTTACAACTTATAGATGAGCAGTAGGAGCAACACTCATCATCATTCCTAGCCTCCAGCTGGTCTTCCTTACAATTAAGAGTTGGACACACTTTTTCTTGGCACGTCATCTCCCCTACATCTTGACAGGTACAGGTTTGGCACTCTGCTTTCTTTTCTATAGTTTCTCCGTTCTGTATATTGATAGGTTTTATAATAGGAATAAATTCTTATTTCTAAAAAGCAATTGGAAAAATGTTCCCAAGATATGTTATTTCTCGTGTCACTGAATGTCGTCATAGTCACTCACATCGTATATATGTCCCTCGTAGAGACACTTGCACCCACTAGCTTCCACACAAAGTCCATCCTGTAGGAACTGGCCTTCTGGACAGAAACACCCTGCAACAGTCCCGGTCTTCGACGGGTCCCTGTTGAGGCAAGTTGGTACTGGGGTGGCTCCGTCAGGTAGGTACACTGTTGGTTCAGGACAATCGTACGCTGAGGAAAAGATAAAAGTCAGCTCAGCTTTTTTAGATTTCTTATTCCAGAAATAGGCCCAGTTCCAAGCTCTGTCATAATATTATGTCGGAATAAATAAGTTCAACCGGAAAATTTTTGTAGAAAAATAAAAAAAGTTTTGGAACTTAGGAATTACTTTTAATTGCAAATATTATATCATCGTATGGTTTCCAATAATAACTTACGACAGAATGCGACATTTTCTCTCCAATGGGCGGCATCGAAGCCGTTATTTTGACATTGCGTGGCGTACACGTCAAATTGAGGACAAGCACACGCCTGAAGAAAGATCATTACAGGTAAAACTGGAAGTGTTTTAGTATGGATATAGAAGGAACATTGGACAGAATCATGCCACCAACAAAAAATGTTGAGACTTTTTGTTTCTTTAGGTCAAAACAACTGCCGGGTACTTTGCTTGGCTAAAAGTATACAGCTTAAAACGAATTCGATTAATGCATCAATGTGCTCTAACTTTTTCCAAATGACATTGACACACGTCCATCATACAGTCCTTCATGGGACCACCGTTTCTATCTCCAACCGGTACTGCGTCATTACATTGCTTGAACGGGTCATCTAGGAGAGATTGGTTTAATTAGTTGTTCTCTGAACTGTAATCGGGTTAAACAGGTCCAGTTCTTAAGTTCGGGAGAATAATTAGAGATTAAGACACAATTCACTGTCCTAATACCTTGTCCAGTGAAATATATGAAAATTATAATTGAGACTGATTACTCAGGAGAGCAGAACATATAGCCTCAGCTTCGTTGTGCAGGTTCCCGTTTTCCGTGCAAACATCTAGTTCGGGAGGAGGAGCAGGACAGTTCTCATCAGACTCCTGGTGCATTATTCCCAAGCTGTTTGCACTTCCTCCCGTCAGATCATCGTTAGGGTCACCGTTCCAGTTCCCACACATACCCTCCGTTATGGCAGCACACGACCCGTGGAGCCACATTTCAGCGTTGATATAAGAACCACCGTTGGTAGCACGCAGACGCACGGACGGGTTTCTGTCCTTGTTGTGCAGCCTTATTTCAAGTTGACCATTGTTGATGATTTCAACCTTATCTCCGTTGTTGTAATGTTTAATGTAGGGAATTTGAACCTGGTAAGTTTATCATTTGCAGATTAATATATTATGAGATTTGGGAAAGCCTGTTATTCACAATTTTGAATTTTGTACGAAAGTCTTGATTAATAATATTTTGGGACTAGGTGGCAACCCACAAATTTTGATTTAACACTATAGCACTTGACATATTTTGTAGAAAATTGTAATAAATATTGAATTACTCACTGCGGTATCATCGACCTTTGACTGCCAACCCCTCTCAATGGAAAACTTGGTTCCCTTGAAAATCAACTTAATTTGTTCGGTGTATCTTGGTGCTCGATTATGAAGATCAACGTTCTTGAAATTTACCTGAAATAAGAATTGTGATAACAAATGTTGCAGTTTGTTATCTTCACAATTTGTTGCAGTATCTCAATAAATTATAACATGAAATTCGGGTGTGAGCAGATCAAAAGGGTAACTGGGATCGTAAATGCTATGTTTGAATGTTGTATAAGGAAACCACGAACTAATAAGGTCCTGTTAATTAATTTCTTGATAAAATTTGAAGCACATTTACTGACCACAATTGTACCTAATCACAATTCAATGATAAAGAAGAAGCTAAACAATAAAACTTACAACAAAGTCGCCACAGCTGGCTGCCTGGTAAGTACATTTTCCATGAAAATCATAGTATTTTCCGTCAAACGACCTGTAGTGAGGATCACTAGAGCTGGAACAATAACCTGGTACTGAAATTAATTTGGTGAGCACTAATTTACTGTAGTAATAAATCCTTATCAACATTTTACAATTGTAGTTTAATAACCTGCCAAGACGTTCGCCGAGTTGGACTCGTCGAAGGTTCGGAACAAATAGTTTACGAGTACCACCTGTTAAAATCAGCATAGCGTGTCTTTTAAGGATCTGTGTCGGGTCCTTTTCTATTTTTCATTTGTATTAAACTATTAACATTTACAGAATAATGTAGTTTCTTAAAATACATGAGGTCCTCGAAGCATTTGTACCATGTTTGCTGACGATACGAATATGTTAGTAGCGGCAGAAAACAAGGAACAGGCATAAGAATTGCAAATGGAATTTTTGTTGAAGGTGTATATCAAAATAATATGCGCCATAATCTTTTGCACTTAAATGTTGAAAAAATCTTGTTACATGTACTTCTAGCCCACGAATTGTAAAAATGTAAATAAAAGGGAAAGTAGTGAGAGTCTAGAAATTGATGGTAGATCCCGATCGAACAAGTCACAAAAATGAAATTTTTAAGTGTTAATATTTACGATATAAATTGTGTTGGATACCTCATATCAAGAAACTAATTAAGAAATTAAACAGTATTTAGGTGGTCGTATCTATCGAATAAAAACGACTTATTTTTTATCATTTATGCCTTTTTACATTAACCATTACGCAACTAACGGAACGGAATTTTTGAAGTATATGAGTATATGGCAATACCCAGTGAAATAATTTATTTGGTTGTTATATTATTATTAATTGATTGATGATAAGTGATAAAATTGTTTTTTTTTTTTTCTAAAAGGAAACAAATTGTCATTTCTTACCAACCCAATATTCTACTCTCCGTTATCAGTTATAACCTACATTTAGTACACGTGGACTCGCAATCCTCAGGATTTGTCCATTTCTCAGTGCTTCCCGGACAGACCAGAGTTTCGTCGCCACACACACAGTTGATACCCGCCTCAAAGCAAGTACAAGTTTTTCCATCTTCTCCAGGCCACTGCTCTCCTCCAGATTGGACTGTTCCATCTTCAGCTGTACAGTTTATAGATTTACAGTAGGAACAGCACTCATCATCATTCCTAGCCTCCAGCTGGTCTTCCTTACAATTAAGAGTTGGGCACACTTTTTCTTGACACGTCATCTCCCCTGCATCTTGACAGGTACAGGTTTGGCACTCTGCTTTCTTTTCTATAATTTCTCTGTTCTGCATATTGATAAGGTTTATAATAATAGCATTAAATTCTTATTTCTAAAAAGAAATTGGAAAAAGGTTCCCAAGATGTGTTATTTCTCGTATCACTGAATGTCGTCATAGTCACTCACATCGTATATATGTCCCTCGTAGAGACACTTGCACCCACTAGCTTCCACACAAAGTCCATCCTGTAGGAACTGGCCTTCTGGACAGAAACACCCTGCAACAGTCCCGGTCTTCGACGGGTCCCTGTTAAGGCAAGTTGGTACTGGGGTGGATCCGTCAGGTAGGTACACTGTTGGTTCAGGACAATCGTACGCTGAGGAAAAGATAAGAGTCAGCTCAGTTTTTTTAGATTTCTTATTCCAGAAATAGGCCCAGTTCCAAGCCCAGTTCCAAGCTCTCATTGCAATTATATCATCGTATGGTTTCCAATAATAACTTACGACAGAATGCGACATTTTCTCTCCAATGGGCGGCATCGAAGCCGTTATTTTGACATTGCGTGGCGTACACGTCAAACTGAGGACAAGCACACGCCTGAAGAAAGATCATTACAGGTAAATCTGGAAGTGTTTTAGTATGGATATAGAAGGAATATTGGACAGAATCATGCCACCAACACAACATATTGAGACTATTTGTTTCTTTAGGTCAAAACAACTGCCGGGTACTTTGCTTGGCTAAAAGTATACAGCTTAAAACGAATTCGATTAATGCATAAATGTGCTCTAACTTTTTCCAAATGACATTGACACACGTCCATCATACAGTCCTTCATGGGACCACCGTTTCTATCTCCAACCGGTACTGCGTCATTACATTGCTTGAACGGGTCATCTAGGAGAGATTGGTTTAATTAGTTGTTCTCTGAACTGTAATCGGGTTAAACAGGTCCAGTTCTTAAGTTCGGGAATATTATCAGAGATTAAGACACAATTCACTGTCCTAATACCTTGTCCAGTGAATTTTATGATAATTATAATTGAGACTGCTTACTCAGGAAAGCAGAACATATAGCCTCAGCTTCGTTGTGCAGGTTCCCGTTTTCCGTGCAAATATCTAGTTCGGGAGGAGGAGCAGGACAGTTCTCATCAGACTCCTGGTGCATTATTCCCAAGCTGTTTGCACTTCCTCCCGTCAGATCATCGTTAGGGTCCCCGTTCCAGTTCCCACACATACCCTCCGTTATGGCAGCACACGACCCGTGGAGCCACATTTCAGCGTTGATATAAGAATTAGCATTGGTAGCACGCAGACGCACGGACGGGTTTCTGTCGTTGTTGTGCAGCCTTATTTCAAGTTGACCATTGTTGACGATTTCAACTCTATCTCCGTTGTTAAAATGTTTAATGTAGGGAATTTGCACCTGGTAAGTTTATCATTTGTGGATTAATATATTAAGAGATTTTGTAAAGTCTGTTATTCACAATTTTGTACCGAGGTCTTATATATTGATTAATAATAATAATATTTTGGGACTAGGTGGTATAAGCCCACAATCTTTGATTTAAAACTATATTAATTATAGCTGACATGTGCAGAAATTGTAAAAGATATTGAATTACTCACTGCGATATCATCGACCTTTGACTGCCAACCCCTCTCAATGGAAAACTTGGTTCCCTTGAAAATCAACTCAATTCGTTCAGTGTATCTTGGGGCTCGATTATAAAGATCAACGTTCTTGAAATTTACCTAAAATAATGATTGTGATCATAAATGTTGCACTGACACTCGCAGTTTGCAAATTTTAGAATTTGTTGTAGTATCTGAATAAATTATAACATAATATTTGGGTGCAAACAGAAAAGGGGTAACGGGATCACGTAATACTATGTTTGATTGTTATAGAATGAAACCACGAATTAATAAGGTCCTGTTGATTGATTTCTTGAAGTCTTGATAACATTTGAACTTTGAAGCACATCCACCGACCAAAATTATTGTACCTTATAATTACAATTCAATGATAAAGAAGAAGCTAAACAATAAAACTTACAACAAAGTCGCCACAGCTGGCTGCCTGGTAAGTACATTTTCCATGAAAATCATAGTATTTTCCGTCAAACGACCTGTAGTGAGGATCTCCGGAGCTGGAACAATAACCTGGTACTGAAATTAATTTGGTGAGCACTAATTTACTGTAGTAATAAATCCTTATCAACATTTTACAATTATTGTAGTTTAATAACCTGCCAAGACACTCGCCGAGTTGGACTCGTCGAAGGTTCGGAACAAATATTTTACGAGTACCACCTGTTAAAATCAGCATAGCGTGTCTTTTATGGATCTGTGTCGGGTCCTTTACTATTTCTCATTTATATTAAATTATTAACATTTACAGATGTAGTATCTTAAAATACATTAGGTCCTCGGAGCATTTGTACCATGTTTGCTGTCGATACGAATATCTTAGTAGCGGCTAAAACCAAGGAACAGGCATATGGAATTGCAAATGAAATTTTTGTTGAAGGTGTATATCAAAATAATTAATATGCGCCATAATCTTTTGCGTTAAAATGTTGAAAATTCTTGTTACATGTACTTTTAGCCCACGAAACGTAAAAATGTAAATAAAAGGGAAAGTAGTGAGAGTCTAGAAATTGATGGTAACCCGATCGAACAAGTCACCGAAATGAAATTTGTAATTGTTAACAGTTGCGATAAACTGTGTTGGATACATCATATCATGAAACTAATTCAGAAATTAAACAGTATTTAGGTGGTCGTATCTATCGAATAAAAACGAATCTAAAAAAATCATTTATGCCTTTTGACATTAACCAGTATGCAACTAACGGAACGGAATTTTAAAAGTATATGAGTATATGGCACTATCCAGTGAAATAATTTATTTGGTTATTATATTATTATTAATTGATTGATGGTAAATGATAAAATTGTTTTGTTTTTTCGAAAAGGAAACAAATTGTCATTTCTTACCAACCCAATATTCTACTCTCCGTTATCAGTTATAACTTACATTTAATACACGTGGACTCGCAATCCTCAGGATTTGTCCATTTCTCAGTGCTTCCCGGACAGACCAGAGTTTCGTCACCACACACACAGTTGATACCCGCCTCAAAACAAGTACAAGTTTTTCCATCTTCTCCAGGCCACTGCTCTCCTCCAGAGTAGACTGTTCCATCTTCAGCAGAACAGTTTATAGATTTACAGTAGGAACAGCACTCATCATCATTCCTAGCCTCCAGCTGGTCTTCCTTACAATTAAGAGTTGGGCACACTTTTTCTTGACACGTCATCTCCCCTGCATCTTGACAGGTACAGGTTTGGCACTCTGCTTTCTTTTCTATAGTTTCTCCGTTCTGCATATTGATAGGTTTTATGATAGGAATAAATTCTTATTTCTAAAAAGCAATTGGAAAAAGGTTCTCAAGATGTGTTATTTCTCGTGTCACTGAATGTCGTCATAGTCACTCACATCGTATATATGTCCCTCGTAGAGACACTTGCACCCACTAGCTTCCACACAAAGTCCATCCTGTAGGAACTGGCCTTCTGGACAGAAACACCCTGCAACAGTCCCGGTCTTCGACGGGTCCCTGTTGAGGCAAGTTGGTACTGGGGTGGCTCCGTCAGGTAGGTACACTGTTGGTTCAGGACAGTCGTACGCTGAGGGAAAGATAAGAGTCAGTTCAGTTTTTGAAGATATCTAATTCCAGAAATAGGCCCAGTTCCAGGCCCCGTCATAATATTATGTCGGAATAAATAAGTTCAACCGGAACATTTAACAGCATATTTTCCCTGAATTTTTGAAAAAGATTTTTGAAAAAAAAAGGTTTTGGAACTTAGAAATTACTTTTCATTGCAAATATATCATCGTCTGGTTTTCAATAATAACTTACGACAGAATGCTACATTTTCTCTCCAATGGGCGGCATCAAAGCCGTTATTTTGACATTGCGTGGCGTACACGTCAAATTGAGGACAAGCACACGCCTGAAGAAAGATCATTACAGGTAAATCTGGAAGTGTTTTAGTATGGATATAGAAGGAATATTGGACAGAATCATGCCACCAACACAACATATTGAGACTATTTGATTCTTTAAGTCAAAACAACTGCCGGGTACTTTGCTTGGCTAAAAGTATACAGCTTAAAACGAATTCGATTAATGCATCAATGTGCTCTAACTTTTTCCAAATGACATTGACACACGTCCATCATACAGTCCTTCATGGGACCACCGTTTCTATCTCCAACCGGTACTGCGTCATTACATTGCTTGAACGGGTCATCTAGGAGAGATTGGTTTAATTAGTTGTTCTCTGAACTGTAATCGGGTTAAACAGGTCCAGTTCTTAAGTTCGGGAATATTATCAGAGATTAAGACACAATTCACTGTCCTAATACCTTGTCCAGTGAATTTTATGAAAATTATAATTGCTTACTCAGGAGAGCAGAACATAAAGCCTCAGCTTCGTTGTGCAGGTTCCCGTTTTCCGTGCAAACATCTAGTTCGGGAGGAGGAGCAGGACAGTTCTCATCAGACTCCTGGTGCATTATTCCCAAGCTGTTTGCACTTCCTCCCGTCAGATCATCGTTAGGGTCCCCGTTCCAGTTCCCACACATACCCTCCGTTGTGTTTGCACAAGATTCGTGGAGCCACATTTCAGCGTTGATATAAGAACCACCGTTGGTAGCACGCAGCCGCACGGACGGGTTTCTGTCCTTGTTGTGCAGCCTTATTTCAAGTTGACCATTGTTGATGATTTCAACCGTATCTCCGTTGTTATAATGTTTAATGTAGGGAATTTGAACCTGGTAAGTTTATCATTTGCAGATTAATATATTATGAGATTTGGGAAAGCCTGTTATTCACAATTTTGAATTTTGTACGAAAGTCTTGATTAATAATATTTTGGTACTAAGTGGCAGCCCACAATATTTGATTTGACACTATAGCATTTGACATATTATGTAGAAAATTGTAAAAGATTTTAAATTACTCACTGCGATATCATCGACCTTTGACTGCCAACCCCTCTCAATGGAAAACTTGGTTCCCTTGAAAATCAACTTAATTTGTTCCGTGTATCTTGGTGCTCGATTATGAAGATCAACGTTCTTGAAATTTACCTGAAATAAGAATTGTGATAACAAATGTTGCAGTTTGTTATCTTCACAATTTGTTGCAGTATCTCAATAAATTATAACATGAAATTCGGGTGTGAGCAGATCAAAAGGGATATTGGGATCGCATAATACTATGCTTGAATGTTTTATAAAGAAACATTTAAAGCACATTTACTGACCACAATTGTACCTAATCACAATTCAATGATAAAGAAGAAGCTAAACAATAAAACTTACAACAAAGTCGCCACAGCTGGCTGCCTGGTAAGTACATTTTCCATGAAAATCATAGTATTTTCCGTCAAACGACCTGTAGTGAGGATCTCCGGAGCTGGAACAATAACCTGAAATTAACTTGGTGAGAATTAACTTATTCTAGTAATAAATCCTCATCAGCATAGGTGTCCTTCAAGGATCCGTATCACGAATCACCGATCACAGCATTTATTTACACCTAGACAAGACTTCAAGAAACAGCGCCTACTGCAAATTATACTTTACAGTTTACACTTTATTTGTGACTATAAACTACTTTAAAACAATTTTTTTGACATTAATCAAACATTTAGAAATTAAACTATTAAACAGGCCTGCTACTATTTAATAATACAGACTGATTTCGTCAAAACTAATAAAAATTGATCGAATTACCTGGACAGCTATGGGTGTTGCAACTCAAAGATTCCGAAGATGTTCCCGAACAACTAGCACCTCCGTGAACAGGAGAAGGATTTGTACATGTTTTGCTTCTTGATTTTGTTCCTGTTCCACAAGATCTTGAGCAAGAAGACCATGAGCTGTATAAACTCCAACCTCCGTTTACTGAATAGAATGTTTGGGTCATTAAATCACAATATCTTTCTTACAGTGACTGTCGTGTTTCAGCTAAACAATTTAAATGAAAACTTTACTTAGAAAAGAAACAAACCGTTGATGACACAGCCCACTTTGAATGGACTGGTTGTGCAAAATATATCTAGGACAGGTTTAGCGCTTATGTTTTTTGATAAAATGAGGATATGATCAATAAAACATTTAACAGAGCTACTATTTTATTAACAGACCGATCTCGTTAAAACAAATAAAAACTGATCGAATTACCTGGACAGTTGTGAGTGTTGCAACTCTGACTCTCTGAAGATTCTCCCGAACAACTGCTTCCTCCATGAGCTGGAGAAGGGTTAGTACAAGTTTTGCTTCTTGTTCGGGTTCCTGTTCCACAAGATTTTGAGCAAGAAGACCATGAGCTGTATGAACTCCAACCTCCGTTTACTGAATAGAAATTTTGGGTCAATAAATCACAATATCTTTCTTACAGTCACTGTCATGTTTCAGCTAAACAATTTTGAATGAAAACTACACTTAGAAAAGAAACAAACAGTTGATGACACAGCCCACTTTGAATGGACTGGTTGTGCAAAAGATATTTTTGGGCTGACAGGTTCAGCGCTTTTCTTTTTTAAAATGAGGATATGATCAATAAATTATTTAACAGAGCTACTATTTTATTAACAGACCCGATCTCGTTAAAACAAATAAAACTGATTGAATTACCTGGACAGCTTTGAGTGTTGCAACTCTGAGACTCCGAAGATGTTCCCGAACAACTAGCACCACCGTGTGCAGGAGAAGGATTTGTACAAGTTCTGCTTCTTGTTTTCGTTCCCTCTCCGCAAGCCTTTGAGCATAAGCTCCATGATCCGTACGAACTCCAACCTCCGTTCACTGAAAAATAGAAATAGCTGGTGGATCATTCCATTCTATATTTATCCGGGTGAGTTTTGATTTAGCCATGGACACTATAACCATTTCAAGGTTTCATACTACTGACAACGTTTAGGGTAAGATCAGTTACAGATTACAAAATTTTATCAACCTTTGTTTTTTTTTATCGTGGCCTAATAATGATAATTTTACAAAAATGTAGCCGTAGAAAATTAATTCCTCATAGTCATAAAAAGATAAACATCCTAGTTAAAACCGGAACCTTCTGTGACCTTTACACTTTACAGCCGGAGATATATCTGCAAAATTATCGACTAACTAGCAATAAATTAAATTGCTAAACAAAAGGTAGTTGTTATCCATTAAAAAATTTGGTATTCAAGAATACCAAATTATGAATACGACTTCATGTATTTAAATTACCTGGTTTACGAGCACAACCAGAGTTAACCTCCACCACGTTACCAGTTCTGGACTTACTTAGAATACTTTCCCAGGTGATGAACCTGACATCATCAAATTTATATTCCACTTCAGAACATCTACCACCCTGATACATCTCTGCAACTTCTGTCCCGCTTAGCTCCCTTCCAAATATGTTCAACTTCATCAACTGTCCTCCAAATATTTCATAACTACTTAAGCTGCCACTATCGTGTCCTAGAAGAATGTAGCCCTCCTCTTCTAATGGAGCTGAAGAAACTATTTTCGACCCAACCAGAATTCCGTTGTAGTATACCTTTAGTGTTGCAGAGCTTGTTGACCAACTCTGACATTGATGGGTCCAAGTGTTTAGCGGCACATTAACAGACACACTGTGAGAGTTGTGGTGGATGTAGTTATAGCTTCCAGCGTCAGATATGAGGATTTCGTACCCATGAGTACGTGTTGTGTAGGTTATCCAGGATCTGTATGTCCCAGTTTGCTGTTTCCTAACCCATGAGCATACAGTCAGAGCGTATTTGAGTCGGCTCATGTCAGGATAAAACTTCACATGATCACCGAATGTGGTACCAAATTGAAGTGATTGTGCTGCTACAGTATGCCGGGCAAGTTGCTGGAATTGGAGAAGCAGAGCTGTCAGAAGGTGCCGAAACATTCTATTTCTAAAATTAGATTTACTTAAGCATTATAAGAATACACTTACAGGACGTATGTGATAAATATGAACGTTGAAATTTTAAAATCGCCTTATCGGCTATAATTTGGTCGGTTAAGATGTTGACATTTGACTGGTAGCATAATTTAAACATCATGTTAAAGGCTACAGTTTCATGCCGAAATATGTTGCTGCTGAAACAGCTGCACACAAAAGTAATCCAAAGTTTCCAGGCCTTCACTTTCAGATCTTTTGTTTTGGGTGATTACTATTAGCCTACCTTATCGGACCTTATTTGGACGGACATTACTTGAACGCTGGAGGCCCTAGCGTTCACCTTATAATGTCCGTTCAAATAAAGTCCGTTCAATTAATGTCCGTACAGAACAACTGCTTCCTCCATGAGCCGGAGAAGGGTTAGTACATGTGTCACTGCATCATCAAAAAAGTAAAAGTCCTGTCCAAAATTGTTCCACTGATAATCAGATAAGCAGCTAAATGACTGTGACCTGCTAAAACTTCCAACTAGAATCTCATCACAATATAAAAAAAGTTCACTTGAAGTCTTTTGCATTCTCCAAACTCTTTGGTTGGAAGCTGGTACTGGAACATTCGATATTTGTTCAGTATAACACGGCTTTTGAAATTGAAATGTTGAGCTATAACTGTCAGTATTGAATTCCATGTGGGTAGGAACATTGCTACCGTGGATATCAAACTGCCTAACTCCTGACACTTTCATCTCTAGGTCATATAAGTCAAAGTCGACATCAAAAGTACTGTGTCCGGAAACTGTTTTCCATCCTACTGCAACTTTAAATCTAAAAACAAGTAAAACGATTACAATTCCTGTGCACTGCATTTCACATCTTGTCTTTTCCTGAAAAAATATTATAGAACACTTTTTTAAATTTTTGTAGCAGAGATGTAACTTAAGAAACATAAAAAAATTCGCTTATTTTTACTTTTTTGCTTGATGCTACATATCCTAAAAATTTCATACAGTTTTGCTTTCATTTTTCACGCTGTTTTGAGGCCAAGTACATTGTAGTTGTAAAACGCATTACCTGATATGAAGGCACTATTGATGAAATGCAGTTGTTAT
The DNA here is from genome assembly GCF_026151205.1 of Bolinopsis microptera. Classification (NCBI taxonomy): domain Eukaryota; kingdom Metazoa; phylum Ctenophora; class Tentaculata; order Lobata; family Bolinopsidae; genus Bolinopsis; species Bolinopsis microptera. The sequence continues at coordinate 10,774,042 of NC_087074.1, forward strand.
CACGAAAAGCGAAGCAACTATATGAGCATATTTCACAATTTAGACTGTTTCAACATACACATTCTGATTGAATATTGATTATAATCAAGTGAAAAATACAAAATGATAACCCTGTAGCTGTGTCAATGTCATGTGGGGTTATTCGGATTTAGCTTTCAAAATTGCTGCCGTTCCCTGAGAAAAGGCAGTAAGTCACATCGATGTCATTTTAAGAAAATGGGACAAACGTGTTCGTTATTTTTTAGGTAATTTTACTCGCACAAACGGGGTTAATTTTTACATCTATACGTAAATAAATTATTGTCATATGCCCTAAACATGCAGCAAAGGGTGCAGCCAGGCTGCAAGCTTACGGCAGCCTCACTCTTGAAACTATCGCCTTCAGGAAGGGAACTATCAAAAATCATACCACTATCAACAAACAATTCATGGCAGATCTCATTATCCCACCTAGAGCAACGAGAGACCTAACAACACCAACCATGATGCTGGGACGGCACTTCACCGTCACAACTCCTGGAGCTGATATAACACTGAATATAAAAATTCACTTCAAAACACCATTGACAACATTACCAGTGAAACGATCACCTACTACACTGACGGGTCACTCACAGACTCAGGTAGCGGGGCTGGCTATATCATCACAACTGACAACAATATAACACCACCCTTGAAGAAAGATCATTCAAGCTCCCTGATTATTGCACTGTTTACCAAACAGGGCTCACCGCCGCCATCATGTAAGCTTGCAAATATCTCTCTACCTATACCAACACACATATCATCATATGGTCTGACAGTCTATCATCTATACAAGCTAATTGTGCGCATTCAACGCGGAGTAGAACTACAAGAGACTGTTACGACTCTCTTAATGCACTTGGATCCAACAACACACTAGAGATACGATGGATTGCAGCACACATCGGATTGTGGGGGCACGAAAAAGAAGTGGGCTGGCCAAGCTTGGTACAATCAGTGAATCCACTTTGAAGTGTCCAATTCCACAATCCTACATCAAACGTCAAATCGACAACTCGACAACAAAGTCAACAGACTGAATCTGGAATCAGGAAACTTGGTCAACTGATGGTCCCAGACACACCAAACTGACACTCGGCCACAAGCACGTCAACATCATAAAAAACCTCAACACTACACTCAGCAACAACAGACAAGATTACAGAACTGCAGTTCACTTCATCACGGATACCTGCGGCTTAAACAAACACCTTCACACCATTTGCAAATCAAACACCAGTGCTTGTCCTATGTGCGGCGACGGAGAGGAAACTGTCTCACACTTCCTTGGACAATGTCCGGCTATTGCCCAAATTAGAGGTCAATATTTCCAGGACTACTACCCCTCTGTCAATGACATATTCCACAACCAACACATCACCACGATTGTCAATTTCGCAAACCGCACCAAACGCTTAATTGTGCCGGAAGAGCTGGATCAGACCGGGGTGACTTAAAGTTTTTATATACTGTATCTGACAAATGAAACCCACTGATTCTTGTACCAACTATGGTCATAGGAGACTAAGGAATATATACATTAGTAAATAAGTTACATAATAATACACAATAAATTACCATATATAACACCTCCCCTTCTATTTTCAAACCACTTGACATAAACAACAAAGATTAAATTATATACCTCGTGTTCATTTACCTCGTGTTAAATTATATATTAAAATAAGCCGCGCACGTACAAAAGATTACTAACTGGCTAGTCTGTATTCTGAAAATAATTCCGCGCTCAACATAAAGTAAATACCAAATCATCAAAAACAATTATTTCACTGCCAGTGAACAATTATCATACTGGACTAAATATTTTAAAAACAACTCTCAAGTTCATCATGCTGTTTTCTTGAAACCAGCAAGTAACTTATAATCAACTTTCGGCTTAGATCGAAGACTAACACGTAACGGTATAATATCATCTGTCACATTACGATTATCAACATTAACTGGTGTACTGTTTACATTCTCTCTATTCGAAATATCAGAACTTCTCTTTTCATTTAGAAGTTTCTGTTCCTTGTCGGGGTGTAAAGATTTCAATTTCTGTTGATCCGATGGCTTTAATGCGTGCAGGTTAGAACGTAATGTTCTACCGTACATTAGAACTGCGGGTGGGGTATTTGTCACCGTATGAGGGCAGTTCCTGTAGGAGATTAGAAACTCTGCTAAACATTCGTCCAAATCCCTATTAGTTTCCCGCATCTTTTTCAGCGCTTTCTTGAATGTTCCGTTAAACCTTTCAACAATCCCGTTTGTCTTAGGGCTGTAGATTGGAATAAACAGATGTTTGATCCTGTGTTTCTCGGTAAACTCGCTCATTTCCTGGTTCTTGAAATGTGTTCCATTGTCAGAAACCAGTACACAAGGATATCCTGTTCTAGAAAATATCGTATGTAACGCTTTCACGGTAGCATGAGCTGTTGAACTGTTCATCCTGATAACTTCCGGCCATTTGCTGTAAGCATCTTGCAATACTAACCACATGCTGTTCATGAACGGTCCTGCATAATCCACATGAACCCGCTGCCATGGTCCGGTTGGTTGATTCCAGGGATGATCAGCGACTCTAGGTTTTGAGTTACCATACTTTCCACAACTATCACATGTTTTACATGTGTTTTCAATATCCGCGTCTATTCTCGGCCAATACACATAGCTTCTAGCTATCGATTTCATACCACACATTCCAATGTGCGTGCTGTGTAAGATCTTCATGACATGACCTCTTAACTGTGCAGGTATCACCACTCTCGTTCCCCAGGTAATACAGTTAAGTTCCAATGCTAACTCATCTCTTCTGTTCCAGAATGCTTGCATATCCCCCTCTGCTTTCAAGTTACTTGGCCATCCCTCATGAATGTAACCAAATACCTTACTCAAAACAAGGTCTTTTCTAGTTTCCCTCGCAATCAGCTCTGCGTCAATGTAAGCATCCTCCAGAGTAACAGCAAATATCTCAGCTAGATCATCTTGAACTTCTGAAGTTTTCACAGATTTACTACACGGTAATCTGGATAAGAAATCACAGTTTGCATGTTGCTTTGTTGACCGGTACTCGATTGTATAATCATATTCTGATAGGAATAATGACCATCGGTTTACTCTACTTGAAGCCATCTGTGGAAGTCTGTTCTTTCCAAAGATATAAGTGAGCGGTCTGTGGTCGGTGATCAGCTTAAACTTCCGTCCATACAAGTATATGTTGAACTTCTTGATCCCCCATACAATCGCTAACGCTTCTCTATCAATTTGAGCATAATTTCGCTCTGCTGACGATAAAGTCCTAGAAGCATACTCTATTGGACGTGCCTCCCCTGAAGGTAGTACATGGCTCAGCACTGCGCCCAATCCAACACTAGATGCGTCTGTGTCGAGTTTTAGCTCCAACTCCGGCTGATAATAAGTCAAAACTCGATCTGATCCTAGCATCTCAATCAACTTGTCAAAAGACTTCTGTTCCGTCTTTGTCCACTTCCAAGACACATCTTTGCTCCTCAATCTATCTAGTGGTGCAACTACTGTTGATAGATCTGGTAGAAATCGTCGATAATAGTTAACTGCTCCAAGAAAACTGACTAGCTCCTCCGTGTTCGTTGGAACTTTAGATGCTTGTAAGTCTTTCACCTTACTCTGCACAGTTCTAATACCGTCCTTCGATATAACGTGACCCAAGTAAACAACTTGTTCTTTCTCGAACTGGCTCTTCTCACGGTTGCATTTAAACCCTTTCTTCTCCAAGATTTGTATCACACGGTTCAAGTTTTCCAGGTGTTCCTGCTTTGTTCTCCCAGACACGATGATGTCATCAATCCGACATGCAGTCATCGGTATTCCCTTGAGAGCTTCATCCACTACTTCCTGAAAAATAGCACCCGAGCTTGATACGCCATAAGGTAAACGATTCCACCGGTAGAGTCCAAAAGGTGTGTTTAACGTCGTCAATGTCTTATCTGCTTCCCTCAGCTCGAGATTGTTGTACGCTTTGGCTATATCCACCACGGTAAACACAACACCTCCTCTGACTGCATGAAGACATTCCTCTAACGAAGGAATAGGATACTGCTTCACTGCGAGACACTTGTTAACTGTTGACTTGTAATCACCACAGATCCTTATCTTTTGCTTTGTGGTAACCACAACAATGGGCGTTGCCCATTCAGAACTTTCCACACTCTTTAAGATTCCGTCTTCTACCATTCTTTGGAGTTCTTCTTTCACCTTGTCTTTTATAGCAAACGGTAACATCCGAGCTTTCAACGATATAGGTGTAGCGTCGTCTTTGATCCTCAGTTGAGCTTTGAATCCTTCTACAAGTCCCAGACCACTAGTGAACACTTCACTCTGTTTCAACTGGTCCAGAGTTCTGAATAGAACTGTAGCTGCAGGTTGATTCTTTGTCTTTGTTCTTCTTTCTTTATCCTCGATGAGTCTTACATCGAGTCTCTGATCTCCCTTGGTATTCCTACCAAAGTCTTTGACTCCCTTAGCATCCTCGCTAGGGTCTTTAACACGAACAACAGACTTCTCGCTCACACTGCACAACACATCAGGCTGCTCAGTCTCACCATGCGACAAAACACTGTCACACTTTACGGACACACGTTCCTGCGACATCAACACAGACTTACGGTCCAAACTGACTGACTCGTCCATGGTCTCACCATGCGACACCTCACTGCCACACTCAACAGACACACGATCCTGCAACACGGACTCACGGTCTAGACCAACTGACTCAACCTCTCGCACAACATACTGACACAAACTACTCTTACCCTCAGCGTTGAATCTTTCCAGTATCTCTTTCAACCAACTCTTACCCAGGAATGCTGTTATCCAGTTCCATCCAAACAAAGCCGGAAAGTTCCCTTTGACAATCACTAAGTCTAAACCAGGGATTCTCTTTCCTTTGAATGTCACATTAACAGTAGCCTTTCCCTTAGCTTCCTCGGACTGACCGTTAGCTACTTTAAGAAGCTGATGATGCGGAGACAACACACAAGACAAACCTGACTGTACAAACCAACGTTCCGAACACAAAGCAACACTGGAACCTGTGTCAAACTCCATAGATACATTGACAGACTTACGAACATCACCTAAATCTAACTTAACAGAAACTCTAGGTTTCGGATTAGAATCAACTCGGTTAATAGAATCAACTATATGAATTGAATTAGGTTCCCAATTTGCAATATTACTATCGTTATCAAAATCAGTATCTACATGATCAACTTGTTGCACATGATTTACACAATTCTTCTTAATGTGTCCCATGCTTTTGCATTTAAAACATCTCGTTTTGCAATCTTTAAATATGTGTCCCGGCAATTTGCACTTGTTGCAAATTATATTTGACTTAGGTTTACCAGGCTTCTTACCTTTACCTTGCTGCTTGCCAGAATAGTCCCCTGCTGGTTTCCTCCACTTGTTAACACGATTCACACCAGCTGCACCGGACGTAGACGGCGTCACCGCATCCTTACCAACAATCTGAGTCTCCCTCTTTGAACGCTCTTTAGTAACAATTTTCTCTACAGCAGTAATAAAAGTGAGCGTTTCCCAGTCCTCAGCTAACAACATGTCCCGAAAATCATCGCAAAACAATCCAGAAATAAACTGTTCAAGACATCTTGTGTTGAACACATTACCAGTGAAGTTACTCCGTTGCGCACAAGATTTTAATCTTGAAACATAAGCTTGCACTGATTCATTGTTTCCTTGCTTCATACGACTGAATGTAAAACGTTCGGTTGGCACTGTTGGCTTTGGACAGAAATGATCTCTCACTAGCTGTTTCAGTTCTGTGTAGGGAATTTGCACTAACTGACGTGGATACACAACGTTTTTCATATCGGCATAGACTGATGGCTCCAACGCTGTCAAAAACTGTTTGCGTTTCTTCAGTTCACATGCATTATACAACCCTGTTTGAGTATTGAACGATTCGTCATTTGCAAAATTCTCTCTTACCGGTAACTCCTCGATATAGTCTTCTCTGAGGCTCACCCATAACTCGAATTGTTCACTAAACTCATCAAAATCTGATCCGCCGTTGTAAGTCCGTTTATAGCTCGTCGCCATTTTTATATACTGTATCTGACAAATGAAACCCACTGATTCTTGTACCAACTATGGTCATAGGAGACTAAGGAATATATACATTAGTAAATAAGTTACATAATAATACACAATAAATTACCATATATAACAAAAGTATTAACTCATATGCTGTCTCGTCTCGTTTTACTTTTCCAAACCCAGCTGGCACTTAAGCGTATCATTTTGACTCATGTCACTATTTACACCATCCTTCACCATTCACTCTGATTTCACCGGCAACCTTCCCCAGGGTTGCCACACCCCAGAGGTAGGCAGAGCATCTCAATGCTATCCTCTCGTGGGCTATCTTGGCCCAGCCTCTCTCTTTTTTTAAATGCCCTTAACATGCTTAAAAGCATAGATTCACCAATACTGATCTATAAAAACCACTTTTCTCCAGAATAACTGAAATATTTTCCCATCCGCATTGGACTTACATCCTTTTATGAGGGAATTGCGGACTTTATACGAATCGATTTCAACTGATTCCTCTCTAGAAAGGCAGTAAGTCCATTTTTCATCAGATACATAATCATACAGTCAAACTCAACACAGAAAATACAACATTTATATATTTTTGATCATATCCTTGCAATATAATTATGTGGGCCTCCTGTGCATTGCATGCAAGTGTGTAATATTGAGCTTAATTTAAAGCTATTTGAATTTCGTTGTTCCTGCACTAGTGCACTTTGACTTATTATAGAGTTATAGTAATCATGCCAGCCAACTAACGATGAATGTAATCAAGGTTAATCAATAATCATCATCATATTCATCTTGCCAGGACCCAAATGGGACAGTGTGGGCAGATCCAACGCACAGGAGGACTTATATAGTGCAAATAAACTGCTGCCAACTGCTGCTAACTGCTGCTGACTGCTGCTAACTGCTGCTAACTGTTAGCAGCAGTCAGCAGCAGTTAGCAGCAGTTAGCAGCAGTTAGCAGCAGTTAGCAGCAGTTAGCAGCAGTTTCTTTGCACTATAGTCCTCCAGCTCCTTAGCAGCAGTTAGCAGCAGTGAGCGGCAGTGAACAGCAGTTAGCAGCAGTCAGCAGCAGTCAGCAGCAGTTAGCAGCAGTCAGCAGCAGTCAGCAGCAGTTATAGCAGCAGTGAGCGGCAGTGAACAGCAGTTAGCAGCAGTTAGCAGCAGTCAGCAGCATTCAGCAGCAGTTAGCAGCAGTTAGCAGCAGTTAGCAGCAGTTAGCAGCAGTTAGCAGCAGTTTCTTTGCACTATAGTCCTCCAGTGAACGGTTACGAGAAACTTCTGTTATGAAACAAGCTGAAAAACTCATATAAGTACAGCACCGCGTACGATCTGTGAACATTACAGAGAGTGCCATGATGAACCGCTAAATTATATATATGAGAACGGACCGAGTTTTATTTACAAATAGATAACTTATTTCAATTCAGAATGACGGATTCTTTATAATTTACTTTTAAATTAATTTTATTTATATCCTATATTTGTTTAAGAACCTCGTTCTTGACCATGAAGGATGGTGAATGAGATGAAAAGAGCATTTTTACTCGATGCCAGTGTGTCAGGATCATAATAATATGTCGCTTACCAGTGTTTCTGCCGTTAGTTGCAAACAGTCACATTTATTTTGAATATGTAACTGTAAAACCCTGTAACAGGTTTAAAACTTTGAAACAATTCCATAATTGTTTAATGATACTGATCATGATAGGTAAATTATTCACACGTGAACATAATCATGTGACAATGTTTCAGATGTTTGAGAGCGATCTTAGCGAGATGAAGAATATTGCAAGCTCTTATAATGTTTATACAACGTTTCATATTCCATTTCGAACCTTCGAAGGCATCCTAATTTTTTGTGTGCAAATCATCAGCATAAATCAATTCGGAATCTAATTGTAACTTTTAAGAGTGAATCGAAAAGATCCAAGTTTATGGTAGGAAGGGAAAAGAAATATCCGCGGTATGTTTCACGGTATACTGTATCTAAAAAATGTTTCCAGAGACAGGGATTGTTCGCATATTACATAATCCGAATCGTATTTGATATTTTATCACTAGCAGACGAAATAATTTTTTTAAGAAGACAGATTTTACCTTTTGACATTGTCACTTTATTTGCAGTTTTAAAAAGCTTAAAAATGTTTAAATTTGGAAGAAGCAAGTCAGTTCAGCTCTAGCTGGTCATTGTAAGAGTTATGAACAGTTTATAAATAGAAACAGCGGCAAAGAGAAGAAATTTTGTATTCGTCTTCGAACTATATAGAGGTCGTGGTTAATATCGTGGTTTTATGATTGACACTGTTCCACGAGTAACATCGTACGATTTAGGTCAGCTCCAAATAATATTAATGGAGTATAATATAGGCAAAAAAAGAAAGAAAAAAGCACAATATTTACTTCCCTGCTCATGAGTCATATGCGACAAATTTTCTGTTTAACTATTCAAGTTGAATTATCAAAAGAATTAAAAAGGGTAACACTAACCATGCCAGATCAGCGGCTCTACAAAAATAAAAATTTGATTATTGATTCTTTAACGCAAAATAATTAATTTGAAATTGAAATCTATAATATGCAGTGGACACTTGTATATTTTTTATTATCATGAATAGAACACTCCACATTCTAAACCCAAACAAAAATGTTACTACCTTTGATGCAATTACGTTTTTCAAGCCCTCTTTGACTTTGTTCCATATCCAATACTTAATGCACTTGATTTATTAAGAGATTACCACTCACTTACAACTTGATAACGAATAATATGAATAATTAGATCAAATAAAACAATTAATATGATATTATTGTTATCATCAATAATATACTTATTATTTTACACACTAGTATAAAATAGTTAAGAAGTTAATTTAATCATTTATGTCAGGGAATTTTAACATATTTCGTATCCCCCGTTCAATTTCGAGTCTAAGATCGTCAAACTAGCACAGAATCAGGCAAGTTAAAAATTATTTCAAAGGTATGAAATTGGATTTGCTTTTTGTAAAAAGTAATTATGCTTAAAATGTGCGCCTATTTTGATTTTTTATCCCTAGCAGACGAAATAATTTTTTAAGGACACAGATTTTACCTTTCGACATTTTCACTTTATTTGCAGTAAATAAAGTTTTAAAATGTTTCAACTTGCAAGAAGCAAGTCACTCAGTCAGTTCAGCTCTAGCTGGTCATGGTCACAGCTATGAACAGTTTATAAATAAAAACAGAGGCAAAAAGACTATCGTATTATTATTAAACCATCAGGTAATGGTATCTTTCAAATTACATCATGTTTCATTTGTTGTCATTCAATCAATGCTAAAAGGTGTTCGAATAGTTACCATGTAAGAATAAATCAAAGCATTTTCTAGAGACAAAATTTAAATCAGGCGATCACGACTAACTACAAGTAAAGGCAAAGCCACAAAGTGGATACCTCAGCCCTGAAAATTTGCGACGGTTACTATTTTAAAACTCGAAACCTTCCACTTTTGGAATTTTTTGTAGTGCACTGATCTGGTCATCTCATTGTCCTGGAGTCCCGGAAAAGCTGTAAACTTTGTTGGCAGCTGACCAACTTCGGATGGATTGTGGGTTTAACTCAAAGCTTCCTTGAATTAAACCCCTGAATGTTAGCAAAATTAACAAAATACTAAAAAACGTTAGCAAAATTTAAAGCTTTTTTTCTTATGCATGCATAACATACTCGTGACTGCAGTTACGAGTATCTTATTTAAGAAATTTTGTATTCGTCTTCGAACTATATAGAGGTCGTGGTTAATATCGTGGTTTTATGATTGACACTGTTCCACGAGTAACATCGTACGATTTAGGTCAGCTCCAAATAATATTAACGGAGTATAATATAGGCAAAAAAAGAAAGAAAAAAGCACAATATTTATTTCCCTGCTCATGAGTCATATGCGACAAATTTTCTGTTTAACTATTCAAGTTGAATTATCAAAAGAATTAAAAAGGGTAACACTAACCATGCCAGATCAGCGGCTCTACAAAAATAAAAATTTGATTATTGATTCTTTAACGCAAAATAATTAATTTGAAATTGAAATCTATAATATGCAGTGGACACTTGTATATTTTTTATTATCATGAATAGAACACTCCACATTCTAAACCCAAACAAAAATGTTACTACCTTTGATGCAATTACGTTTTTCAAGCCCTCTTTGACTTTGTTCCATATCCAATACTTAATGCACTTGATTTATTAAGAGATTACCACTCACTTACAACTTGATAACGAATAATATGAGTAAGGACAATTAATATTTTTTAAAAGCTTAATTTAAAGCTATTTGAATTTCGTTGTTCCTGCACTAGTGCACTTTGACTTATTATAGAGTTATAGTAATCATGCCAGCCAACTAACGATGAATGTAATCAAGGTTAATCAATAATCATCATCATATTCATCTTGCCAGGACCCAAATGGGACAGTGTGGGCAGATCCAACGCACAGGAGGACTTATATAGTGCAAATAAACTGCTGCCAACTGCTGCTAACTGCTGCTGACTGCTGCTAACTGCTGCTAACTGTTAGCAGCAGTCAGCAGCAGTTAGCAGCAGTTAGCAGCAGTTAGCAGCAGTTAGCAGCAGTTAGCAGCAGTTTCTTTGCACTATAGTCCTCCAGCTCCTTAGCAGCAGTTAGCAGCAGTGAGCGGCAGTGAACAGCAGTTAGCAGCAGTCAGCAGCAGTCAGCAGCAGTTAGCAGCAGTCAGCAGCAGTCAGCAGCAGTTATAGCAGCAGTGAGCGGCAGTGAACAGCAGTTAGCAGCAGTTAGCAGCAGTCAGCAGCATTCAGCAGCAGTTAGCAGCAGTTAGCAGCAGTTAGCAGCAGTTAGCAGCAGTTAGCAGCAGTTTCTTTGCACTATAGTCCTCCAGTGAACGGTTACGAGAAACTTCTGTTATGAAACAAGCTGAAAAACTCATATAAGTACAGCACCGCGTACGATCTGTGAACATTACAGAGAGTGCCATGATGAACCGCTAAATTATATATATGAGAACGGACCGAGTTTTATTTACAAATAGATAACTTATTTCAATTCAGAATCACGGATTCTTTTTAATCGTAAATGAATTTTATTTATATCCTATATTTGTTTTGGAACCTCGTCCTTGACCATGAAGGATGGTGAATGAGATGAAAAGGGCATTTTTTACTCGATGCCAGTGTGTCAGGTGTCTGGGTCAGAAGTTTGCGATCATAATAATATGTCGCTTACCAATGTTTCTGCCGTTAGTTGCAAACAGTCACATTTATTTTGAATATGTAACAGCTGTAAAACCCTGTAACAGGTTTAAAACTTTGAAACAATTCCATAATTGTTTAATGATACTGATCATGATAGGTAAATTATTCACACGTGAACATAATCATGTGACAATGTTTCAGATGTTTGAGAGCGATCTTAGCGAGATGAAGAATATTGCGAGCTCTTATAATGTTTATACAACGTTTCATAATTCATTTCGAACCTTCGAAGGCAGCCTAATTTTTTTTGTGCAAATCATCTGCATAAATCAATTCGGAATCTAATTGTTACTTTTAAGAGTGATCGAAAATATTCAAGTTTATGGTAGGAAGGGGAAAGAAATATCCGCGGTATGTTTCACGGTATACCGTATCTAAAAAATGTTTCCAGAGACAGGGATTGTTCGCATATTACATAATCGTATTTGATATTTTATCACTAGCAGACGAAATAATTTTTTTAAGAAGACAGATTTTACCTTTCGACATTGTCACTTTATTTGCAGTAAAAAAAGCTTAAAAATGTTTAAATTTGGAAGAAGCAAGTCAGTTCAGCTCTAGCTGGTCATTGTAAGAGTTATGAACAGTTTATAAATAGAAACAGCGGCAAAGAGAAGAAATTTTGTATTCGTCTTCGAACTATATAGAGGTCGTGGTTAATATCGTGGTTTTATGATTGACACTGTTCCACGAGTAACATCGTACGATTTAGGTCAGCTCCAAATAATATTAATGGAGTATAATATAAGCAAAAAAAGAAAGAAAAAAGCACAATATTTACTTCCCTGCTCATGAGTCATATGCGACAAATTTTCTGTTTAACTATTCAAGTTGAATTATCAAAAGAATTAAAAAGGGTAACACTAACCATGCCAGATCAGCGGCTCTACAAAAATAAAAATTTGATTATTGATTCTTTAACGCAAAATAATTAATTTGAAATTGAAATCTATAATATGCAGTGGACACTTGTATATTTTTTATTATCATAAATAGAACACTCCACATTCTAAACCCAAACAAAAATGTTACTACCTTTGATGCAATTACGTTTTTCAAGCCCTCTTTGACTTTGTTCCATATCCAATACTTAATGCACTTGATTTATTAAGAGATTACCACTCACTTACAACTTGATAACGAATAATATGAATAATTAGATCAAATAAAACAATATTAACATATTTCGTATCCCCCGTTCAATTTAACGAGTCTAAGATCGTAAAACTAGCACAGAATCAGGCAAGTTAAAAAATTATTTCAAAGGTATGAAATTGGATTTGCTTTTTGTAAAAAGTAATTATGCTTAAAATGTGCGCCTATTTTGATTTTTTATCCCTAGCAGACGAAATAATTTTTTAAGGACACAGATTTTACCTTTCGACATTTTCACTTTATTTGCAGTAAATAAAGTTTTAAAATGTTTCAACTTGCAAGAAGCAAGTCACTCAGTCAGTTCAGCTCTAGCTGGTCATGGTCACAGTTATGAACAGTTTATAAATAAAAACAGAGGCAAAAAGATTATCGTATTATTATTAAACCATCAGGTAATGGTATCTTTCAAATTACATCATGTTTCATTTGTTGTCATTCAATCAATGCTAAAAGGTGTTCGAATAGTTACCATGTAAGAATAAATTAAAGCATTTTCTAGAGACAAAATTTAAATCAGGCGATCACGACTAACTACAAGTAAAGGCAAAGCCACAAAGTGGATACCTCAGCCCTGAAAATTTGCGACGGTTACTATTTTAAAACTCGAAACCTTCCACTTTTGGAATTTTTTGTAGTGCACTGATCTGGTCATCTCATTGTCCTGGAGTCCCGGAAAAGCTGTAAACTTTGTTGGCAGCTGACCAACTTCGGATGGATTGTGGGTTTAACTCAAAGCTTCCTTGAATTAAACCCCTGAATGTTAGCAAAATTAACAAAATACTAAAAAACGTTAGCAAAATTTAAAGCTTTTTTTCTTATGCATGCATAACATACTCGTGACTGCAGTTACGAGTATCTTATTTAAGAAATTTTGTATTCGTCTTCGAACTATATAGAGGTCGTGGTTAATATCGTGGTTTTATGATTGACACTGTTCCACGAGTAACATCGTACGATTTAGGTCAGCTCCAAATAATATTAACGGAGTATAATATAGGCAAAAAAAGAAAGAAAAAAGCACAATATTTATTTCCCTGCTCATGAGTCATATGCGACAAATTTTCTGTTTAACTATTCAAGTTGAATTATCAAAAGAATTAAAAAGGGTAACACTAACCATGCCAGATCAGCGGCTCTACAAAAATAAAAATTTGATTATTGATTCTTTAACGCAAAATAATTAATTTGAAATTGAAATCTATAATATGCAGTGGACACTTGTATATTTTTTATTATCATGAATAGAACACTCCACATTCTAAACCCAAACAAAAATGTTACTACCTTTGATGCAATTACGTTTTTCAAGCCCTCTTTGACTTTGTTCCATATCCAATACTTAATGCACTTGATTTATTAAGAGATTACCACTCACTTACAACTTGATAACGAATAATATGAATAATTAGATCAAATAAAACAATTAATATGATATTATTGTTATCATTAATAATATACTTATTATTTTACACACTAGTATAAAATAGTTAAGAAGTTAATTTAATCATTTATGTCAGGGAATTTTAACATATTTCGTATCCCCCGTTCAATTTAACGAGTCTAAGATCGTAAAACTAGCACAGAATCAGGCAAGTTAAAAAATTATTTCAAAGGTATGAAATTGGATTTGCTTTTTGTAAAAAGTAATTATGCTTAAAATGTGCGCCTATTTTGATTTTTTATCCCTAGCAGACGAAATAATTTTTTAAGGACACAGATTTTACCTTTCGACATTTTCACTTTATTTGCAGTAAATAAAGTTTTAAAATGTTTCAACTTGCAAGAAGCAAGTCACTCAGTCAGTTCAGCTCTAGCTGGTCATGGTCACAGTTATGAACAGTTTATAAATAAAAACAGAGGCAAAAAGATTATCGTATTATTATTAAACCATCAGGTAATGGTATCTTTCAAATTACATCATGTTTCATTTGTTGTCATTCAATCAATGCTAAAAGGTGTTCGAATAGTTACCATGTAAGAATAAATTAAAGCATTTTCTAGAGACAAAATTTAAATCAGGCGATCACGACTAACTACAAGTAAAGGCAAAGCCACAAAGTGGATACCTCAGCCCTGACAATTTGCGACGGTTACTATTTTAAAACTCGAAACCTTCCACTTTTGGAATTTTTTGTAGTGCACTGATCTGGTCATCTCATTGTCCTAGAGTCCCGGAAAAGCTGTAAACTTTGTTGGCAGCTGACCAACTTCGGATGGATTGTGGGTTAAACTCAAAGCTTCCTTGAATTAAACCCCTGAATGTTAGCAAAAGTAACAAAATACTAAAAAACGTTAGCAAAATTTAAAGCTTTTTTTCTTATGCATGCATAAGATACTCGTGACTGCAGTTAAGTTACGAGTATCTTATTTAAGAAATTTTGTATTCGTCTTCGAACTATATAGAGGTCGTGACTCGTGGTTAATATCGTGATTTTATGATTGACACTGTTCCACGAGTAACATCGTACGATTTGGGTCAGCTCCAAATAATATTAATGGAGTATAATTTAGGCAAAAAAGAAAGAAAAAAGCACAATATTTACTACCCTGCTCATATGCGACAAATTTTCTGTTTAACTTTCACGTTAAATTGTCGAAAGAATTAAAAAGGGTAACCATGTCAAAATTAGAAAAAATAGAAAAATTTGATTCTTGATTCTTTAAAATTAACGCAAAATAATTAATTTGAAATTAAAATTTATAATCCGATGAATTTCAACCCCCATGGTTTGACTCAGATGTCTTTGATTTATGTAGAAAAAAGGAGCGACTACATGACGAATGGAAACAGTCTTCTAATCCAAAAAAAAATTTAAAATTTTCCAAAGCTAGGAGGGATTTTTAAAATCTCGTTGATGCAAAATTGGACGCAAACTTTGAAGATGATGATAACAGAAATCTCATCAACAAAAAGTTCTGGTCTTTTGTGAAATCTAAATCAAACTCTAATCGCATTCCTGAAACAGTCAGCTACAATGGTTGCCTACGGTCCGATCCGCAGGGACAGTGTGAGTTATTCAATAAATATTTTAACGAACAGTTTACAGAGGGTAGTGATTATGATATAAATATCGACTTTTCCAGTGACCGTGATTTTCAGGTCAATTTCGACACTTGTAAAATCAAAGGTTTACTTGAAAATATTGATCCAAGTAAAGCGCAAGGGGCCGACAATATCCATGGAAGAATTTTAAAGTACTGTTCAGTGAGCCTGTCTAAGCCTCTTGCCATCCTTTTTGAAGCCTCTTATAATTATAAAACCGGATGTATTCCAGCAGATTGGAAAATGGCAAACGTTGTTCCAGTTCATAAAAAAGGCTCTAAAATTGAAGTTAACAACTATAGGCCAATTTCTCTGACAAGCATTATTATGAAAATTTACGAAAAAGTAATCCGGGATGAATTGCTCAATCGATGTGAACATCTTATCGATCAACGTCAACATGGTTTTAAATGTTAGTAGTCAGCTAGTAAATTTCTGTGACAGCTTAGCCCTATCTCTCAATGACAATGTTCGCACTGACATAATATACTTTGATTTCCAAAAAGCTTTTGATTCTGTCAACCACGACATAATTCTGTTGAAGCTCAAAGAACAATATAACATTGATGCATCTCTACTGAGATTCTTCAAGTGCTACCTTGAAAACAGATACCAAAGGGTTGTCATTGGAAATAAAATGTCTGCTCCCTGTCAGGTTAGATCAGGTGTCCCCCAGGGCTCAATTTTAGGGCCTACTTTATTTATACTTTTTCTTAATGACATTACAGAGGATTTGTCACCGGAAACAAATATAACCATGTATGCTGATGATACAAAAATATGGCGTAGAATCACATCCCAGGATGACCATTGGCTGCCATCGGGATATTAACAGTCTTCAAAATTGGGCTCATCATAATAAGATAGTGTTTCACCCCTCAAAAAGTCACGTTCTTTCTATTACCCGAGCATATTCTATGAATCGTAGTGTTAATTTTGTGTACTCAATGAATGAAACGGCTATCGAATACACAGTCATTGAAAAAGATCTTGGAGTTCATATCAATAGTAAGTTAGATTGGTCACATCACTGTGATATGATATACTCTGAGGCTAGTCAGAAGTTAGGCCTTCTAAAAAGAACATGTTACTTCACCAAGAACACTAAAAAACGTCGGGCCTTCTATCTATCTCAGGTTAGAAGTCATTTCGAACACTGCACAATTGTCTGGCGGCCTCATTCAGAAACCTCGGTGGAGAAACTTGAATCGATACAAAAAAGAGGTATCAAGTGGATCCTTAATGATATTTACTTGAGCCTTAGGGACAAAAAAAGGTATTTCATAGCGTGTAAGGAACTAAATATCCTTCCACTCTCGGTAAGGTTTGATTACAAGGATATATTATATTTTCATAATATTTTTTATGACATGTCAGTTGTGACATTTCCACCTTACTTACGACGTTTCATGGGAAGTAGGTTAAGGCGATCACATCTAGACGATCTCAGTATGATTAGTGACATTTCTCCTCAAGTTCCACAAAACCTTACGTCAAGCCAGACCAGATGTTCAGGCATATCTAAGTCTTACTTTTACAGAGCACACATTCTTTGGAATAAACTCCCTTATGAATTAAGGGAAATCTCAAGGCCATCCGTGTTTAAAACCCATTTAATTAAGTACCTCTGGACAGTTCTAAACGACCATATAACATCTTCTGACAGTTCAACAATTTACCTAAACTTTCACGATGATCAGACACACAAACTATATATTATCGACATATAAATTGATAAAAAGTATAATTAATGAAATATGTTCAATAAAGCGTGTTTATAATTATGATTTATGGTACAATGTTATTTATCATATTTATATTTTAGGCTGTAACCTTTTTAGTTCAATGGAATAAACCTAGCATGCCTTGGTTGCAGCATCGCTTCACTTATAGGTGCATATAGGGCCCGATGTAATTGCTATGATCAGTTTACTGGTCAACTGGTGTTTCGGTGTCCCTAATTTTGTTTACACTCGGTCACTTGTCAAGGCATGTAAGGTCATTCGGCGATATTTTCTTTGAAATAAAATGATGTATTTGTGTAACAATTTGAAAGTTTATTGATTTAAAAAAATATATATACAGTGGACACCTGAAGTTGAATGCTTGTCATTATCATACATAGATCACTCCACATTCTTACCCAAGTTCATACCAAAGATCAAATTTTTAAAGCTTTTCTTTGTTAGTGCGCATAGCGAAGTTTTTTATAAAAATTGACAATGACTAGTGTATGTCTTGATCCAAGCTTGTACAGCGTCCTGAACGGCAGATTTCATGGTGATCTGAACAAATTCCAACTGCTTCGATTTCATTTCAAGAAATTCCCCTGCACCTTGAAAACCTAATTTTGCGATCGAATATTAAACAATTCTTTAACTCTTTCACTTCCCACATCAAATTTAAAGTTTATTTTACAAAGATGCTGATATCCTGGTACGCACAAAATATCTACTTTGGCAATATTTTCAGCTAAATTTCTATTTGATCTTCACAGTTTGAAGCTTTCGCTTTCGAATATTCATCCTGTTTATTTCAATATAATTTTGTCTCAATAAATAATATTTAGACATTAAACGGAGAATTGTTTGCTGCTCACTAATGTCATGAGTCTGATAAAAATAAGAATTGTGACGCGCCTAATTGTGATTCATTAGAATCTCATGATATCATGATCTCAGTTTAAAGACCTGAGTCAGAGCCTAGAGACCGGGGAGAGAAAGCCTTGTGCAAAATGATCTAGTACACTTTAGGTAGATATCTTCATATATAATAGCTATTGTGAATAACGTAATTCTTGTATAATAGCTGTGCAATTTTAAAGTGTCTGACGGAAGGTGAGGCGGTCTAAAACGGCTGAAAAATGTCTAAAAGGTAGTGTAAGGATCGCTTAAAGCGTTCAAGTTCTCCCTCTAGTAGAAAGTATCTACAATGAAAAATATGTCTGATTACTCCAATAGCTACTTTTCCTCTGGAATTTCAGCTCCTGAAAGGTTTTGATCACTGACAATGAAAGTCTTGACATAAATTGTTGTCACATTTATTTGAATCTCTACGCAAATTTGAACTTCATATTTTTATTAGAAAGGGGGTTACCTATGTAATATGAGTCTGATGCTGTGTGGGTAATCGGGAAATAGATTGCGTTTGCTTCTCGTCCGTAATATGTAGCCCATGTGGTACTAAATTCCGGATTGTCACATATTTCTGAGGAAGCAGCGACTTCTAAAATCATTTTTCCATTGCAGTATACTTTTATTGTTTTGCCACGCTTAGCGATCATCCAGGTCCTTTCCTGATCTTCAGGCAAACTTACTGGGAAACTTGTGTAGTACCGCATACACTCCCCTAATAGATATCTAACCGAATTGGTGGATACAAACCAGATATAGAACGATCCAGCCTGGTATAGGTCTGTATCATAAAACCATATCTTAATTGTCTGTCTATTTCCCACAGAACTACTAGAATTAGTTGTCATATGCAGATGCAAAGTCTCCAAGTTAGCGCTGAGATATTTTTCTCGTATCACGGGACTCCAGGTATCATACTCTGAAATACAGATTGTTATTAAGAAGTGAAATTTCTAAGCTCCCGCAAAACGTTAGACCTCAAATTAAGCCCCTTATCTTGGATGTGAAATGTAAGAGAGTCAGTAACTTCGCTAATTCAGTCAGTAATCATTCATTAAATTCCTTAATAATTAAATTAGATCTGATAGTTTTAATACTTCAACAATACTTGTTTTTCTTTGTAGTAACCTCAACTATTGAAAAGATATGATGGTCCATAAAGTTCCGACTTATATATTTCATACGATCCTTGCCGACTATTTTATTCAGTAAATTTCTTATTCGGTACAGAATCTACTAATCTAATTTCATATTAGAATTTCAGTAATCAGCTCACCAACTCCCTGGCACTGAAGAAATACATCTTTACTGTGCTCACAGTTGTGAGACCATGAATACGAACATGAACTCCATTCTCTACTGTTACAAGACACATCATCCATAACAATGGGTCGATCATCTTGAATTTTCCATCTGTCACCAGAAGTCCAACTAATTTGACCACTGTACCCCATCCTACGACAAATAACATTGGCAGAGTTGTTGCTGAAATTGTCGTTGCAAACTGTTCCTTCATTGACTATCAGTAACCCTCGTACTCCCACACCAACACTTCTGCCTTTCCAATCTATCAGACTAAAATCTGCATGAAATTTGTCGTTACTGAAAGTTTCACAAATCATGCGAATACTTCAAGTCTGCAACTGATCATTTTATAATCAATCAATAAGAACAGGGGTTCATTATGCCTTTTTAATAGCGGACGTGCTACATGGTTCTGAATGGTAAAACCTGAGAAGGGGCAAAAAATGCTTCACAGTTCAAAGCCATCAGAGTACTTTAAACACTTTGTATAGTGACTTTGAACTTATAACACATCATTTGAGCTAGCCTGATGGTATTCAGAGGGCATTAATGTAATGTACTGTGAGCTGGTCCCAAGTCCAGACGATATCATTCGTTGTAACTTTTCATTATAATAACCTTTTCTAGTCATTGACTACTGATTAGTAATTACTCATGATTCAGAAATGAATTCTAATTTTATAATCCAGATTTTGAAGACAGGGAACGCTCACTTTATTATTACGGAAGGTGATCAAAGGTACTTTTATCTGAGTTCAAACATTGATAGTCACTACACTATTGCAGTTGTATATTACCACAACGGAGAATATTAGCAAAAAGCAGTTTTATGTTCACTGCAACATATAAGAAAACTATAATCTAAAAGAGAATCACAAGATTGTGGACATGTTTGATCGAGTTCTCTGATCTACACAAATTGTCTTAAACTTTTGTAGAACATTATTCTTAAAGTTAATTAATTCACCTAGAACATTGACCACAACTCCGTGGGTAGATACAGGTGAGTTTGGGTACTGTGTTGATGTTACCGAGCATTTGTATGTGAATGTTGACTGGTTAGCAAAAGCAACAAGCTTGGTAGCCTTGATGGTGAGTTCTGCCACCTGTATGCCGGTTCCATCAACTGTACCGTTGCTGATATCGTAGTTCGTAATATCCAAGACAGATACAGTCGTACCATCAGGAGCCTTCCAGACTACATTAACAGGGGTTCCACCTACGTTTAGTTCTCCTACTGTACAGGTCAACGTCTGATCCTTACTTATAGTAGTCACTGACTTAGTCACTGACGCTACAACTGAAACATTTACATGTTAATAAACGATTAGCTGATGTCATAGTTAATCATTCAGTCTTTTAAAACCTTTGACGATGGGCGATGGCTATTATTGATTTAAATATCTCACCCTGGTCTAATGAAGAAAACTTAGTCAACGTTTTCAAGTTTATAAATGTTTTCTCTGTTTGAACTTAAACCGTGCTAATTAGAATAGTTCTAATAGTAATTTGATCCAATAGGGTACTTTTAATTACTTTGGAGGCTAGAGAGTGTCAACAAAAACAACAAAAACAACATAGAATACTTACTAAAGACTTTCAAAGTAACTTCAGTTTTCTGGTCAGTTGAAGCATGTTCAGCAGAAGTGAAAACACACGAGTAAGTGACATCATCGTTGTTCTTATCAGCAGGAATAGTCAAAGTGGTAGTTTGAGAAGGTCCTACCAACGATCCCACATCGACGATGTATCCTTGGTTCAGAGTCGTCACATCAACATCCCCAGACGTCGTCCATTTTACGGCACTGAGTGCCTGTGTCAATCCCACAACAATACACGAAATCGTTGCTTCAGTTCCATCAAGCTGTTCCTTGTTCACAGCAGTTACCACTGAAATTAATATTTGGTTAGAATAACTTGACTCACCAAGTGTGCCAACATCTTATTGTCTAAGAGCAGCAATCATACACAATAATTTGACCCATTATCGGATAAATTGTTGTATGAAAATCCTTTAACTTCCTAGATTAGCAGTAGTATGGCAGATAAAACTGTCAACCTAGATATTTTACGCTCACCCAGTGTTAGAATGGTAGCTTTGACATTTATGTCTCCGGATGCAGGAGAATCTGTGTATTGGCCAGACTTGACTGAGCACTTGTAGGTCACTGATGATAGACTAGTAAAATCAGCCAGCTTAGCAGCAAGTCAATGTCTGGTCTACAGCGGTGGTCAAATCCTTGGGAGTTGAGGCAACATCTGAAATATTTGGTTAGCAGGTAATGGTATTTACCATCGCGTCATAATTTGATTTTTATGACATGACCATCGAAAATGTGCTTTATTTCTGTAAATTTTCACAGTCTGATGACTGAATTAAGACCCAAGGTCAGCTAAAGAATTAGTGCTTGTGCCTAAATTTTGTTATCCAACATTTCTCCCGTTGCTTTTTGACTTCTAACAAAAATGGCATTTCTAATGAAAAAAAGTTATGTAAATATAGAAGTTAAAATGAAGGTCGAAGGGAAACATGAAAAGAAAGCAGTTCACAGAGTTCACCGTTGAACCTTTAATCAAACAGATGTCCTCATCACACTACTGACACACATAATATCCACTTATATGAAATGGAAAACTTACTAAATGTTTTCAAGATGACGACTATTGTTTTGTTTACTCGATCAATACTAGCAGATGTGATCAAACAATGATAAATCGTATCGCGGTTGTTTTGAGAACCAGGAACAGTCAGAATCGTGGTCTGAGAACCGTCAGCTGTGTTATCAAATCCACCATCATAAACAATGTTTTGACCAGAAGATATAGCTACTTTGTTAGAAGTCGTCCATTTCACACTATCCAGTTTTCTTGTCAGACCAGTAACAGTACAAGAAATCAACGCTCTTGTACCAGCCAGCTGTTCTTTATTGACCGCAGTCACAACTGAAATAGAACATGAAATTGCAATCTCTGCCATCGAATGTTCATTTTCTACGATCAAATTTCACGTAATCGTTGTTTTTCAGCTAAATTTTGCGTTTCCACTTTGCATATGACTTCGTTATTAATTATTTACAAGTTAGCCTAAATATATTGAGACTCTTCTTATAACCCTGAGAAGACATTCCTAAACAACTGCTTCCTCCATGTGCCGGAGAAGGATTCGAACATGTTCTGGTTCTTGTTTGTGTTCCTCCATCGCAAGATTTTGAGCAGGTTGACCATGAAGAATATGACCTCCAACCTCCGTTAACTGAACACAATTTTTACAGCGGAAAATACATTTATTTTTCTTACAGGCCAACGATATTGTAAGGATTTGTGACAATAGACATAGATGGTCCCCAAAAACCACCGTTCAATATTCGGCGTTTTTGTTTCCTTTACCTGGACAATTGTTAGTGTGGCAGTTCTGACTCTCTGAAGATGATCCAGAACAACTGCTTCCTCCATGAGATGGAGAAGGGTTAGTACAAGTTCTGCTTCTTGATCTTGTTCCTGTTCCACAAGATCTTGAACAGGTAGACCATGAGCCGTATGAACTCCAACCTCCGTTAATTGCTGATCTGCTGTTTTCTGAACAATTTGTTGGGTCATTTTCTTTAAATATACATATCTTAAAATTTTTGTTATCGCTTTGGATTATCAACGAAAAAAAGGTTTTGCAATCTATTGATCACTCACTTGAAGAAATTATTCGATAATGTGTCACTGCATCATCAAAAAAGTAAAAGTCCTGTCCAAAATTGTTCCACTGATAATCAGATAAGCAGCTGTTGTAATATGGTATTTAGAGATATCTTTTAGAATATCTTAGTTTTAGTATAACGTTTAAGGGACGTAGAATTTAGTATGTATTTCCGGGTATATAATAACCAATGTTTTTATATGTTCGTATTTGGGAGTTACACATTTTGAGTGTAAGTCGGTTGGCTGGCAGAACTACTGTCAGACTAACTGTCTGAAACGAGCCGTCCGCTCACTTTGCACCTGACTTACAGCCAGGCCTGTGGTTGGTCCTCGCGACCACAGCGTGACTGCTAGTGGAGTGCTCATTGGCGAGACGGCGTGTCACGTGGTACAAGCAAATGCGTTGTGCTGTCACGCAGTGTGGCGTGACGAAGTTTTGAGAGTATACCCGAAGAGCCGGAAGTGGAGAGCTCACTTCTTAGTTGCCCCTTAATCATTTTAAGGGATTCGATTGTCAATAGCCAGTTTAACTGAGTACTATTCTCTGTGACTAGACACGTAGTGTGATCTATATTCACGGCAATCGCTTGGAGCGAACACTTGGAAGTTTTCTCTGTTGACGTTCACTTTGTATAACTTTCTCCTTTTAATTAATTATCCTTTTTAATATACTCGTTTCATTTCTACTATACGGTACGCCCTGCCGTTTCGTGCTTCGTGACTAGAGCTTGACTAGCATACACTAAACACTAAGGAACGCGGTTTTCTATACAGCTAAATGACCATGACCTGCTAAAACTTCCAACAAGAATCTCATCACAATACAAAAAAAGTTCACTTGAAGTCTTTTGCATTCTCCAAATTCTTTCATTGGAAGCTGGTACTGGGACATTCGATATTTGTTCTGTATTACACAAATTTTGAAATTGAAATGTTGAACTATAACTGTCAGTATTGAATTCCATGAGGCCGCCACCAAAATTTCTACCGTGGATATCAAACTGCCTAACTCCTGACACTTTCATCTCTAAGTCATATAAGTCAAAGTCGACATCAAAAGTACTGTGTCCGGAAACTGTTGTCCATGCCACTGCGAAGTGAAATCTAAAAACATTAACAAGTAAAACGATTACAATTCCTGTGCACTGCATTTCACGTCTTGTGTTTTCCTGAAAAAGATTATAAAACACTTTTTTTAAATTTTTGTGGCAGAGATGTAAGAAATTACAAAAGATTCACCTTATTTTTACTTTTTTGTTTGATGCTGCATATCCTAAAAATATCACATTGTTTTCAGTTTTGCTTTCATTTTTCATGCTGTTTTGAGACCAAGTAAGTTGTAGTTGTAAAGCGCATTATATTATTACCTGGTATGATTTTGAAGGCACTGTATTATTGAATATTGATGAAATGCAGTTGTTTTCACGTAAAGTGAAGCAATTATATGTGCATATTTCACAATTTAAACTTTTTCGACAAACACTATACACATTCTGATTGAATATTGATTATAATCAATTGAAAAATACAAAATGATAACCCTGTGTCAATGTCATGTGGGGTGATTCGGATTTAGCTTTCAAAAATACAATATGTTCATCGATTCAAGGTGGTTTCAACTGTCGGGTTTATTTGGCTTTTACTAAATCGCTCGCCCAAAAATTTCACGTGACTTTGGTTTTTTTGGTTTTGCAGCCGTACAAAACGGTTTGACATAAACCCTAATCCCAACCCTAACCCTAACCATAACCCCGAAGCTATCCATAATCTTAACCACAACCCTAACCCTAACCCGAGCCCTAAATAATCGAATACACGTTTTACTAGCCAAAAAGGGCCTTTTCACAAGAATTTTCTTAAAATTTGGGCGAGCGATTTAGTAGGAGCGACCAGTACCAACACGCAAGTTGCAACCCTTTAATGATAATATTAATAATAACTTACGTAATTCGTATCAGAATTACTTAAGAATTTCAGAAAATATAAATATGCCGATATGTGATATGGGTCAAACTTAGATTTCCTGAAAATTCTGTAAAACAAAGGGTGTGGCACGCCAAGGTCCCTTTTTTTATTTATTGTCGCCATAAAGTGAGAAGGAAGTAGGAATTGAGTTAGGAAGTAGGAATAACTCATATTGTGTTTGATTGATGATGTCAACCCTTCCAGATCGTTAAAACCCCTCCAGATATAGAAAACTGAGTTCTCTTGGTATTTAGTGTATGCTAGTCAAGCTCTAGTCACGTAGCACGAACGGCAGGGCGTACCGTAGGGTAGAAAGAAAACAAGTAAATTATCCTTTTTAATATACTCGTTTCATTTCTACTATACGGTACGCCCTGCCGTTTCGTGCTTCGTGACTAGAGCTTGACTAGCATACACTAAACACTAAGGAACGCGGTTTTCTATATCTGGAGGCCACTTTTAGTGTTGCTATTTTTGCTCGTGATCCTTCTAGTATCACCTATATTCAGTATAGTTTCGTTTAAGATCCTAACGTTTCTCATTTGATAAGCTAAGTTCGGTATACGTCGAAGTCCAGAAGAATTACGTGGAGATTGTTCGAGATCTTTCAGTACTTCCTACTAGATTTGGTAAGTGTAGCTACCCATTTTGTGGTACCTGTATATTCCAGTTGAGTGCGATCGTTTTGACGAGCACCTAGTTTACAGCCGCTTGTAGACTTCAGTACGTTATTACCTAGATTGTTAGTGAGATTTGCGTAAGTTTTGCAACCTTACTTTCCGTACATCTACTCAGGAGTGATAGACGTAGAAGTTACAGTTCCAGTAAAGCACAGTAAAGTCTTGACTAGAAGATTTTCCAGCAACGTGAAGAGTACGCCTGTTCCAGTACTTATCTACTCTATTTGTAAGTGTATTTTTACATTTAGATTCACTTTTTAGCATGTGTGATAGTATTGCAGCTGAAATGGAGTGGGCGACGTTGATTTTAGAAAGGGGTAAGATTCAGTCTAGCATAGATGAAATAATGAAGGAGATAGATGGTTTAGATTCTGGTGCAGATAGCAATAGCATTTCCGAATTAGAAGATAAGTTGAAGGACTTACGTTCAGCTTTAGAAGGCCTGCAGGATAAGATTGATAATGCACGGCCTAAACCTGTTAGCACAGTTACTAACGCCCCTCCAGCTAGTTCTAGCAGTAGATTTCAAGAGAACGTACACGTTATGAATCCTGTTATTAAATCCGAGCAGGTTCAGTTTAGAAACGCGAACACCGAGGATGATTTTGGTAACAGTATTATAACCCCATTGAATTGTTCAGTAGCTGGTCCACATTTGACAGGTGCCAGGCCTCCCAAGCCTCCTTATTTTGAAACTGGATCTAATTTCATCAAATTTGCCAGGCGATTCAAGGAGCATTTGATTCTATGTGGGCATAGTGGTGGTTCGGATGTTAGTACGTACATGTTGTCGTACATTCGTTGTGAATCCACCTGGGAAACACTGCAGAAGGTCTCTCTCAGGCCGGACGAGAAATGTAATATCGATCTTCTCATTAAGCGATACTCAGAGGAGATGTTTCCTTCTACTCAATCTTGGGCCTTTAGAACTGAGCTCATGTCATTGCGTCAGTTAGCTAGTGAGAACCTACAGCAGTTCATTGCACGCATTGAGGAGCTTGCTTTGAAGGCTGGGTATGACTGCGAGGCCAAGAAGGACGAGAGTTGTTTGCATGTTCTTGTTGTAGGAGCTCGTGACGTAGCTGTAAGGACTAAGCTTTATGAGTCCCAGTTGCATTCCTATAGAGAAGCAGTTAAACTTGCAATTCATACTGAGCGTATTACGTTAGCTGTTAGTGGGGAACCAGGGAGTTTCACTCAGGCCCAGGATACGATCTTCGCTGTTAATAATTCTGGATTAGATGGCCAGAGAGCTAGGGTTCCAGCACCTGGGCAAACACGTGACAACTTGATGACGAGCACAAGCCAGGAGAGTTATCATCCTAAATGTCCTCCTTCCCAGTCGGAAGTTAACCAGCGCACTGGCCGTTCATGGACTCCTAATCTAGTTAGCAATAGTTTTAGGGGTGGCATGAGAAATGATGATCGTAGAAACACGCCTGTTCAGTCACGTTATCAGCCAGCTCGAAATTACGTGGGTAATTCGAATAATCGGGGATCACGTAACGTTCGCCCTCAGTTAGAAGGTTGTTGGGAGTGTGGTGATAGAGGGCATTTTCAGAGAAACTGTCCGAGCAGATTTGCTGGTAATAGAGATAGATATCAAGACGGGGGGTCTTTATATCAGAGTGGTTATGGCCAACAGAGTGGGAACAGAGCATATAGACCTAACAATCAGGCGCCTTTAAACTTCTAAAGGGCGGCCCTAGATTTAAGAGGAGGTCGCCCGCGGTCAAAAACACACGTTACTATGAAGATTGTAACGAGATTGGTGGCAGTAAGGGAAACTGCATTTTGGTTGGAGGAAATTGTGCTGGTAGATCAGCAAATTTCTTTGTGGATACGGGATCGTCTATTTCTATAATTGCTGAATCGTTTGTCAGATTTATAGATAAATTTGAGAAGGTTGTGTCGTGTAATCTCAAGCTTAAGTCCTTTTCGGGTAATAACATAAAGACTTTCGGTCAGATTAAGCTTCCAGTGGTTATTGCCGGCAAATCTTTTGAACACACGTTTGTTGTTTCTGAATTTCATGAGGCAGAGGTTCTGATAGGCATGGATTTGATGTTTGATCAGGGGATCAATATTAATGCCAGGGATAGATTACTGTATACTAACAAGGGTTCATCGTGTTTTAGAACACCTCCTAAACCCACTAAGCGCTGCATGAAGGTAGTATGCAATGAAACAGTAATTATACCACCTCTCTCGGGCACTCATATACAAGGCAAATTGTTGCGACCTAGAAGTCAACGTGATGACGTTTATGGCCAGTTAGAACCTCATATTAACACGGTTGTAGGTACTGGCATATTCACAGCGCACTCCCTCATACGGTCTGAGGACAATATGGTCCCTGTTAGAGTCATGAATCCTACAGATAAGCCTGTGAAGATAAATAAGAGAACGTGGCTGGGTAAGATGAAGCCTGTAGAGTTTGGTGAGCGAGTCATGAGAGTGACCTGTGAAACAGTTAATGCGGTGTCATCGGATTGTTCAGTGCCAGAGTTAAGCCAGCTAGCTGATGAGGAGCCGCTAGTTAAGGAATGGGATAGGGAGAGTCTTTTCAAGCAGTTGAAGTTAGACGAGTTGAAGATTAGCGAGGAAGACAAGAATGATCTTCGAGAGACTGTGTGGGAGTATAGAACCGTTTTCTCGAGTGGAGAGCATGATTTAGGTTGTTGTAATTTCTT
Organism: Bolinopsis microptera; assembly: GCF_026151205.1. NCBI lineage: Eukaryota > Metazoa > Ctenophora > Tentaculata > Lobata > Bolinopsidae > Bolinopsis > Bolinopsis microptera. The sequence goes on from NC_087074.1 coordinate 10,802,606, forward strand.
TGAGGCACATCTCCAGCTCAAGGATAACTATAAACCTAGATGGGTTCCATCGAGAAGGATTCCGTTCAAGCAGCAGCCGGAAATGGATAGACAGATTAGAGGTTTGCTTAGATCTGGTGTGGTTGAGGAATGCCCTGACCATTCTAATTTTAATTCTCCCCTTTTCCTGGTGCCATCAGGAGATCGCTCTAGATTGGTTGCGGATCTAAGAATGGTAAATTTAGAGCTTCAGGATGATTTAATGGAGCTGCCGAATTTGAACCACATTTTAGACAAAGTGGGCGATAAAAATCTGTATTCAACAGTGGATTTGAGTAAATCTTTTCACCAGGTTCCGTATACCAAGGAATCCAGGCATGTCACGGCGTTCATGCACAATCAGAAGAGGTATCAGTTTGCTAGAATGGTCATGGGCCTGAAATCTAGTTCAGCTACGTTTACTAGAATGGTCATGCGGTTGATAAACGGTCTGGGTATATCAGATGCGTTAGCATTCTTCATAGATGATTTACTGATATTCACGCGTGATGTAAAATCTCACATTCAGATACTGTCAGTACTCTTTGCTCGTCTTAAGTTGGGTAATCTCAAACTAACACCTCGTAAGTGCAGATTTTTACGTGAGGAGGTTGAATATGTCGGTATTACTCTAACTAAGGAAGGAGTCAGGATGAACGACTCTCGTATAGAGCATATTAAGAGTCTAGAACCTCCCAGTAATAGAGCTGAATTGCAATCAGTTCTAGGCATGTTGAATTATTCCAAGAAGTTCTGCAAGGGATATTCCGAGATAGCACGTCCTCTCTATGCGTTACTTCGTAAGAACAAGGTATTCGAGTGGACCGAGGATTGCCAGATTGCATTTCAGAAGTTACGTGACATGTTGATATCTAGTCCTGTCTTAGCATTTCCGGAGGTTAGTGATCCGGAAAATAGTTATGAGGTAACTTTGGATGGTTCTAAACACGCATTTGGTGGTACTTTGACTCAGTGGATCAAAGGTAAGAGGAGGGTAATTGCGTACTTTTCTCGTAAGGTTCCGGACCACAAGCGGATATGGCCGCAAACTCAGATTGAATTTGAGACTTTATATCAGACTCTGAAACATTTCTCGGTTTACTTACGTGGCGTTAAAAACTTCACTGTTATCACAGATTGTCTGCCACTCTTGAATATTACGACAATATTTTCAAAGATGTCATCTTCTGTTATCAGGAAGCTTCAGGAGCTTGCTAACTATACTTTTACCATGAAGCATATCTCGGGGAAGAGTAACCAGATGTGTGATGGACTTAGTCGTTATAAGTACCAAGTTTATGGTAAATCTCGAGAAAATGTTGCGAGCATTGGTCATAGTTCCACTTTTAGTCTTGATGCTGCGTTAGAGGGAGTAAACCGGGTGAGACGTGAACATTATAGATGTAAACACCCGATACTGTTTAAGAGGATGCAGGTACCGGTTAGCAGCGAGACTGTGGTTGATGATGATTGCAGTAATCTGGTTAAGGAATCTTGCAATGAGGTGAGTGTTGAGGACAGTATGATTCCGGGGTTCTTGTTTGATGAGAATAGTGAAGACCCTAGTGTTGTAAACATTGTTCAGATTACGCCTGAAGTTGATAGCCGACATTGCAATTGTAATCTTACTCAGGCTGATACTACAGAGGAAGCATCAGTAGTTGCGGGAGCAGTTGATGTAGTGGAGAATGTTTCAGCGGTTACTAGTGATGTAAGCTCACTAGAGAGAGGAGTAAAGTTTCTTAATCCTACCCATGAGCAGATTAAACAGGCTCAGAAGGAGGATGATATCTTAAACCAGGTCTATAGTTGGGTGATCAAGAGGAGAAACCTGTTGCCATTCAGGCGGGTAGAACTGCCACAGGAACTGTTGAGTTATTGGAAACAGTTTGATCTTATAAGTATCAAGGACGGGATACTTAGGAGACGTTGGACTGAAGTGAGAGATCCGGAGGGAGTAGAGAGTTGATCATAGTCCCCGAATCCTTGCATGAATCTGTCCTGGACATGGTGCATAACCAGGAGACTGCACATGCTGGAGTAGAAAATTGTCTTGAGGTCTGTAAACGACATTTCTACTGGCCGAAAATGGGTGAATGTTTCAAGTTATGGATCGCAGCATGTTGCAGGTGTGCAGCAAGTAAGCCACCTCAGGCATACAATAAGGCACCTCTCAAGCACATATTGTTCCACTCCTTTAACTCAGCAATTTGTTTCGATCATATAGTTCCTGAGAAGGTTGGTGCTACACCTAGAGGATACAAGTATATTTTGACTATAACTGATTGTTGGTCAAATTATGTGGTAGCTATTCCTACTAAGACCCAGACAGCTAAGGAGAGCGTGTCATTGATTCGAAGGTTTTGGATTGATCGTTTTGGCCAGCCTAGATTCATGATGGCTGATAATCATCCAGGTTTTAGAGCTAATTATTTCGAGACCATAGCTCAAGCCCTAGATTGCAAATACATTCATGGCCAACCGTACGTTTCTCGAAGTACTGGAAGAGTTGAAAGAGCGAACCGTCGGTTGAATACTGCCCTGAGAACCAGCTTACCACCAGGACGATACCAGGACTGGGATCTTTGGTTATCTAGAGTAGTCTTTGTACTTAACTCATTGCGGAATCGGCACACAGGTTATTCTAGCAACAGGTTGGTGTTCGGTCGTGAGTTAAACACACCGTTAAGCCTGCTAGCTGAGAATCGTAAGGATTTCGAGCTAGAGCCTATGAAGGAGAATGAGTTTGATGTTGAAGCGTACGAGCTGTACAAGAATCTCAAGTTTATCACCAGGAAGGTAAGGGTCCAAGCTGAGCGTGATTTTTGCTATGCACAGAGATATCACGATAAGCACGTTAAGGGACCATTCTTTGAGGAAGGTGAGGAAGCTTTTGTTTTGATAAATTGTCCAAAGCACAAGTTCGGTCCTCGTTGGGTTGGCCCGTATAAGATCTCTAAGAAGATAAATGATCACTTGTACTGTTTAGATTTACCTGATGGAGAGAAGAAGGTGTTTAACATTGGAAAGTTAAAGAGATATGTCAGGAACAAGTTTTCTGAGAAACTAGAGACTAGCTTTACATTGCCTAAAGTTGTTAGCAGTGAAGCTGAGTTAGAGACGGCCTCATCAAGGCGAGATGTAGTCTATTCCGATAGTGATAGTGAAGAGGAGACAGATTTTCAACTGAGAAGAGCACCAGTTGTAGCAAGGAGAAGAGAGGTTCATCCGAAGAAGTTTCGTCTGGAGAGGGATGGTGCAGCTAGCATTTATAAACAACCTAGTTTAAGTTCTACTCCTAGGGTTGTAAATAGTCCTGCACAACTAGATATGAATTCCACTAATCCTAGTTTTAGTACTGTAACACCTCTCACACATAACATTCCCTCAGGCGATAGTGTAGAAACAGTTGATAATTCTGCAGAATTCTTCACTCCAGCTAGAGAGAGATCGGCCGCTAGAAGATCATCGAGTCCAGTTGTTGGTGAAGGAACGATGGGTCATAACAGTTCTATGTCATATGATACAGTGGGGCACGACATTGACACAACAGGATCGCTTTCTCCTGTGGATCTAAGAAGACAGAGCCCTCCGAGGGAGGAGCGTAGATATAACACTAGGAGACCTGAGGAGCGGAGACAACCCGACCGTTTGGGGTACGAGAAAGTTAGTGTGGTCAAGGATCTCTTGAGGTATTTGAACCAGTAGAAGACGGGAAGAAGCCCTGACAGGGAGTACACTTACTTTGGAATCTAGTCTCAGTACAGTAATATCTTACGCACTTAGCTAGAACTTTCCATTTAGTACTTAGCAGTGATTTAGTACCTTACTTAGGTATAACACGTGTATCTTTCAGAACAGTACTGATAGGGATATTAGGATCTTTACTCGCAACACGACTCGCTCAGGGCTGCTTTAGTGGCGGAAACGTAGAAACTTTCGAATTTATTTTGAATTCTTTGTTTGCTTGTCAAGGACGAATTAGAGATTCGATACATCTCTATCAATTGATGAAGACTCAACACCAAGGACTATACAACTTGGTGCGAAAAGGAAGTATTGGAAAGTTTTGAAAGATTTTTGGAAGTCAATTTTAGTTTTAATTTTAGTATTTTGAGGATTTAAATTTAATGCACAGGGTTAGGGCCGTGTTTTATATTTTGAAACTTGACCTATTTTTAAGTTTTGGACTTTTGATGCGTGGAAGCATTGAAATTTAAATTTTGAAAAGGGCGATTATTTTATTGTTTTGAAATATTCGAAAAAAATTTTTGGGTACAGATGTTGTAATATGGTATTTAGAGATATCTTTTAAAATATCTTAGTTTTAGTATAACGTTTAAGGGACGTAGAATTTAGTATGTATTTCCGGGTATATAATAACCAATGTTTTTATATGTTCGTATTTGGGAGTTACACATTTTGAGTGTAAGTCGGTTGGCTGGCAGAACTACTGTCAGACTAACTGTCTGAAACGAGCCGTCCGCTCACTTTGCACCTGACTTACAGCCAGGCCTGTGGTTGGTCCTCGCGACCACAGCGTGACTGCTAGTGGAGTGCTCATTGGCGAGACGGCGTGTCACGTGGTACAAGCAAATGCGTTGTGCTGTCACGCAGTGTGGCGTGACGAAGTTTTGAGAGTATACCCGAAGAGCCGGAAGTGGAGAGCTCACTTCTTAGTTGCCCCTTAATCATTTTAAGGGATTCGATTGTCAATAGCCAGTTTAACTGAGTACTATTCTCTGTGACTAGACACGTAGTGTGATCTATATTCACGGCAATCGCTTGGAGCGAACACTTGGAAGTTTTCTATGTTGACGTTCACTTTGTATAACTTTCTCCTTTTAATTAATTATCCTTTTTAATATACTCGTTTCATTTCTACTATACGGTACGCCCTGCCGTTCGTGCTTCGTGACTAGAGCTTGACTAGCATACACTAAACACTAAGGAACGCGGTTTTCTATACAGCTAAATGACCATGACCTGCTAAAACTTCCAACAAGAATCTCATCACAATACAAAAAAAGTTCACTTGAAGTCTTTTGCATTCTCCAAATTCTTTCATTGGAAGCTGGTACTGGGACATTCGATATTTGTTCTGTATTACACAAATTTTGAAATTGAAATGTTGAACTATAACTGTCAGTATTGAATTCCATGAGGCCGCCACCAAAATTTCTACCGTGGATATCAAACTGCCTAACTCCTGACACTTTCATCTCTAAGTCATATAAGTCAAAGTCGACATCAAAAGTACTGTGTCCGGAAACTGTTGTCCATGCCACTGCGAAGTGAAATCTAAAAACATTAACAAGTAAAACGATTACAATTCCTGTGCACTGCATTTCACGTCTTGTGTTTTCCTGAAAAAGATTATAAAACACTTTTTTTAAATTTTTGTGGCAGAGATGTAAGAAATTACAAAAGATTCACCTTATTTTTACTTTTTTGATTGATGCTGCATATCCTAAAAATATCACATTGTTTTCAGTTTTGCTTTCATTTTTCATGCTGTTTTGAGACCAAGTAAGTTGTAGTTGTAAAGCGCATTATATTATTACCTGGTATGATTTTGAAGGCACTGTATTATTGAATATTGATGAAATGCAGTTGTTTTCACGTAAAGTGAAGCAATTATATGTGCATATTTCACAATTTAAACTTTTTCGACAAACACTATACACATTCTGATTGAATATTGATTATAATCAATTGAAAAATACAAAATGATAACCCTGTGTCAATGTCATGTGGGGTGATTCGGATTTAGCTTTCAAAAATACAATATGTTCATCGATTCAAGGTGGTTTCAACTGTCGGGTTTATTTGGCTTTTACTAAATCGCTCGCCCAAAAATTTCACGTGACTTTGGTTTTTTTGGTTTTGCAGCCGTACAAAACGGTTTGACATAAACCCTAATCCCAACCCTAACCCTAACCATAACCCCGAAGCTATCCATAATCTTAACCACAACCCTAACCCTAACCCGAGCCCTAAATAATCGAATACACGTTTTACTAGCCAAAAAGGGCCTTTTCACAAGAATTTTCTTAAAATTTGGGCGAGCGATTTAGTAGGAGCGACCAGTACCAACACGCAAGTTGAAGTTGCAACCCTTTAATGATAATATTAATAATAACTTACGTAATTCGTATCAGAATTACTTAAGAATTTCAGAAAATATAAATATGCCGATATGTGATATGGGTCAAACTTAGATTTCCTGAAAATTCTGTAAAACAAAGGGTGTGGCACGCCAAGGTCCCTTTTTTTATTTATTGTCGCCATAAAGTGAGAAGGAAGTAGGAATTGAGTTAGGAAGTAGGAATAACTCATATTGTGTTTGATTGATGATGTCAACCCTTCCAGATCGTTGCTTTGCTGTTTGCGAATTAACAATAACAGCAACCAGCAACGATCTCGATGCGAACTAGTAAGAATGCGATAGTTTGCGCTGCGGCCGGCGCGTCGAAGCGGCGAAGTCCTCCAATTCCAAATACTGTGTATTAACAATTAAATTGTATCTTAACAATTAAACCATTCGCTGGAAACAAAATCTAAGTCGGGTGGTCACAACTTATAAATATTATTACAAGCAAAGCCACAAAGTGTGTTTTGAAAAATGAAACCTTCCTACTCCATACTCGAGCGATCCTACTCCTAGACCTATTTTTATCTACAGATCTAATTTTCCCGGAAAAGCTGCAAAAAATTTTTGCGGCCGACCAATTTTGAATAAATTGTGACTGTGAGTAAACCTCAAAGTTACCTTCAAATTCAATCAAACCCCTGAAAAAATATATCATATATATGATGTTAGATTTATAAGCCATGTGTTACTATAATAATGATATCAAAGTAACCAAACACGAAATTAAATACTCAAACATTTTAGCGATATTCAATGCTTATAGTTATACATACCCGTTGCACCATTCCCTCCGCACGCATTCGTCATACGTTTCAGTACTATCTCAGCTCCGTGAGATCAGAGAAGCGACTCATAGACCAACATTAACAAGCTGGGTAATATTTAATGCACCATGAAGTCAGACTTCAGAGTCCATTCACGAGTATTTTATTAAAGAAATATTTGTATTCTTAGTCTTATGTCATCGCTATAATTATATAAAGGATGATCGTGAAGTAAATTTAGAAGATTGAATCCACAAGGTGCAAGGATAAGGGATTGCAAATTCACTGCCATTTACTACTGTAAATTAATTTGTCGTCATTTAACGACTAAAATCTTTTCACAAATGACTACTGACTACAGTAAATTTGGCATACGGTTACGTAATATATGCGAACAATCCCTGTCTCTAGAAACATTTTTTTAGATACGGTATACCGTGAAACATACCAGTAGTATATATACATACACCTGGCCCCCAATCACCTAGGTGTGAACTGCCCCCGGGGCCTCCCCGGGCCGAGCTGCCCCCGGGGAGCTGAGGGACTGCCCCGGGGAGCTGGGGAACTGCTCCGGGAACACCCTCCGTGAACCAGGGGCAATCGCAACAACAATCACCACAGCCCGGGAACTCACCCGGAACGGGCTCTCTGTGAGCCAGGTGTGAAATATCCTCGTAACGGGCTCCGGGGACCCTCGAGAGATCGTTCATTTGTTGTTGAGTTCGATTGTTTAGTTTCACACCTCTCGGACTGGAACAAGACATCTCAGATGTAAGTATATTTTTATTTTGTAGCGAATATTCTGTTCACGGGGCACACAAAACTGTCCCGGGCCCTTGTTCCTAAGATCCGCAAGTCCGGTGTGATCTTTCTTAGAGCACGAGGACTTTTATTGCAATAAATCCCTCGGTGTGAACCCGACCCTCCCAGAGCAATAGGTCCCACAATTTGCAGCAAGTACTTGCTATATCAAAATCTACACAATCATATTTCAACTTACCCTCCCGATCTCCGCGTGACCACTCCCGGAATTATTATGTTTATCATCATTTCATATGTGTTATCTTTGAAACAGCAATCTACGACACGGCGAGATCTTGACCAATTTTTGTTTACACTTGATGTCTAGTAATGCTACATAGTATTTCACAAGTCCGTTTTTTATTTCCAACTTGAACTCAAGCTCCGGACACACAGAACTAGTAGCAACAATTGACGCTGCATTATTATATTTTTGAGGTGTGACAATTGTTTGAAGAGAGCTTTTCATAAATGTATCACAAGACCATGATATGTTGAATATTGTCAAACCTGCCCCCCGTATTACGCCTGATTTACTTGAAATTCGTTTACCAATTTTGTAAATATGATTATTTGTTGTTATTTCGAAGAGAAGTGACTGAAAAGGTGCCAATTTTTAATTCTGGGACTTGCAACAAAACGTTAGTTTGTCAGGTGAGTCAGTCATAATGTTAAACTTGAAGAGTAGCGCGGTTGAAACATGTATATAAAATTTTCAATTGTTGAGTATTCTACGTATTCCAACAACATCTTGTTTTTGTTCATTTTGCTAATTCCGGGAAGCATTAATTTTACGCTTCCATCATATTGTAAGATTTAAAATTGAGTAATTATAGGACTGTCAAATATTGCAACTAAATTTACAGGGGTCAATAACAGATAGTGATCCAATCACGTGACCGTTAATCCTTTCACGATACAGTATTACTCCTTACGGACATAAACCATGTAGTGGAACTCACAGCTAGGAGCTCTACGTTTGAGACTCTGGCTAGGGAGAACTATGATATCCACCTTCACGAGATGCATGCCACACCAGGTAATTACAGATTGAAGCAAATCCCAGTTACAGTTTTCAGTTCATTCAACCGAATCCGTTTTCCCTTTTGAATTATATGATGATCATTTTGTAACAGTGCTGATTTTCATAAAACATCACGCAAAACATTCCAGGGTCTAGAACTGGTGACGATGCAACAAGACTGAACAATATCAAAACAACATTCAAGCAAAATTGAGCGATGTTTGAGTAAATTGCTGAGCAGTCCCCAAGTATATAAAGAGAACAAGGTTGGAAATTCATTTCAATCAGAGATGTCGGTGTTTTGTCCTCTCTGCGATAAACAATTCGCAAACAAGCAAAGTCTGTCCTCACACAAAAGTCGGTATCATCGGAAGAAGGGAGAATCACACACAAGTTCTATCAACCACCCACCGTCAAAAGCTTATGTGACTGATGAAAAAAGGGATAATCCTAAATATTCAGACGCTGATACAACAATATCTGAAGAAGATTATCAAGACAGTTCTAACTCTGAAGTAGCAAGTGTTGATGATGAGTCAAAAACAGAATCTGATCATATGACAAGTAGAGATAAGCTAGACTCTGACTCCCTGTGGCAACAAAAATGTAAGCGGAAAGAAGTACCAATCAAACAAATAAACAAAAAGGTGAAGATGTCGAAATTTATCAAAACTTTAGACGTTCTGTCACAAAGAAAGTTATGTAAGGAGGAAGACAAACGTTTTGACTTTTTATCCTCTTACATAATGAAAAATGAAGTGTTTGAGACATTGAAGCAGCGACTCAATAACTCTAGGCAAGACATCGCCACCGTTTTAAGTTTGGAAGAACGAGCTCTATTGGATGCAGTAATTACAACTACAAGTCTATCTGATGTCAACAAGCTAATGAACGAGAATAAAACAATCGTCAGTAAGATTCTTGAACTTTAACCGTTGTTAACTATTGTTAAGTTTAATAACGAACATATAGTTGTTGAATATTTTGGATCAAATTGACACTGTGTTGAATATTACAGTACACCTGTTACTGCTTGTTGTTGAAATTATAATTATATTTCTGGATTTAAAAGTATGATTGATATTGTACACAAGGTTGTACACAATTTTAAATAAACTGGTGGTGTTTTTGCGTTGATCTTTAATCCAGCACAAGAGCTGTAGTACCATCCGCAGGCCATCCACCTCTTTTGGGGTCAATCTCTTTTCATAGTTAGGTTTCGACTCTAGTAAACAAACCTATCCACTAATGATGATACAGATAAAATTACTAACCTGTTTAACAGCCCTAGGCCTACCCTACTGCCAGCTCAATACTGTATCTTTTTGGTGTAGGGTAATTGTATAGAACCATAGACAGTAACTTTTTGGTGTTGATCCAGCATGAGAGCTTAAGTGAACAACGAGGAGGTTCATGTAACCCTCTTCTTGTGATGACCACCGATGTAGTGTTGATGATCTCCTTTGTATGGTGATGATTCAAGAGGATCAGGTGTTCAATGTAATGAAATCTCTGTATACTACCCAGTACCCAACTGTTGGCGATCACTGCTTCTTGTGTGATCCTCATTCACACGACTGTTACAACTCCAAGTGACATGCAACAACACATTTGTAGGATGCTCTCAAGACACATGCTACTGCACTATTACATTGCTGATAGGCGATTGTAAGGACGATTGTTCACGTAAATACGACGTCTGGGATGACAGAAGAAGAGTGGACCCCTGTAGATCCATCTGGGGACCGTCATTGCTGTGGTGATTGTTGTTGTGATTATTTGTGAAAATGTGATCCTCCGATATGTAGTCCCTGCTCGCTCCTGCCTCTTGATACTGACTGTGATACCCCCCTGATCAGATTGGCAAGCTTTTTATTCCTTTGGTATCATTAATTGCACGGTTTTTTCATTGCTACCTTTGGAAATGCTTATGGCCTCCAGAAATTTAAACATACTCATGATTTTTATACAACAGTGGAATCATGAGTTTGGGTATTTTACTCCAAAAGGATAGATTATCAAGGATTTTCATAGATTTTCAGGATTATCAAGGATATCAAGATTATCAAGGATTTTCATAGATTTTATAGATATATCACAATCGAAAGAGTCATCAGAGATGACAGACTTTTCTGAGAAAGCAGTGTTTTGAAAATTTAGTTCGGACTTCCCTGACTTCCCAGGCTTCCACTGGCGGGCCCTGCGCGGAGAATGAGGGGGCGCAGAGGGGAAATCACGGGATGTCTGGGAAGTCTACTGTCATGCCTATCATTATTATCATTTGTCTATCATTATTATCATTCACCTATAATTATTATCATTTGTCTATCATTATTTGAAATTTTCAACCCATTTACAATAACCAGGGATTCAATTAAACTTGCTCGGGATATGTTTACTTAATATGACATCGTTCCATAAGGGTATAAAAGCAATGAAGTCTTACCCCCTCCCCCATTCAAACATGAACTTTAATTTTTTATTTAGCGTAGTTTCTACACTGGCCTTCGTCATTGAATTTCCAGTTAATTCAAACAAAACACAAGACTACTTCTTTTTTGAGGGGGTCAACAAAACAGCACACCTGTACCGTGAAGACAAAACATTGTTTTTACATTTGAATCGCGATCATGGGAAGATGTTTTCACTCTTTAACGCGACTATAGAGAGGGATAGCTTTCTATTCTCCTGGAAAGGATTCAAAATTGATGAAGTTGATATGTTGTTACAGAGATATAATGGAGAAATTCAACAAACTGAATTTGAACACTTCACATTTATTTCTCCAATAATCACTGCTATAGACATTGAACCTCCTGCCACTCCTGTTTACAATTTGGAGTCAGATGTAAATTATTTCTATTTTTTTATTTTAACGTTTACAGCAGGAGTATTGCTTGAATCTAAAACTAAGGGATTTAGCATATTTAAACAGCTTATTCAGTCATCCAATAATAATGTGTATGTTAGTACAGAACTTGATTGTAAGCAGGTTCTCGAGATAAAAGAGGATAATCCTTAAACTGAAATATTAACATTTTTCATGCGATCACCTAATTTTAAATAATTTTATTGATTTGAAAATTTAGTTTTGGATACACTACATCATGAAAAGTATTTGTCGGATATCACAACCATAATTAACGACAACAAATATATGCGGACACTGGACAGGGTCTTAAAGTGTTTACCAGTAACTTACCTAAAGAATAAGTATAACTCTATAACTATAAGCTCGATACAACAATGTTGGAACTCATTTCTTGTTTTACATCGGCAACTACGTTTCAAAATGGCTTTCTTCAACTGTTACGGGTTTATATCAGAAGTTCGACCAGTAGAAAGAGGGTATACGAGGTTAACAGTTACTACAAATATACCGTTTAAAACAAAACATTTAAAGTTCAACGTTTGGGATTCATTACTTCTAAAGAAAACAACGATGGAACCTTTCAAGATAGGCGAGGAGGTTGAAGTACAGTATTCCTTCAAGAATAACTTCCCTCAACTCATCAACATGATACCTGCTGAAATAGACAATTGTCCAGTGTGCTACTCTTCATTGGAAGCTATGAATGCACAGAGAATTGAGTGTTTGGGGTGTAGTGCTATATCAGAAGCTGAACATTCGAAGAGAGTTAATGCACAAATGAAACTTGTATCGTATACTTTAAAGAAGTACGAGAGCTCAAGGGGTTATAGACTTGAATTATATTTTGCTGATGGACATAAAACTTTTACACCAGTTATTTTTGAAAGCAACTTAGTGTTCAAAATCATCCCTGAATTAAAAGTTGGTGATAGTTATTTTGTTATTGGTTGGATAGCCAGTAATGGTCGTTTTCTAAATGTAGTTGATATTTATTAGTTTCCTTCCCTAGAGGGATAACAGAGTTTAAAGTAATTTTCACATATTACAATTTATAGTAACAGTTCGTTTTAATTGTTTATTCACTAAATATTAAATAAGTGGTAATAATGATAAAAAATTTCAAATAATGATAGACAAATGATAATAATTATAGGTGAATGATAATAATGATAGACAAATGATAATAATGATAGGCATGACAGTAGACTTCCCAGACATCCCGTGATTTCCCCTCTGCGCCCCCTCATTCTCCGCGCAGGGCCCGCCAGTGGAAGCCTGGGAAGTCAGGGAAGTCCGAACTAAATTTTCAAAACACTGCTTTCTCAGAAAAGTCTGTCATCTCTGATGACTCTTTCGATTGTGATATATCTATAAAATCTATGAAAATCCTTGATAATCTTGATATCCTTGATAATCCTGAAAATCTATGAAAATCCTTGATAATCTATCCTTTTGGAGTAAAATACCCAAACTCATGATTCCACTGTTGTATAAAAATCATGAGTATGTTTAAATTTCTGGAGGCCATAAGCATTTCCAAAGGTAGCAATGAAAAACCGTGCAATTAATGATACCAAAGGAATAAAAAGCTTGCCAATCTGATCAGGGGGGTATCACAGTCAGTATCAAGAGGCAGGAGCGAGCAGGGACTACATATCGGAGGATCACATTTTCACAAATAATCACAACAACAATCACCACAGCAATGACGGTCCCCAGATGGATCTACAGGGGTCCACTCTTCTTCTGTCATCCCAGACGTCGTATTTACGTGAACAATCGTCCTTACAATCGCCTATCAGCAATTTAACAGTGCAGTAGCATGTGTCTTGAGAGCATCCTACAAATGTGTTGTTGCATGTCACTTGGAGTTGTAACAGTCGTGTGAATGAGGATCACACAAGAAGCAGTGATCGCCAACAGTTGGGTACTGGGTAGTATACAGAGATTTCATTACATTGAACACCTGATCCTCTTGAATCATCACCATACAAAGGAGATCATCAACACTACATCGGTGGTCATCACAAGAAGAGGGTTACATGAACCTCCTCGTTGTTCACTTAAGCTCTCATGCTGGATCAACACCAAAAAGTTACTGTCTATGGTTCTATACAATTACCCTACACCAAAAAGATACAGTATTGAGCTGGCAGTAGGGTAGGCCTAGGGCTGTTAAACAGGTTAGTAATTTTATCTGTATCATCATTAGTGGATAGGTTTGTTTACTAGAGTCGAAACCTAACTATGAAAAGAGATTGACCCCAAAAGAGGTGGATGGCCTGCGGATGGTACTACAGCTCTTGTGCTGGATTAAAGATCAACGCAAAAACACCACCAGTTTATTTAAAATTGTGTACAACCTTGTGTACAATATCAATCATACTTTTAAATCCAGAAATATAATTATAATTTCAACAACAAGCAGTAACAGGTGTACTGTAATATTCAACACAGTGTCAATTTGATCCAAAATATTCAACAACTATATGTTCGTTATTAAACTTAACAATAGTTAACAACGGTTAAAGTTCAAGAATCTTACTGACGATTGTTTTATTCTCGTTCATTAGCTTGTTGACATCAGATAGACTTGTAGTTGTAATTACTGCATCCAATAGAGCTCGTTCTTCCAAACTTAAAACGGTGGCGATGTCTTTCCTAGAGTTATTGAGTCGCTGCTTCAATGTCTCAAACACTTCATTTTTCATTATGTAAGAGGATAAAAAGTCAAAACGTTTGTCTTCCTCCTTACATAACTTTCTTTGTGACAGAACGTCTAAAGTTTTGATAAATTTCGACATCTTCACCTTTTTGTTTATTTGTTTGATTGGTACTTCTTTCCGCTTACATTTTTGTTGCCACAGGGAGTCAGAGTCTAGCTTATCTCTACTTGTCATATGATCAGATTCTGTTTTTGACTCATCATCAACACTTGCTACTTCAGAGTTAGAACTGTCTTGATAATCTTCTTCAGATATTGTTGTATCAGCGTCTGAATATTTAGGATTATCCCTTTTTTCATCAGTCACATAAGCTTTTGACGGTGGGTGGTTGATAGAACTTGTGTGTGATTCTCCCTTCTTCCGATGATACCGACTTTTGTGTGAGGACAGACTTTGCTTGTTTGCGAATTGTTTATCGCAGAGAGGACAAAACACCGACATCTCTGATTGAAATGAATTTCCAACCTTGTTCTCTTTATATACTTGGGGACTGCTCAGCAATTTACTCAAACATCGCTCAATTTTGCTTGAATGTTGTTTTGATATTGTTCAGTCTTGTTGCATCGTCACCAGTTCTAGACCCTGGAATGTTTTGCGTGATGTTTTATGAAAATCAGCACTGTTACAAAATGATCATCATATAATTCAAAAGGGAAAACGGATTCGGTTGAATGAACTGAAAACTGTAACTGGGATTTGCTTCAATCTGTAATTACCTGGTGTGGCATGCATCTCGTGAAGGTGGATATCATAGTTCTCCCTAGCCAGAGTCTCAAACGTAGAGCTCCTAGCTGTGAGTTCCACTACATGGTTTATGTCCGTAAGGAGTAATACTGTATCGCGAAAGGATTAACGGTCACGTGATTGGATCACTATCTGTTATTGACCCCTGTAAATTTAGTTGCAATATTTGACAGTCCTATAATTACTCAATTTTAAATCTTACAATATGATGGAAGCGTAAAATTAATGCTTCCCGGAATTAGCAAAATGAACAAAAACAAGATGTTGTTGGAATACGTAGAATACTCAACAATTGAAAATTTTATATACATGTTTCAACCGCGCTACTCTTCAAGTTTAACATTATGACTGACTCACCTGACAAACTAACGTTTTGTTGCAAGTCCCAGAATTAAAAATTGGCACCTTTTCAGTCACTTCTCTTCGAAATAACAACAAATAATCATATTTACAAAATTGGTAAACGAATTTCAAGTAAATCAGGCGTAATACGGGGGGCAGGTTTGACAATATTCAACATATCATGGTCTTGTGATACATTTATGAAAAGCTCTCTTCAAACAATTGTCACACCTCAAAAATATAATAATGCAGCGTCAATTGTTGCTACTAGTTCTGTGTGTCCGGAGCTTGAGTTCAAGTTGGAAATAAAAAACGGACTTGTGAAATACTATGTAGCATTACTAGACATCAAGTGTAAACAAAAATTGGTCAAGATCTCGCCGTGTCGTAGATTGCTGTTTCAAAGATAACACATATGAAATGATGATAAACATAATAATTCCGGGAGTGGTCACGCGGAGATCGGGAGGGTAAGTTGAAATATGATTGTGTAGATTTTGATATAGCAAGTACTTGCTGCAAATTGTGGGACCTATTGCTCTGGGAGGGTCGGGTTCACACCGAGGGATTTATTGCAATAAAAGTCCTCGTGCTCTAAGAAAGATCACACCGGACTTGCGGATCTTAGGAACAAGGGCCCGGAACAGTTTTGTGTGCCCCGTGAACAGAATATTCGCTACAAAATAAAAATATACTTACATCTGAGATGTCTTGTTCCAGTCCGAGAGGTGTGAAACTAAACAATCGAACTCAACAACAAATGAACGATCTCTCGAGGGTCCCCGGAGCCCGTTACGAGGATATTTCACACCTGGCTCACAGAGAGCCCGTTCCGGGTGAGTTCCCGGGCTGTGGTGATTGTTGTTGCGATTGCCCCTGGTTCACGGAGGGTGTTCCCGGAGCAGTTCCCCAGCTCCCCGGGGCAGTCCCTCAGCTCCCCGGGGGCAGCTCGGCCCGGGGAGGCCCCGGGGGCAGTTCACACCTAGGTGATTGGGGGCCAGGTGTATGTATATATACTACTCATACCGCTGACATTTCTTTACCCATCCTACCATAAACTTGGATCTTTTCGATCACTCTTAAAAGTAACAATTAGATTCCAAATTAATTTATCCAGATTGTACACAAAAATTAGTATGTTTTCGAAGGTTCGAAATGAAATATGAAACGTTGTATTATAAACATTATAAGAGCTCGCAATATTCTTCATCTCGCTAAGATCGCTCTCAAACATCTGAAACATTGTCACGTGATTATGTTCACGTGTGAATAATTTACCTATCATGATCAGTATCATTAAACAATTATGGAATCGTTTCAAACTTTTAAACCTGTTACAGGGTGTTACAGTTACATATTCAAAATAAATATGACCTTTTGCAACTAACGACAGAAACACTGGCAGGCGACATAATATCATGAGCGCAAATTTCTGACCCAGACATACTGGCATCGAGTAAAAAATGATCTTTTCATCTCATTCACCATCCTTCATGGTCAAGGACGAGGTTCCAAACAAATATAGGATATAAATAAAATTCATTTACGATTAAAAAGAATCCGTGATCCTGAATTAAAACAAGTTATCTATTTGTAGATGAAACTCGGTCCCTTCTCATATATATAATTTAGCGGTTCATCATGGCACTCTCTGTAATGTTCACAGATCGTACGCGGTGCTGTACTTATATGACTCTTGCTTCATCGCCAGTTTTTCAGCTTGTTTCATAAACAGAAGTTTCTCGTAACCGTTGGATCTGTCCACACCGTCCCATTTGGGTCCTGGCAAGATGCCAAATCTGTTTGGGGGAGCAGGAGGACCGCTGTAATCCCCACCTAGAACAATGTTACGTTATGCGGAATGCAACAGATTAAGATATACCGGGTTTGAATTTCTTACATTTGTCCTCAATCTCCACAAAGTATGTAGCCTGGAGTTCAGACTGTTTTGCTTACGTTACTAACGAAGAACCGGACCATTACCGGACATAAATCTAGAAGCTAGTTCTTGACTTACCACTGTCGCTACTGCTACTACTGCTCTCTGAACTATCACTGTCGTATTTCTTCTTCTTGCTCTTCTTACTTTTCTTCTTCTTTTTCTTCTTACTCTTCTTGCTCTTTTCTGGAAGGAAAATATTTTAACACTATGTTATAGACATAGTATGAATGTTCGGCAACTTGTGCGGGTTCATGTTATCTACATCCTGGTTGCACCATCCACAACTTTTGTAGTCATATAATTTACAGAGCAAACTATTAGTGAAATGAGAGTAATTGTAACAACTTACTCTTTTTCTTCTTTTCCATGAACTTGTTCATGGGATCCTCATCTCTTCCTTTCTGTTTCAAGAGCGAGTTTAAGTCCTGATCGTCATTGTATCGAGCCATTGGTTTGGTCATCTCGTATTGGTTGTCAGCTTTTTTGGCAGCTGCTTCTTTGGTCTGTACTAACCTAAAATAGAACATTGGTAAACTATTTAAATTGCACTGGGGACTCGCTTATTTAAGATCGAGACAATTGAGAACAAAATTGGACCACACCCTTCGATACCGATCACAGTTTTAGCAACGAACAACCAAGTAAATCATAACTTGATGTTACGACTCACTACTCAGTACTCACTGAGGACCGTTTACATATTACATAAATCTTCTTTTGTGAAAGGGAATGGGGTCTTAAGTCCGAACACTCACCCTTTGCTGTACATCATGAACTTCTCCAACTTTATCCTCTCCTCCTCGTTCTCAGCACTCTCCTTTGCTTCTTCTAACATTTTGTCTATTTTGTTACCTTGTTTGTCTCGTCGCACTGGAGCGTCTGGTACCTTAAACTCTCCTTCCTGTTAATGACATATTATTAGCAGTCTGCTGGTAGCAAATGGTTTAAATACCTGTTTTTGATCCTTTTTCGTGTAGTTTTATGAAAATTACCAAATGAGAGTAAAGGAAATAATAACCATTTCTCTGCGCTTCTTTTCAGCGAATTCTTTCATTTTTGCGAGTTTCTCCAGAAGTTGATTTGCAGATTGTAGTCCTCCTTTTCTGTCAGGAGACTCGTCGCTGTCTGATGAATCTGAATCAGAGGACGACTCCTTTGCCTGAGAAGGGAAGGGTGATTAAAAATGTCGTAAAAGACAATTCGATGTTGGCTGAATGTTGACTTAAACTGGTTATGGTTGTGACAGTCATGGTCGGGAGCAATTTTGAAAATCTGTGCTCCGGATAAGAATTAAATAGCGTTTTTAATAAAGTTTACCTTTTTCCTCTTTTTTGATTTCTTTTTTGATTTCTTTTCTTTCTTTGAAGATCGTGGATCTTCACTGAATTTTCTAGGAGCTTCTGTGAATGTTCGTTTTCGTGGGGGTGAAGCATCTGGATTAAAGTGTATTATAAGTATGATAAGTGTAGTGCCTCGGCACAGAGTGGCTTAGGGTTACCGAAAAGGAGATAAGCACCTCAGACCATCCCAACTTGTGGGAGAGACCTGTCCTTGTATCTTTGTATCTTTTGTAAGTATGATCTTACATAAGCTAATAATTTCCTAGATGTAAAAAACGCGATCGATGAAGTATAAAAGTCACTGAGGTACAAGGTACATAATAAAACAAGATACAACACCATTCTCACCTGAATCTGACCCGCTGGAACTTTCTGACGACTTCTTATTTAGTCTGGGAGGTGAGTTGTCGGAGTCTGAATCATGTCGACCTCGTCCGGAATTAACTGCAGCACTGATCAGAATTTGATTACCATGAATTTTGAATACGAAAATATTTGAGCAATATTGCTGGAGCCAATAATAACACAAAAAAGGTTGAAATGACTGCTGAAATAAGATAGTTTTGTTTACCCGTTGCCCCCCTGGTTGCTGCCTGTGGGAATGTTTGAGAATCCCACAGTTGTGAAGCTAGATGATGGTTTCTTCCACTTTGAATTTCCCGATCTTGCAACAGGGGCGATAAACTGAAAAGATTCAAATTTGTTCAAAATATTATCAAGTTTATGTTCACATTCACAAAAACCGCGCAAGGTACGAGATTCAGATTTCAGACCCTGTGAATTAATCATTAAAAGCTGTGAGGACCTACCTGAGGTGCATCCTCCCCATACTCCTCATCTGCACGTGATCCTGCTTGTATCTGGTTCATGGACACCTCGTTATCAATTATTGTCATGTTGCCCCCTGTACTATGTCGAGCGTTTCGGGCCTTCTTGCGAGCTTGAGCCGACTCGGACATGTACTTGCGGAATATCTCCTCTTGAGACATCGCCACTGAAAAGGGCCCCAATTTTAATTACTAGGTAAGGAAATGAAGGGGAGAATGTTCGGCAGTCACAGACTTACAACAGCTTTATGCCGGGTTAGAACTAAAAGTTTTCATTTACCTTCCACAAGGTCGTGAGCGACACGATTTTTGAAACGGACGAATCCGAGTTAAACATGGGGACATAACATTTACCATTTCGTACCATACGTTCATAACCTCATAACCATAACCTAGTACCATGACATTAAACATAAAGCGAGAACATAGCCATTCCATACACCATAACCTTAACATAGTAGCATTGCATTTCATAGCTTCATGGCCTAGACACGACATTTGGTCAATGTGAAACTTACTCTTTAGTTCGGCCTTCCTTCTCAAACCATCCTATGAAAATATGATAAAGTTAGTATCACATAATTCAAAATTAAAGTTAGTCATCAAATTTGTAGCAGAGACTCTACTGCCGTGCAGAAAGAAATAAAATAAACAATGAAGTAAGATAGGAGGCGCGCGTAAAGCCGCGCACAGTATAGATTAAACTGGCTAATTTAATTTGATTATGCGAGGAGTAGTGCGTGCAACGTTTACAGTATCCTTAAATTGAGACTGCCCCAAAATATAACATCAATTTTCGTGGATGGAGCAACAAAAAAACTAGAAATGAAAACAACGCCAAACACTTCAATAAGGCTGCACCTAAATGTACAGGATAATCTCACAAAAAGTTTAAATTACACCCAAAATATGATACAAATTCAACACATAAAAGAAATTAAAACATTAGCTTAGTTATTTAAAGCCGTTGTTTTAATCAAGATTTCAAGACTAAATGCAACCAATAAAATACAAATTACTTCAAAAATCTCTGTTAACCATGAGTTTATATTAGGCGAAACAATCAAATTCAATAACCCACATAATATACAATTAGCTATAAAATGCATCAAAAACTTAACACTTACAATTTAGATGTCATAGGATGAATCGTCAAAGCGAATTCCCTTATAGTATTAGAAAAGAGGAATGGGTCAACGCAAAAAACTTGAGTTTTGCCTTTATCAAGACTAACAAGTGACAGTTTAGCAAGAACAAGAATAGAGTTTTCGATGACATTAAGATTAATTGATTCCCCGTACAGATACGGTTCACAATACAAGACTGATATGTATGTTTGAATTCTTTTACACAGATTCTTCAAACTCTGACTATGCTGAAGTGTTCTAGGCATGTATGAAATACAAAACTGCCAAGAATCCATGTAAGTAATGAGGAAGGGATCGATCAATGAAACTAGGAAATCTTTTACTTCCATGTCTACAAATTTATAAACATTATCAGTTAGTTTCACTAAATCTAGGTTAATTAGTTGTTTAGTTGCTTTGTCGAAGTCAGCCGGAGCTGAGTCGGGCATGAAAACGAATTCGTACTGCATGATGTCACGCAGTCTCTGATACTGTTCCAGGGTTCGTTCCTTTGATTTGGGGTGGAAAAGTATTTTAGCAAGCATTGCCACGTGTATTAGGCTGTGCATAAACTCGTTACGTCTCCTCCCCAAGCTGAATGGTGGATGTTTATCAAAATCTGATTTAGTCGAGCACTTTTATTAAAATATGGCAAAATATCAAGAGATGGTCTTTAATGATAACTGATGGTCAAAGTGTTAGGGTGTCGAACACAAAATTTTCTTCGAATCACGACGACACGATCTTTAGATTACATAAGTCGATAAAAAAGGAACTAATGATAAACGAACCTGATAAGAGAATTGCACTGCTTAAACACAGAACTACTGAGATAAACAGCAGTGGGAGGGGTTTTGTGAACGATCACGTGACCTTCTTCACAGTACACAACAGGAGACAACATCCTAATCACGTGATCCATGCAGCTTTGTTTCCTGTCCCAGACGAGGTTACAACCCATCTTTATCAGCAGGTCACATGCCCACATAAGTTCACTTTCTGCCTGCACGGAGAAGAAATAGATCAACTTGGTGGTCAAAAAGAGATTACCGTATATACCACATTCACTATCAAGACATTAGTGCTTCATCTGACACGTTTATCTAAGAGAACTGAAAAACAAAACTTTAAAAACTAACCTTGCACAAGTCCAGACTCCAGACCTTCTTCTTTATATGTAGGAGCAACACAGCAGCTAGAACAGAACAAGGAAACACGACAGCGTTAGCCTGTTGTTCTAGAAGTATACGGTACGCCAACTCGTTGACAAATGTACGCTCGTGAGGGTGTACTGAGGGTATAATAGCACGTGGTACAACTGCTCTCAGCTTCCTGTCCACCTGGGGTTACAGAGTATTGAATGTTAGTATTACCGAGTAGAGTGAGATGCACACATCTTCGTTTCAAGTATGTTATATATAGTATTGGCTATGCCCCGCTTACTAGTTTAGCTCTTTCTAGTCCCCTGCTACACGGCATGTAAACAGGGATTGGCTAGTTAGAGGCGGTCCGTGTAGGCCTTACACTGTGCTTTCAGCAATACTCATACATATGAATTCAAATAACTTCTGTTTTTCTGAGTAGCTTGGTTTCGACTAAGTGTAGTTTTGGATATTTTTCACTAGACACACACACCCCCTTTGCGGTACTAACTGTTTTTTTGGATAATACCTAAGACACCCACCCCTTTTGCTGCCTTTTGCGGTACTAACTGTCGAAAAATCGTGGTACTAACTGTTTTTTGGTATATAGAATAAGATACCCACCCAGAAATTGCTTTTTTTTTAAAGAGCTCATTTAAACTTTAAAGGAAGACTTAACAAAATTTTAAAAATTAAAAAAAAACCCAATAAAAACCTCAAAATCCATTCCCAAAATTGAAATTTGAGGTAAAATGGGTTTTTTTGGGGTTAGACACCCCCTTTAGTACCATACATTCTAACTGTTTTTCTGGAAAATAGGCAGTAGACCCACCAGTTAGTACCATGTACTAACTGTGTTTTTGGGAGAAAAAATGACCCACCCACCAACGTGACGTCCGGCACTAAGTGTATGATCCCCCCCCCCCCCCCCCCCCCCCCCCCCGTTGCTTTACTAATAAACTATTTATAGGTTGACAAAAACGATGCTAAATATGGAATATTGTATGAATTTAGACCTCTTAACGTTAGAAGATCTCCAATCATAGAAATGACTGTAATGTAAAATCACCTTTCCAACCGCTGCTTCGTAGACCGATATAATCTGCCCAGCTTTAACATGGATTCTACCGTAGTTGTTATCAAGTATAGCTCTAGCTTTAATCAGACCAGTGGTACTCTCCTTTGGTTTGGGTATACCCATCATCTCTCTGACATGTAGGTTCTCCTCCACTGTTTTCTCGTAGCTCAATGTTATGGGACAGATAGCCACGTCTGAGACTCTGGCGTCAAAGAATGGTTCCAGGGCGATAGTCAGCATACCAAACTTGGGCTGCAAGCTTTTACCTACGAGAAGGAATTTAAATATTTTGTAAGCTATGATGTTACATTTATAATGTTAAGATATATCAATCGAGAAATTGTTTGTTAAGAGTTTTTAAGTACTGAAATTCTCTGCAAGCTTAACACATTTAGCTTGAACACCAAAACAATCACAAAAACTAAACTTAAAAACAAATAAATGATTATAAACGTGCAGTACTTTAACTACTCTAAAATGTGACAATACCACGTGACAATTGCAATACCACGAGACAATACCACGTGACAATACCACGTGACAATACCACGTGACCTACCTGTTCTACTGCGAGTACCCTCTATAAAGAACTCAACAGGTGCATCGCCGTTAATGATGTGTGTTTGAGTGTACTCCGTGAACAGAGCCCAGTACAGCTTATCTTTACCAAATGAGCGGCGGATGAAGTATGCGCCACAGCGCCGCAGTAGCATTCCTACCCCCTTCATGAACATGAAGTCCTGGCAAACACAGAGTTAATTTATAAAATATGCGACAAGTAAAACAAAGGATGACACAGAAATGTAAAACTAACCTCAGACAATTTTCACGTGGCAAGAAACTGAATAGTAAATAATAACTAATTAATGAATAAACCAAATAATTAATTAATAAACCCACCTGGCCAGCAGCAATAACAGGAGTCTTGATATCGTAACTATAGAGTAACCACGTGACCAGTATAAAGTCCAGGTAGGACCGGTGAGTGGGTATGAGGAGTAGAGGTTTCTGAGAACTTAGTCTTCTTAGTTCTTTTATACCTTCTGTGTGAACTGTTACGTCTGTTATTATCTGCTTGAAAACCTGAAGTTTTGTTAGATCTATATAAGTTAAATTTATAAAGTTATAATTAAATTCAGTGAATAGTACTACCATTAATTACAAAACAGATTAATGTATTAAAAAAGTTTATAAAATTTTGAATTTAATCTAGACGTATTACTCTCAAATCTTACAAACAAACTCATTACACCTTTCTAATGAGACCGCCAAGGAATCTAAGGATAGTCATGCTGAACTCATGTCCCATCTCCTCCAGGATATCTGTAGCTTCCTTATCTAGCTGATCCTTTGATCTCCCTGTCTCTTTACACAACATGGAGATAACACGTCGCACCCTGTTAGATTGTAGCACTTCCTCTCGTATCATACTGGGAACTCTGGCAATAATAACGAGTGATTGGGAGAAATTGTAGGTAAGTTCATATTAGAACGAACATTTATGGAGATAATTTTATTTTGTTCTATGTAATTACGTTACTATCAACAAACTCGATTGTAATGTTACTTCCATAACACTACAACTTACAACCCACACATTCATATACAAATCACACTATCTACCTGTATCGAACGTAGGTGTATCTGGGAGGTCTGTAGTCCTTCAAGGACCACTTTATTTCACTCTTGTAACCATGGATAAGCAAGTTCTCAACTTCACCTCCCTCTCCCTCATCTTCTAAACTAACTGTCAGATCCGACTCTTCTAGAAGATCCTCCGGGAGGGCTGCTGCTATCTGATCAACATCACATTCCTCCCTGCATTCTTCAGATAGTTGTTTCAGTACCACAGAAAGGTCGGCGCTGCTTGCACCTGACATGACATAGCCCTGATTTAGCTGGTTTGTTAGAATTAACAGTGATTTTAAATATATCAGTACATAGTATTTGGGTTTTGATGTGATCTTTAAAAGCAGAAATGTGGGAATATATGAAGAATATGGATTATGGAGAAAGAATTCATGCCGTAACATCAAAATAAAGACAATTTAGTTAAACCACTATTTAGAATTCATTCAAGTTTCATGAGGAGGAGTAGAAACGTCATAGCTCCATTAAGCTGGTACTGGCGGATTAAATATTGTATCTTAATTCTTAGAAATGTTGGAACTATCCTATGAGCCCGACACAATAATTTCAATTCAATATCTAGTAGTCTTGGTGAAATTCCAATATCACGTATTGGACTAGTATTATGGTTAAGGTTAAGCGAAAATAGCACGAAATAGCAGAATTTTACTATCGTGTCGTGCTTATTCGATACTGCCGAAAGATTGATCAGATCAAATTAAAATTAAATGCAGAGAGAGCTTAAGCTCAACGGTTGTTAATAATGAATAGTTTTCTTGAAATACATACTTTGTATGTTTTTAAGTTCCCTTTTCTTTACTGGCCATAATAAACTGTTAGAGCATGTCCAATCCACAAATGTAGATCACAAAATAATCTTAATAGTGTTTAAAAGCAAGTTAACATGATATTATGCCTAATTAAGAAAGTAAAAAATAAAACCTTCAGAACTTTTAAGATAGAATCATGATTAAAAGCTATAAAATAGGTCGGTATATTCTAAAAATGACTCAGTAAAAATGACTTAGATGATAAAAACTTAAATAGATCAGCAAACTCCTTATAATACTAACCACTCTGTAAAGCTCAACTCAGACATGGGCGATATCTCTACTTCCTCAGTAACAAAATTAACAGTACCAGAAGAAACTGACTCTATTTCAGAGAGGAGGTTAAAGAAAGACACATTACTATCTTGATCTAGACTTCCACTAACGTTTATTACAGCAGAAAAGTGAACTGTAGCACGAGACAGGGTTAGATAGAAGGCTGTTAGAAATTCCAACTGACCGATAGAAAAGTCTGTCGTCGAATGTAAATCAATATCGTATCCCAGAAGAGCTACAACAACTGGCCATTCTAGTGAATGACAAGAAAATGGGTCTCTAATCATGACATTGACCTCCTCAGATCTCCAAAATCCAGTTTCATTGAGGACATCGAGTATTGTATTTTCATACTGTCTCTGATCTAGTGTGCACAAAATGGCGATTTCAGTCGGTTTAAAGACTGATCTGTTGTTTTCTGCAACTTTCAACAGTTCATTTGTCAACAAGATCTTAAGTTTGTTTGCGTCGACTTTAAAGCCATCTGATTTGACAATAAAAATTTTAGGCTTGGTACCTCTGATAAAGTGTCCTGATTCAACTTCTTCAACAAAGCTTGTTCCAAACTCATTTACAGTATGTGAAAAGTTGAAGTATTTTCTCCTGATTAAATGAGATATTTCAGAGATTTCACGAGAATTACGAAAGTTTATTGATAAAACTTTCACCCGATCACTGATGACAGAAAATATTTCCGCAAAAGATGTCGATTTTAAGAAATTCTGATCAATCTGTTGTACGATGTCGCTGGCTATCCAAACAGAGCAGTCGTTATCTTTAGAGAGATTTTTCAGTTTCCTGATAGGTTCTTCGATATTAGGAAAATTATTGTCGATGGGTTCCAAAACTTGAGCTAAATACGAATGCAGACAACCAACTTGAAAGTCATCAAAAAATACAAAATACGATCCACCAATATTACAAAGTTCACTAATCATTCTGATGGCATCAAGGTGGTTCTTTTGGTGGCGTTTTGATTTGTATGGAGGCGTGCCAGAATTTAATAGAATAACATTATTCGAACACTCCTTTATCATGGATGCTCTGTTTCTATAATCAATGTCCCGAGATTCCACTTCCGACCAATGTTCCAGACTCATAGTTCCACACAAACCAGGCTTTATGCCGTTCAAAAGGTGACAATAATTTTCGTAACTAGATGCACATGATTCCAAATAATCTGGAACCATGATTATAACTTTATCTTTCCTATCATTGGTGTTAAGGGCAATTTGCAGTATTTTACCAAGCATAACAATGGATTTGCCTGAACCGGCAGAGCCATCTATCCAAACAAACTTGTCGTCACAGTCGAGTATTTCAATCTGTTGTTTTGAAAGACATTTAATGTTGAGATGAGCCCTAAGCAATTCAGGTGCATCAATTATTCTAGGATTTGAAGGATATTTCCTAATCTTCCTTTTCTTGCATGCCATCTTTTTTCCAGAGTTTGCTTTTTGCTTCAATCTTTCCTGATCAACGGCTCGCCTGGTCACAAGAGCTCCTCTTAGTTTTTCGTCAATGCCCATAACACGGTTTTTCAAGCTGCAAGATTCAATATCATACCTATTATCTATATCAAAACAACAAACACCTAGGAGAACTTCTTTTAGAAGACTTAAATCCAACTCGACCCTACTCAAATTTTGTGTTACTTTTAAGTCAAACCATGGGTTAAAACTATCTAAATCATCACTAAACACCAAACTATTGCGGAATATTTTTGAGCTGTCACTCTCTTCCCCGATTAAGGGGATGCATTCTTCATAACATAAGTTACTGAAGACAATAAATTTCAGAATCTGAACATCATTACAGACACCCTTAATGAACTCCTCGATTCTTTTGATTTGTCTCAATGCATCTTCACAAGATCCTTGAAATCGTACTGCATTGTAGGGATCAGACTTGTCTGTAAAATGGAGACCCTTAACCTCGAATAATGCAACATAATTATCCCCTATCAGAATAAAATCACATTCGCCTTCCACTTCCTTAGACACTTTATGACAAGGATGAGGTTTTATGTCCTTTGAACATTTCATATTTGAGCAAAAATGATTTGGCAAAAAAGCTGAACATTGGTCGTGAGTATATTCTACTCCATGAAAGACCAAAGCAGGTTCCGGCAGATCTTCCAAATGTCTATATAGCTTCACTTCCGCCTCATAGCCATCTTGGAGTTCTTTTTCTGCTAAATTTAGCCCCTCTAATGTCATGCCATCTGGAAATTTATCAATGAAGGTTGAATTAGGGATTGGCGGTATCATGGTTGGTCTAACTTTAAGAAAGTTCCCTTTGTGATGTAACGTCTTTTCAAAGATACTTTTACCAACATTCTCGATCCTACTCCGGAGACCTAACAGTTTCTTACTTGTTGGCTTCTTCGTATTATCTGCTAACTTCAGCTCGTAAAGTTTCCTGACCGTTTCATCTTCAACTTCAATACTATCTGTTCTCTTATTTTCCGAAGAGTTTGCGTCAGTTGTTTCCTCAGTTTCTGCTGATTCACACTGTGATGGTTCACTCACTTCATCCTGTTCATCAGATGTGCCTGGTTGTTCATTATTGTACTTTTCTCTCCAAGTCATTGTAACCTCACAAAATCTTGCTCAACAGCAAAGGCAATATCAGGAACAGTTTTGCAGCTTGGTGAATAGAGAACATATACATGGTTAGCTGTAACTTGAAACCTAAGGGAGAGAAGAGGTTATAAACGTACAGTTATTACTTTTTTAGATGGAGAAGATTAGTATGTAAATATCCTGACTCGTGAAATTTACGTGTCAGTGATCACGTGTTAGAAAAAGCATGAATCACCACCCGGCCCACTTAAATAGTAGTAGATCTTATTAAAAATTGAGATTTAAAACGGATTTAATAACGCTACAGCATTGAATTGAAACATTACCCTCTCGTGAAATGGGAATATTTAATAGTAATACATCAGTGTAATTAGTCTCAATAATTCACTATATTATAAATTATATTATGACCATAAATTTATTCAAAACTCGAATTACCAAATCTTAATCCATGTGAAAGGCACACTTCAATAAGTATCATGTATCAATGTTTTTTGAAGTAACCTTAAAAGTAAATTTTGCTATGATATAATACAAACTATGAAACACAAATCTTCGTATTAAAGTTATAAGATAAGAACAATAACATATTATCAAAATGAAGTTAACACTTTAATCACAATATATCGTGTGTTATTTAATGACACATCAGTCACCTGAGTTCTATTGGACATATTCATAATCACTATTTCTCCTCCATTATAGAGCTAGAGCCTTGTCATGGCTTCATTTGTGATGGCTGTTACTTGGTTAGTGGTTACCAATATCACTTCACTCAACAGAGGTTGATGGCGCAGTTTTCAACGTTCAAGTATGTAGAATGATTGCTAAATTCTTAAGAATACTTTCACAGTAACATCTCATCACATCAGATCAACTAAGTACAGGGTTCACTGTAAAGAAGCAGATGTCACACAGGCCTATCTGATCTGATGAATGTCCGGTTCCATTGCTTCTAAGAGTAGTTCCAACCCACTCCTCCCCTTATTCTCCCTCCTACCTTCCCACAACTCAGGCATGTTATCATAACACCTCAACTCGTTCAGAGTTATGTGACCCTGTGGTGGTTCGTGTGACACAAACGACAAACAGTCCAGGGGCCTGGGGACATCCTCAGCGGGACCTAGCAGGAAGTCGTTGGGATTGTAGGAGACAGGGTCGGGGAAGAGGGGCAGCAGCCAGATTATTACAGCGTATTGGTTGCACAGTGGGTCCTCCATGAAGCTACGGATACACACGTAGTATAGTCTGTCCTTACCTCGTATAGAGAACACGTCACCTACCTTGTACCGGATACCTGTGAGGATATATACTAATCAATCTGTGCAGCACTTTAACAACAATTTAAATTGTGGTGATTGCAACGAGGGCCTGGGAAAGGGGTCTTTGGGAAAATCTGGGATAGATTTCGAAATTGTCGAAAAACTTCAGGAGCATGAATGTCGGAAATTACAGAGGAATCTAATTTGTGATTTGAATCTTAGACAATAGATACAAATGCATTTTAATGAAATAAATTGTTGACTAAGTCGCAGTTCTGAGTGCTGAGCAGAGTGGAGCTGTGACCCATACATTAGATACACAGTAATTAACAAATCAACAGCTTGTTAACTTACTCTTGTAGTATATTTGGTTGGAAGTTATGTAGGTTGCTTCTTTGTAAGGCAGCTTGTACGACGATTTCTTTAGTTTGCCTTCCTTGTTTTTCTTAGCTCCTTTTGGTGCCATCTGAATGATATAGCGGCTTAAACAAGTATAATATATGAACAATGTTCATGTACAACCACAACAATGATATCGGTTAGCACTTAGCATCATAGAAATTGTATTTATTGAAGTTCGTTTGAACTGTTGTACAGTGTACACGGGTGAAGAATTTATCGAAGTTATTATTCAAAATTACTGCCATGAACGACTGTACAGTCAAGCAAAACTGACCTTTTTGTTGTGCAGATTGTTCATGCGTTTACAATGTAACTTGTTCTTGTAATTCTTGGAATTGGAACTCTCTTGTGAACACGAGGAACACAGCACTATACCTGAACAAGAAGTTACCATGAAGTTGGCATGAAGTTAGAGTGGAGTTAGAGACTAGAGTGTAACTCGATACAATCAGAGATATGACATGAACAATTATAGCAGTACAGATGGTTGAATGTGTAGTAATGTGTAGGTTATATTTGTGTAGTGGGAGGGTGAGAAAGTGGCAGGTGTTGAGGTAGTATCACACTATCAGATGTTATACTCATAATGTTAGTGATATAACAGGAGAGGTTTCTAGAATATTCCATGGCATCATTTTTCCAATAGGCAATCTTATTAAAACAATACAATTGTTGCCTCTCTATGAGATTTTGGCAATTAATTACAAACTAAAAAACAAAAGTAAGCCATCAATCATCATATTGAAGTATTTAATTATTTAGCTGAAATTTAATTAATTATTTAAATAATTACCTAGATTAGTGGTGTGCCAAATGTCACTGTGTTCAGAGTCACACTTCATGCAGCAGGAAGCAGGAGCCAGCTTGTTGTCCGACCTGCAAGCACTACTTATGAGTTAAAGTGGCACCTGGAATGTTTATTGGAATGAAACAGAGACCTAGAGACTCAAATTCTCAATCATCAAAAATGTTCTGACGATATTATGATCTATTTGATTTGAGCTAAATAAAAATGAATCACAGGACCAGAATTGACCACATTTTGAGATGGTAATATAAGGTAAGAATTGATAACTCTGCTTATTATCAAATCCTTATAATATAAATCAGAATATGTAAACAAACCTAGTGGTAGGCCCATCCACCTTGAGACCATCAACTCCAACCTCGCCACTCTGCTCCATCTCCACCACCTCTCCTCCCTGCACCACCTCCCCTTCTTCCCCCTCCTCCCTTATCTCCACCACACCATGGTTGTGGATGTGGTTCCTCTTGGGTCGGTGCTCCTCGCTGTGTATCCCCGGTATCCCTGTCACCCCGTTAGAGATGTTCAGTGAGTCGTAGTGAGTTTTTAGTGAGATGGGGTCTTTGGTGGGAGGTGGTGCTTGGAGTGTCAGCTGACTTTCGTCCTTCATTGCCATTACCAATTATACCTATAGAAGTGAAATAGTTTGGAAATACTGACTATATCTCTTAACACAGGTATCATCCGTAACAATTTAATAGCCCTGTTGGGATTATATTAAATTGTACATTTTCCGTCTGAGCCAACTATGTTCAGTATGTACAGTATACATAAAAACTAATTAAACGATGTGTATCATCATTTAGCAGCTACAACGGTAAAGGAATGTGACAAAATTGCTTGTTACGCAGCTTGATGTGTCAAACACTAATTTAAAATAAAACCTTGGACCAGTTTAACAACAAACAAATGTAATTTCCAATGGATGTTGGTTGGTCCTACTTAGATGTTCTAGCTGTTTTAGCGCTAATTAGGTCGGTGGTTTACTGGCACAGATGTGAACAGTACATGTGCGCTGAAGTACTCTTAAAACAGTTTAATGATTACTTATTTATTGATGAGACTCATTTAACACACAAATACCAGCAAAATAAAGTGAAAACCAGCAAAATAAAGTGAAAATTAAAAATTATCATCATAACATAATATTATATCTCAAATAAAACCAAATAAATTACAAAACAGAATAATCTTCAGACAAATCAACATACCGATATTTGTAGCACTGAGAATTGTCCGTCCAATTGTCAACTATTGTACGCGAGTTCATGCCACTAAGTGACTAAGCATGATGTCAGTGAGAAAACAGATAAAGCTTATATATCTTATAATAATGTTTCGATATACATGTAACATGTTACAGCCAAACAAATCCGACTAAATGCACGTTTCACAAGTAAGATTGCACATTTGCCATTAGATGAAGCCGCTCTTCCGTTATATTTCATCTGAGTGAGACAGTAAGGTATCGATTAAGGTATCGATATCCGGAATACTTGAAACCTTTCTAGAAACAAGAACATATTTTATCGATTAAGTCACTCATTAGTCATTACAGGCAATCAGCCTTCTTTAGAGATTAACCTTGGACAATAAGTAATAACTTACTAAATTACAACTTACTATTACAATAACTTACTACTACAATAAGTAATAACTTGCTAGATTTTGATAAACCAGAATAATTTGTCTTTAAATTGCTCTCATAAGCTGATCACAAACACCCAATTCTAATTTCTATCTCTGAGCAAATAATTCAAAGAACTTTAGCATATCAAACAACCCTCCCTTGACTTTCTCATGAGTCAACAACTAACATTTTTCTGACCTTAAAACGCCAATTCTCTCTGAACAACGTGACATCTCACTTCAGGCTGGGGTGTTTCAGCCTTCAATTATAGATTTGTTCTCAGTGTTGAGTCTCCTGTTCCGACAAGTAAAAGCAGATAGCAGAGACTCACACTTGGCAATACTTAAACTCTCTTCTTCGTAGGCCACGTAGTAAGACTGAATCTGAAAATTCTTTCGTCAGAATGAGACATTACTGATTATTAAAGTAAACAAGTTCATGCAAGGTTCATAACATTTCTCACAAAAGCATCAAGAACGCTTTCTAATCGACCAATTAATTTCAATGCTATAGTAGATTTTCAGTAACGCGTTTGGAACTGTCAGTAACATACGGTTATATTATCTATGATTATGTTAAACTGTTTTAATATTGAATGGTCAAACCTTGTGTATAACGAGTATAACAATAGCCACAATGAGCAACCGTGAGTATTTATCAGCTCCGTCAGCATAGTCCTGTATCTCTTTAAGCTCTACCTCTGATAGCCTCTGTAATTATATTTGGTGACGTCATAATGTACTCAAATTAACTCAATAGTATTGCTTTAATAATACACATCACATTATATATCTTGTTGTTCACTTGGCCTGTTAAAGATGGTTGTACTACATTGATTGAGATTGGAACTTTGTAAACATGCTCATAAAAAGTTACTTTAGAGATAAGCTGTAAAACTGACAGAATATTGTTTAAGAGTTAAAACTAACCAGGAGAACAAGATGCCCCAATTCTCTAAACTTTTCCCCCACTGACGGGAACGTCTCTATAAAATACTTTCCCGCCGAACATATTATCCCCTCTTGTACAGATGCTAAAGTTTTTAGTATCCAGAGCAACGGTCCAGGTTTTGAAGCAGTGACATGTAAAACTGCTACAGACAGCCGGTGTAGCCAGTGTAATCCTGGGGTATTAGCTTTTTGTTACATGTTGTATTTATTGATGGTAATAATACCTTTTCTGTTCAACTATTTACAGTAGGTATCAATTCCATTGACATCATAATGGGGATGATGACACAATTTACGGTGGTAACTGTGCTAAATCTAAATTTAAATCTGCCATAATTGTATCTTTGTATTGTTATCGTAACCTCTCGTCAGACTAAACCGCTATAAAGTCAGTAGTTTTTTTACAAATGACTTGAGCAAGTGTTCCTACGTTCAAATATACTTCCCCAACTACAGGTAAGTAAACAAACTTAACTTGCTCATGTTATATCTAGTGAAGACAAGACTAACATTTCAAATGTACATTGTACAGTGAGTGTCTGTTTTGTGTAACCCCAGGACGTCCTGCCCCAGAATTTAAGGTTAAAGTAGTGGTGTAAAAGTTAAGGCTGGGTTTAAAGTTTAATGTTTCTGCTGCAGTTTCTGACTGGGTGGTGATGGAAATTATGGTTGATTTAAAGATTCTGTGATTAGACAGGATATCCTGGGGCTAGGCTGGAAAGCTTGAACCTGAAAGAGAACTAACCTAGCCAGGGTGAATGGTTACGTTGAAATCCTTGTACCAGTATCTCAGCTACAACATTACTCTCCTGTAGGATTGTAAGACCATGTATTGGGGTTTGTTGGTCTGTCTTTGCCTGCAAGATAAACTGATTAACATTTTGTTCTGTGTTGCAACAAACTGGAATTTTTCACCCACTGTAGAGTACAGAAATTTGATTTCAATCAAATTTTAACCTTGTGCACGACAACTTTCAAAGTTATGATTAATCTTATTGGATACAGAATCAAGCACACTACACACTATAACCAGTTTAACTGTAACGTTTTACCTGAACAACAGAACTGTCGTAATAGAATACAGAATAATTCTCAGCCATGAGGGAGAAGTTGTAACTCAATGAGAGGTAGAAATCTTTTGTTTTATTCAATGGGAGAGTGACAGGATTTTCAAGCAGCGACTGGTAAAATGAACCTGGATTGTTAACTGTAAACTTCTTATTTCTTTGGACTTCATACCAAGCCTCTTTTGATGCATAGAAAACAATAAAATTGCTTAATCCAGAAAGATGTAACACTTTTTAATAAGCATCAAAAAGTTCAGAAGAACAAACCTGAGTTGGTATCGTCATCAAATAACCAGTAGTTTATCTTTATAAGCTGCATAAAGTGGAAGTCATTGAGCTTGTCCATTGAAGTGTTGCTCACATATTCGATAAGGACACAATTTCTACCTGCATGATCCATAAATATCTCTAGTTCTTTGTTACATGTTGCAGGATTCTGAAGAGGTTGACATCATGAAGCTTGAATCTAATCTTATTAAAAACTGATACAAAATTGTCATGAATTAGATGACCATAGCATCTGTAAACTATATGCTTCTAAGCATTATAAAACACTTACATGGATTATGTCTGCTCGAAGTTGTTGCAGCCCTTGACCCATAGGAAGCTGACTAGGAGCCAAGAGTAGTTCATCCAAGGTGAATTTGTCGGATTCAATAAATAATAGAGTCAGGGAAGCCAAAGACGATATCAAGCCAGTAAAGGCTACCAGTGTCAAAAGTGAAAGGGTGTAACCTTTCAATGTTTTCAAAATGAAGTACATCCTGAGAAAGTTCAGATTATTTTTTGAAAGGTAGTCTAACACTGCACTGCACTTTTTTTTTATATACTCAACAAAGAAATGTCAAACAGTATATATACAATAAATTAAATCAAGTGATGCAATTGGCAGAGCACAATCGTAAATCCTGAGCAATAGATATCATCTATCCCTCGTAGCTCTTCTCCTCAGGTATCAGGTTGAAGGAGACATTGGATATAGGGGCAGTCCATGCCTTCTTTGCCTTTCCACGTACACCTCTAACTGCTACTAGCACACTCCTCATTATATCCATGCTCAGGCGTGTCCTGATGTTACACATCACCTGGCTGTAGTCCTCCTTTGTTTTGGTGGCTATCAACACAGCAAGTCTCCTTATGAAACGCTTGGCCTCCGGTGCCATTCCTCCTGTAGTGGTAAATACAAGGGGGACGAATGACCCTTTCTCCAATTGTAGCACTCGGTTCATGTACTGGTTCTTTTTCTCATTCTCGTGCAGAGTGTAGAGCTGTGGCATGGTCTTTCCTTGATATGTAGGCGATTTAGGATTGAAAATGCGCACATCAAAGAAAGTCCTCTCAAATGTGCTCCACACTCCTCTTGCTGATATATCAAGCCTAGCCTTATCAGCATTGTTGCCCTTTTGTTGGAAGTTGGCCGATTCTATATGTGTTAAAAGGGGCTCAATCCTCACATCCTTGGTCACCAGCCTAAGGTATTCAGCAACGGAGTCTCTCACGTTGTTATGACGGTAGTTCACATACCCCCCTCTCTTACAGTTGAGGATATGATTGTGATCATTCTTGGCTCCACAATCGCAGAATCTTGGGGTGTTAGGGATGTCCCAACCATACCGGAGATGAACAGCATCTCTGAAGTCTTGCTTGCTGTAAGCATACCCTAGCTGTTGAATGGGGAGACATGTTAGCCAAGCTCCTGACCCATGCTCTTGTACCAGCTGCAATGACTCCCTGGTATTCTCATCCACTTCACTCATTATCTCAGCAAGCTCCTTCTTCAAGCGTAATTCTTTAACTAACTTGAGGCAATCTACTCTGCCCTTTATCTTAATTTTATCCAACTTCATCAGGGATGTCTCCTGGTGATAGATAAGGTCAACCAGCTCCTCTGTTATCTTGAGTGACGTCTGGTATTCCTTCTCCGCGATCTCTACTGGATTAACAATACCAAGCCCCCCTAATCTTACAGGTAGCTCAAACATTCTCCTGTGCAGATCAGACACATTCCTACCAATAATTGCAGGGATGAACTTTTCTCTTATACACTTCTCCAATGGGATGAAGAGGTCTTTAGTGTCTTGGATGGTACGCATCACAAAGGTCCACCGATGACATAGGGCTTTGGTATACCCTGATAGGGCTGCCTGAGGTTCATCGAGGGCAATATCTGACAACTCTTCTACATCCTTCACCCATTTCTCTACTTTCTTTTTTACATATGTCTCTCTAGCCTCCTCTCCACCTATCACTGCTCCCAGATGACGCTCCCCATCACATGTGATCTCTATACCAGTCTCTCCAAATAAAAACGTGGCTGCTGGTAGTAGCGATTTTTCTTTTAGGATAAGAATAGTCTTCACTGCTTTAGGGAAGTAGCCTAACTTAGGACCGTTCACACTGAGTAAATCCCACCACAGCCGGAGTTTCTTCAGGGTACCTGCTGCTGCAGAGTCATCTGCATACCACGCTTGCATCAATTCTCCTAATTTTGTCACGCTGGCCCGGATGTTGATAAGAGGACGAATACCGATAGCATACTCTGCCATTGCTGCCACATCCCCTTGCGTTGCCCCTTCATCAGAGTAAATTATCTCACACGAATATGTGTCGTTGACAATGAGTTTGGCTGATTTCTGATATGTGTTTTTCAGGTATTGGTGAAACGGAGGACATAGCTGCCTGATGTTGTGAATAGCTGCTTTGCGATTAAGCCTGTTAAACGCATTATCAGCATCAACAAGAAGCACTGCCTCTGTCTTAGGATCTTCCCATGTCCTCTTAACTGCTCTGATGGATGCCTCAATGCCTGACTCTAGCCCAGCACATGACTGAAGAGGTCCTGCAGCCTCTTGTATATCATCCTTAATTACCCCAATAACCACCTTGCCAACAATACGCCGAAGAACCTCTCCTACCCCCACCGGCCGTACACCAGGATTACCTCTCTTATCGTCACCCTTATTTAGTGGTACCAGTCTACAGGCCACAAACTCATTCAGACTCTCTGGGTTAACATCCTCTACACACAAACGCTTTGCAAATTCAGCTATTGCACCGCAGAGTTGAAAAGGAAGTTTCCCATACGCTTTAGAGCACAAGATGTGCTTCCACCCATCTGCATCCAAATGGGTTGGGCCACCTGAGCCCTTAACATGAAGTGCCGCTTTCTCAACTAGCTCTGCCGATATTTCAGCAAATATCACCGACTGTGCCTGAGGCGCTGTTATAGGTAGAAGGATATCAGCTGGAGGTGTCTCAGCTTTAGGATGTTTCTCTTGTAATAGACTCTTTATCTTTCTATTTAATGTGTGTACCCCAACAACTGAGTCTTCGTTGTTGATGAGCTTCATGGCCTGACATACTTTACCCACCATCATTAACCTACTAAAGCCTTTCATTTTCGATGGATCTTCAGACTTTTTCCTTCGTTTTAGCTTCTCCTGGATGACACGAGCTTCATCCATGAGGGAATTGAGGTCGCCATCCTTCCACTTTTCTAGTCTATCTACCAGGTACTTGGCATTGTCTCTAGCTTTTGACTTAGATGAAGGCTTCTGTAACATAATAGGGATAAATATATGGACTAGCTGCAATGAAAGACTCTCCCAGGCCGTTTTATTCACAAAAAGGTACAAAAGTCGTGTCAACTCTTTGATAAACTTCTCCCCACTCTTACCCCTTGGCACCATAAACAAATTCCTACACCACGTAATAATTTCATCATATATCCCCGTAAGTTCTGACCGTATACACCCTTCCCCAACCATGGTACCCCACGTCAAATTATTAGATCTATTCAACTGGCAGCAGTCACAATACCATTCATCATCTTCACTGGTTTTATGATCCTCATACTCTTCATCACTCATACACAAGCAGGCCTTATGAATCCAAACCTCGCACTCCTCACACTGCAAAGCATCTACATGCCATTCAACTCTGGTTTTACATATAGGACATATGTCATCTATCTTCTCCTTCTCATTTGGTCTACATTTTTTCTTCTTATCAACTCTTGTTTTATGATTGATGTTTACTTCTAGGACTTGAGGTCTATTTAACAAGGGTTTCTCTGTTCTGATGTGGCGCCGAAAGTCATATCTCGAAGAAGATGATTGAGGTTTGATAGAATTGGTTGAGTTTAATACTTTCTGATTATTAGGATTTGGGGAGGCCATATTGGGCGACATAGGTTCATTGGACATAGGTTCGTTAGTACTTTCTTCTTCAGCTTGTCCGTTGGTCTCTACATGTTCTGTACTGGCTGGGGCACTATCAGTGTGCCCCGTTTGCCCGTCCTTGTTTGCCATCCCTGAACTCAAATTATTTGTTATATAGTAGTGTTGAAAGTATTAAAACTGCACTGCACTGGTTATGCAACTACAAATAGCTCATTGGTTGACTTGGCAGGAAAATTGGGAAATCTTGATTGAGGGTCGAATGAGGAGAGTATCAATGTGAATTATTTCAGAGATCAATATACACAGATAAACTCAGCAGGGTTAATCGTTAGACACCCTCACGAATTAAATTACATTAATAAGTTAAATTGTAAAAATCTGAATAAAAATCTGAGTAAGAACCCCTTGAAAATTCAGTGAACAAGCTCTTAGTTCATGTCTAAGTCTGTTATTTTTACAAATGATTTAATATCGGGTATTATCTTCAGTACATATACATACATTGAACTACAGTGAAGTCGCTTTTATTCAGAGCTAGCTTCCACTTCTTGCACAAAACGAGCTAATTAATTAAAAGTTGGGGGAGGTAAGAAGAGGCCCGATATATAATTGAGGTACCAAATATTATAGAGAGGTATGGTGAGGTAAAAAGGGGTTTGGCTGTGTATTAATACCAACCATTAGTTATTGCGATCACAAACAGCTGGTAATAATTTCAAGGTGGCGCTCGATTCTTCGAACAATTTTAAAACGCGTGGTTCTGCTTCAAAAGGTTTTAATTAACTTTATAAATTCGATAATTTACCAAAAATGAAACAATGTTGTTTGTGAAAAGTTTTAAAACTTCACACAATGACAAGTTTGTTAACATAAAGCAAAACGTTTGCTTCAACAATAAAATAAAACAAAAATAAATAATGAATAACATAACTGAATTATTTAAAGCGCGCTATATTTTTATCAAAATCACATTTAATTTGATACTTATGAAATAATTTAAACACTTTTATTATAATGATTTTAGTTTGAAAGAAGTTGTTGTAATGCGCGCATTTGGAAATTAGTGTTGTCTCTTCCAGTTAAAATTAAATGTTTAATTATAATTTACTAACAAATTATTTTATAATTATACATTAAATTGAATTTTAAATAGAAATGTGAATATGTTAAAATTTAAAACTTTCAAAACGGAGGCTTATAAATATTATTATATTATGATTGTAAAATAAAGGATAAAATTTTAAATTTGTTTCACAAAAATTTGTTTCACTTTAAAAAAATTAGCTGTTCATGTTAAAAATTTATTGGGCGGCGTTCAGCTTGTCATTCTGCCAAATTTTTACAAACGCGATAGCCTAAGGTCCCCAGGTAAGTTGAAGATTTTCATTCATCCTTGTAGCGCAATGCACAACTTAACTGGGCCGCGCCGCGCATCCAATAATGCTTTTTGCAACCTCTCGCAATTTTCCGTAACCTATCGCAATCTTTGTTAGATTGGCAAAATTCATTATTGGGTCACGCCGAGCTGTGAAGGATTGCAATTGACATCGTCAATTAAAAAATTTGCATTTAAAATTTAAATTATAAGATCACAACTTCGGATCACTTATCTGTAACGCGCCGCGCACATTACTATACTTGCTTTGCTTAGCTCAATCAGTTACAAATTATTGCAAAGCCTAGCTACAAACAAATCATCAATGTTTATGTTATTTATTATAAACGTGAACAAACTGTTTATATATGTCGAAATTTCAGATATGACTATATTTCTAATAGTATATTTGGTCCGTAAGGTGGGACCATATCAATTGCAATTGTGTCATAGAGGGGGGGTAGTGAAAATAGTTTCAATGAAACTCGTTTATTCAGCAAACATGGAGAATAACGCTCCTTACAGCTCGATGCACTGTTTTAAGTGACTTCCAGGTATTTGAAACTGAGATGCAAGCAAGTCAGCTTAATTCTGACCCATTGATGAGGCATCAAATACTAAATAATGGTCAGAGGCGGCTCGTGGGAGCTGGCTGGCAGTTTTGTTGGGGGTCCAATCGATGGACTGGGGGGGGGGGGGGGGGGGGAGGGGGCTTGGGAGCCGGCTCAAGCTGATCCCTCCAAACTACCGATTACATTACACACAGGGCCTTGTAAATGTAATGTGTAACACTTTACAGGCGACAGCAAACAAAAAACAAAAACTTATAACATGGGTGAAACAGGACACCACACGTGTACGATCTCAGCCGCGCAGTATCATATAGCAGTCAAATTGCAAAGGGTCCTGGACCCCCAAATCGAGGCAAATCATAATAGATTACCTGTAGTGGGATGCGCACGATGTGCTTTGTAACGTTTACAATTAACTATGTGTTAAAACTGCGCGGCTGAGTAGTAGGGTGAGAATCCCTGCCACGTTTTTGGTCAATTTCGCCGGGGCTCATGTCTTTCCTCGAGGGAGCATTAGTGTCTACAGAAAAACTGACAAATCCTAGCGAAGTCCAATCCGAACCACATCTTCCATCAGAGGTGGTGCTGGGTCAGCTGGTTACTGAACGGATTGGCCTGGAGAATGGCATAGTCCTGTTACTCTCAAGTTAACCATAGAGGGGGACAGGCGCTGTTTGCTCACGGCTGGTTCTTGGTGCCAACACCCTCAGCCCCACATAAGTGGGAGCACTGTCGGTGGTGGCTCACCCAGATAACGGACAGTGTCTCTCCTTCTTTCTTCTTGGACTTGCATTGTTGCTGGCGAGTCAGCCAGTAGCAATGCAGCATCTCACTCACTCAATCACCTCAGCAATTCGGTCCTTTTTTTCATTTGCATTACTTTCGCTCATTCTCCTGTCATAATGCATTCTCTGCTACCATAATGCCTTTCTTACCACGGTGTGTTACACCTTGCGTCTTTCTCTAACACCATCACCATTTCAGCAACCTTGGAATTTTAACCCTACACAGGTACACAGCACTATGGATATCCACTCTCCACTCTACAGCGAACACAAAGCTAGAGATCTAATTAGGATTCGAGTACCCCGGATACCCTTGTGACATACATACGTGGAAACCAGTTTAAGCAGCAGTACATCAACACAATGGATCAGCACTACGAAATCTGATATCTGCATCATAATACTCCGATCCAGAAATCTTCGCTAAACCATCACATGAGATGAATAACTACAAGTTGGACTCCACATAACATTATTCCTTGTTATGATCAGTCAATAAAATATGTAATCTGCATCAATTTTCCGATAATCACATCTTCTTACCAGTTTATTTTCCCTCTCAGGGCTGGAACGCAATGTTACAGCCCACCTTATAAATTACTAAAACCTGAGTTATTCCAGATTGACGACTTGACACAGATATTCAGCAGACAACCTAAATAAGGGACTCCCACTCTCCGAACCAGTAGAGATCCAATCACTGCCTCCAGGCTCCAGGTTACCCCTTCATCCGGTATTAGCAGTTCCTCCACCACCACCAGGTTAGAACACTCCCACTAATCACCCCTAAAAAAACGAACCTACCGCCTTGCTCCACCAAACACAACTACAATCAAATCCATTTTCTCAAACCGGTAAAATCCGTCCTTCAAACTTCCCGCATTAAACGTAACGCGCGAACGCCATACAACTCAAGGATGTAGCAACATAATAGCTGTCATTTAGTGCGCGCGCCCGAGATTGCGCAAAAATAAACTGCGACGTACTAATCCACATACTTGAAACTCCAGGTTGATCAAGATTAGTAAACTCAAGGAAGATGATACCAGATCAGTCCCGAACTTCGCCTCAACATCATACCCTGCCTAGTGTCGATAAAGAGGATTCACAAACAAACGAGATTCATTTACAAATATTTATTATCACTTTCTACAATTGCAGCTCTTCGTTGTTTTAATTATCGCCATCAACCATGAATATATCGGAGAAGACCCGATAACAATTTATCAACTCATGCGTCTTACTTCATTAACAAAGAAAAATGACTTAACTACTACTATACTACGAACTATGAATCTTAACCATGCTACTATAAATATTTATGTTACTGGGCCGCGCTCAGCCTGTCATTCCGCCAAATCTATATGTTAATGAACATAATAGCCTGGGGTCCTCAGGTAAATATTTATGTAGCGTGAAACTCAATACTTATAAAGTAACAGCACAATCATAACCCACACATCACCTTCGCACAAATCAGCTATTCCCCATTCACTCACGAACGTCGACATATCTCCCCATGTACACCTGTAAATTTGAACGGCCCCCCGCGATTCGGAGCAGGTGAGCTACCTGGTTCGGGCTATTTCACTTATCAGAGTACACTAGCACCACAATACAATCGACTCAAGCCCTCAGATTTGCACGCATCCATCACCGTCACAGGGCCGGCTGTCCACATCCTGTAAAATCCTGATTCTATACGCTCGCGGGGTCTATTACCTGTTTGAGCTCTATTATTACGCGCGCGTGCCCAGTGTACAGCTCACCGGCCTGCGTTGTCCACTGGACATGGATGTCGCCTACATGACCCTCTAATCTAAAAGTAGGTTGAGGGCACCACAGCGGGCCTAGCGCTGCCCTCTGTCGACATACATACATACATACATACATAGTCCGGAGGTAGGATTGGACTCCCTACAACACAAAATTTCACGAAGATCATGCGTGCCAGCGTGCGCTTACATTAAAACGTATGATAGTAAATGAAGACCTTTATATTGCGATTTGTTATTTCCTAACACTATTAGTTATTACTAATTACTATTTCTATTTTAAGCACCACTCACCAGTCACCAGATAATAATTTTAAGGCG
This sequence comes from Bolinopsis microptera, assembly GCF_026151205.1. Taxonomy (NCBI): domain Eukaryota; kingdom Metazoa; phylum Ctenophora; class Tentaculata; order Lobata; family Bolinopsidae; genus Bolinopsis; species Bolinopsis microptera. The sequence continues at coordinate 10,845,952 of NC_087074.1, forward strand.
TCCACGGACGCCTGGACGCCCTCAATAGCCGCCTCTGATAATGGTAAAGAGACCGGTTCCTCCCAAAACCTAGTTTTAGAACCTACTTAGATGTCAGACTTGGGTGAACCATGTAGCTGTTAAGATATATCAACTTATTTGATATGTGCAGTGTGCACGCATTTTACATGAGTTACTGATCATACTCAAATCACAACCACCATGCAAATAAGCAGATAGCATACTAGGAGTTTTATCCTCGATGGGCAAGCAATAATTGGACGTTTCTCGTCATTCTGACGTTTATCGTACGATAGAGAGGCGAGAAACGATTATCGTGCGAATATCGACGTTAATCGTCGGGATGTATAATAATTGCGCGCAGCAGACGATTATCGTCGATTATCGTCAAACTGCACGATTAACGTACGATTATTGTGCGCGACTAAAATCTGCGAAATGGCCCATATTTTCCACTGTGAGCTCCCCCCAGAAACTGCCGATGTCTATTCACCGATGACTGCATACAATACCATTACCATAGCGATAGCAGAGAGTTAATTAATTAATTAAATTATTCCAACGTACATTACAGTTACACACAGGCCACAGTGCTTCATGTATGTAATGTGTCACATGCGACTGCAAATAAACAAAAACAAAAACTTATAACATGAGTGAAACAGGACACACACGTGTATGATCTCAGCCGCGCAGTATATCATAACAGTTCAGATTGCAAGGTGTCCTGGACAACCAAATCATATAGATTACCTGTAGTAGATGCGCTTGATGTGCTCAGTGGCGTAACGAAGGGCCCCGCTGACCCCGCTGTGCGGGGGGGGGGGGGGGGGGGGGGGGGGCGCCGTCTTAGGGGGGTGCCAAATCGTCGTTTGAATGTGGGACAATTTCGAAAACTTAACTAAAGTTACTTACTTGGGTTACTTGGGTAACGCAACTTGGGCGCCAACAGGCAACGTTACGCCACTGGATGTGCTTTGCACCCGTTTACAATTAACTATGTGTTAAAAGTAAAATACAATTTTTTCGGCGCGTCTTAGTTGTCCAAACAAGGATTGGACACCCTACAACACAAAATTTCACAATGATCATGCGTGCGCTTACATTCGAACGTTTGAATGAATAGAGAGCTTTATATTGCGGTTAGATATTTCTGAATACCATTACTAATCACTAGTTCTATTTTCAAGCACCAGCCACCAGATAATAATTTTAGGGCGCCTGGATGCCCTCAATAGCCGCCTCTGGATCGGGCTAAATGAGCAGTAATCTGATTGATTTTTGTGCTGAAATTTATAACACAGATTCTGGAGTATTAGTCTACGAACTGAGGCTGGTTATTAATATAAGTCACTTCGTTGCCTTTTTGGGAAACCCTGCAGTCATTACACTTAGTACAGATTTTGATATTTCATGCAGAATTCTGCCATGTATTAGAAGAACCCAAATAGATATTAGTTTACAGCATACCCAACCTCATTTAGAAATTTAAGTGAGTGTTCCCATTGGTCAACTGCTGGGGTCGATTCCTAATAGTAACTTCATGAAGAGACCCAATCAACAGTTCATACAGCATTAAGCATGTAACTTGAACCAATATAACAAGTATGCACAAATTTATGATATTTTTCATCTTAGGTGACAGAGTAAATGACGAAATATAAAAATGTTCTGATAGCTACTGGAATTATTGTTCTTGGATACCTTCTACGACATGCTTTGAAGCAAAAGTTTCACATCCCACTAAAATCTACTCCTAATAACATTGCTCTCAACATAACACTTATAAGCACCAACGATTTACACAGCTCATTCAGTGGATTGGGTTTAAGGTCCTACCCTGAGCAGATAAGTGGAGGATATAGCAGACTTGTTACACTGATAGACTCAGTAAGGTAAGGAATCCAAATTTATTGTTAATGTCAACTTATATTAGTAGATTTTCTATGATAGGCTGATATGTAATATTAATAATCAGTTAAATTATTAGCTATTTTAGATGATATATAATAATATTATGATCAGTTCTGACCTTTCACTGTTGTCTCACACGAATCTATTATTCAGATCAAAAAAGATCGAAGAGGATGACATTGTTTTGACATTGGATGCTGGAGATTGGTATTCTGGAAGCTTGTTTGATCATATAGGAGCTGACACAAGAACTTCTTCAGTGCCTCAAATGCAATTTTTTGATGCTGCTCAGTTTGATGCAATAATATTTGGAAATCATGACTTTGACCGATATGAAATTGCATTATTTGCCATGTTGGACAAAGCTCTGAAATTGCACCTGAATATTAATGTAATTGTATCCAATCTTCTGACTTTATCAATGGAAAGTAAATTTCAGCAGTTCTACGATCCTACTTCAACTGTTAGATTCCTGCCTTATCTGATCAAAGAAACCAGTCGTGGAAAGGTGGGCGTCCTTGGTTACATAACACCAGATGCCTTATTTGTAAGTAATGACTACCGTGACGAATTGCAGTTTCTGGGATACTCCCATAAAGACGGTATTCAATATGATAAACTCTTAGAACTCGCTGCTGAGCAATCTGAAATGTTAAAGAAAGAACTGAAATGTGATGTTGTTGTGGCAGTTATTCATGGTGGTCACAAAGATAAGGAGGATATCGGTTTTCTTAATCTGCCCAATATAGATGTAGTACTTGGAGGACACTCCCATGAGTCATATTTGCATGCTTCAGATGATTCATCTCTTAGCAGTCAGTGTGGTTTTGGGGGAATGTCACTCACTGCGTTAAGTTTTGGGGTGGACTCTGACAAAGAGCTCCACTTTAGAGGAGTAGATGACGAATACCAACAATTTGTCGACAAAGAGTATCCTCAGTGCATCAAAGTCAGCAGTAAGTTCACGTCTGATGTGGCTTTTGAGCAAAAAGTTAATCTCTGGAAAGGAGAAATCAACAATTTGCTTGATGTGGAAATGGATAAGGTTGTTTTCCAAGGAGATTTATCATCGCTTCTACAACTGTCGATGTCCCATGCTGAGATGGCAATTTCATTTGCTCACATGCTGGTCAGTGAGTTTAACAAATGGGGGGCAATAAAGAAGCCAGACTCAGATCCAGTCATCGCTACTTTCTGGAACAGAGAGTTTTTTGAAATAGACGAGCTGACCCAGTCCATGTCAGATGTGGCTATAACTTATGATGATGCATACAACCTAATATTTTTCCCTGCCCTTAAAGATCTGTACACTTGTTACATGACAAAAGAGGAGCTGTATTACATCCTGCAAGGAACATTTATTGTAAGAAAACTTGTCAGCCCCCTATTGTATATTGATGCTGGAGGTATCGTGTACACCGAATCAAATTACTTTGGCATACCTTTTATTACTGATCTTAAAACAGTTGATGGTTTGGAATATTCAGATTGGCCTCCAATGGTTAAGGTCCTTGCTAATTCCATTTCTGCCCCTTATTTGTGGAAAATTGATACGTGGACCAGAGGGTTTATACAAAATTTTCCAAAAGATAAGATTGGAAATCCGATGCTGATGGATGAAGGATTAGAGGTGAACTCGCCAAAAGAACTGGGCTTGTTTATAAATTATCTTGGTAGCCTCAATGAGACCTTAGCTTGAACATTCGTGTGCTCTCAAACATTCAACTGATTTGTGATTAAATAGGCTCATTTAGTTAAAATAGTCTCTTGAGTTCTAGTGCTTTGATGGCACAAAAAATCAGTCAAGGTGCAATACTACAATATCCTTATCATATCCGATCACTTTTATTTATTAATTTTTTGATTTATTTTATGTTAAAATTTATGCATGATTTTACCTGAAATCCTTTACTGCTTGCTCTGTGTTATTTATCATATCATACACTTTCATACAATAAACCCATAATTTTCTGACTAACATGATGAAAACAAAAGTTGCATGGGCAGCTAAATGTAGGAACCTTTTACATTTGTTTACGAATAAAACCAGTTATTTGGGGACCTGGTCAATCAAAAGCCAGTTCATCAAAGATCGGTAAATTGTGGCTTTACTCTACGTTACCTGCTTGAATACTTTCATTTATAAAGAGTAACGCCATTTTTGAAAGTGAGGAGTGTTAGGACTCCTTCAACTACATTAAATCAATTCCTTCTGTAACATCCTGAATAAATATAGTTACGAAAACAAAATTTACTAAACATTTTAAAACATTACTGAACACCAAAGTTATATTACTAATGCGAAGATACAACAAGACCAAATAATAATAAATCAAAACAAATATCAACATAATATAACATTTATTATATTATGCTATTTTGTAATACGGTAATATCACACATTTGAATTAAAACTCAAATAATTTATTTTCATCTCCATACTTATGCTTTACACCTGGTGTTATATACAATTATATAAATTCAATGGATATGGGCAAGGATCGACCGCGACTGAAATCCTTCTTTGGATCAGATAAGGACATCCAATCAGCGACGAAGACGATGATTATATTTAACAATTGCAAAGCTTTAAAATTTCATAGCTTTGTTGATCCCTTCCTTTTAAGAATCTCTGTGAATGATAATATTTGTAACTGCTATTGTTTCTACTTGCCATTGTTCAAATTATTGTAGGGAAGACTTGTGGAATTAAGGGACAGCAGTCTTACACAAATAATGCCAACAATACCACCTTTAAATTTTAAGAACAATAGACCTGCACATATTATACCCTCTTCAAGATCCATCAGCACCAGTCAGCGTTTATTATTGATACTTTGATAATGTTTTCACGCTGTCAATTGTATATTATATCTGATCCCGGTCGATCCTTGGACATGGGTAAAAATGGGGAGGTAGTTTTGTCATACAGTGGCACTAGTTAGTGGATTTTATCGAATCATACTGTGACCTTAACGTGTATTAATTATAATCGCTCTCAAGTGTCATTTGACTTACCTTCTCCTGTTCTGCTACATATCTGACTTGACATAGATTGAAATGTTTACTGAACTTTTAGACATTTCAAATATCCTGAAATCCTGTTATTGTTATTAAGATAAGATGATATGTATTAATATTATAATGTTCTGTAATTTTCGTTTATGATTTTGTGATTTGTAACTGCTTTTAAGTTATTCTCTTTCTTCTTGTGTACCATGATATCGTAGTTGTACTCAAAACCTGTCCCCAACATATACAACAACACGTGTCTTCAAAGTTTTGGTCGATCAGTTTTCCGCTTTGTTTTCCAACTCTAGTCTTTAATATTAGACATCGGTTAAAACATCATCGTCTTTCCAGATGAACAAATATGACCCTTCAAATTGCTGATTTATATTGTGGTACTGGATGGGTGAATCAAATGGTTTGCTAAATGAATCAGAGGACTTAGAAAATCTTGTAAGTACTGAGGATGAACTTGAGGCTGAGCGGAAGAACATTACTCTTTGGAGAAGTCCTCTGAAAACATTTTACTATTTTGGCTGGCAGACGTTTGATGAACTTTGTAAAGGTTTTAAGTTGTAAGTATTTAGTCTCGTGCCCCCCCCCCCCCCCCCCTCCGGATCTCGTGTGTTTTGTTTTTGTTGATTTTAAGTCCACACATTACACTAGTTACCCTTACCTCATACTATTAGAAGCTATCCAGACTGCATCTTTGCACAGTAGATAATAACCTTTTCTGCTATAAATACATTGAAATTACCCTATTTTTATGATAAGCCCCCTCACTCCTACAGTGCAAAGCTGCACAAGTTAAATATAGCGGTGACGGCTGGGGTGACTTTAGCAATCTTACTGTTCCTCAACATCCCTGGAGCTCAACAAAAGGTCAGTTGATCCAACATGTGCGATATTGAACAATACTGAGTACTATGATAATACTGAATATATTAAAGCTTTGTAATACGCACAGTCACTACTGCTGGTGTTTTACAAAATTTGTGTGATCTTGGGGGGGGGGGGGGGGAAGGGGGGATATATTGGAGACTATTATCTTATGATATTAGGATGCAGTGAAACTATCGGACGACGGACTACGATGTATGCCAACCCTGACCCCATTGGAAAAATTAAAATATATCGACTCTGTTACATCGCTTTCTGTTAATATAAAACTCCGTAACAAACTGAATTGGGATATTATTTGTGGCCCATACCAACCTCAACTCCCTAAGTCGTAATCTCTGTCCCGAGACATGTTTTTTTTTTCTTTACCGCTGATGTTGCCCTGGTATGGTTGGACAGATAATAAAAATGACTTTCAAATAAGATTCCCTGAAATGTGGTATTTGGTTACCTATTTTCTAGTCTTCTGCAAACATTAGGGGTTGCAAAACAGCAACAATTGAATTAACAGTGGAATGTTACAGTACGTGGTGTGGTTAAACAAGGAGATCTGGTGGAGCGTCTGGTGGGTTGGGCTGGGGATACTCTCTACTGTAGGACTGGGAACTGGACTACATACCTTCATTCTCTACCTGGTAACTATATTATAGTATTACATACCTTCATTCTCTACCTGGTAACTATATTATAGTATTACATACCTTCATTCTCTACCTGGTAAATGTATTATAGTATTACATACCTTCACTCTCTACCTGGTAACTATATTATAGTATTACATACCTTCATTCTCTACCTGGTAACTATATTATAGTAGTACATAGCTTCACGCTCTACCTGGTAACTATATTATAATACTACATACCTTCATTCTCTACCTGGTAACTATATTATAGTATTACATACCTTCATTCTCCACCTGGTAACTATATTATAGTACTAGTGTAACCCGGCCTTCGGCCGGGATTTCACTGCCGCAGTTAAAAAGGGTAGGAGTAATTACCCGCTGAGTCAAAACCCGCATTAGGTGACCCAATTTCTTAAACAATAATCTCATAATCAGTTATTTCTTGTGGATAATTAAGTCATTATTAGCCAGGCCATGAGGCACCACACTCCATGATCATAAGGTCTGAACACCGAGTATTACACCTCATCACTCCCGTCTTTTTAAACCGCTTTCTATTTTTATTTAAATCGTTATAGAAATTAACTCTTGTATTGTTAACTCCGCACCACACCCGCATATTATATTTGAAAACACGCATAACATTGTCGTATGAACTCTCTCTCTCTGCAGTCCAAACAGACCCCAAACGCTAACAGTCCTCCTCCCCTAATAAGCTTATGGTATTACATTACAGCGAATCTTCCCGGGCTAACGCAATTATGACGCTACTTAAATGCAGCTACATATTATACAGTAATGAGATATAGAGAGCAAGCCCCGTAACTCTTGCCATTCTGCTCAAGCCATTTTATGCAACATTTGTGGTACAAAACCGTCAATTAAACCACTTACCACCGGCCGATTTAAAAAACATTTGCTTATGGGCTTCATCAGAGTTTTGTCGGCACTTTACCGAAAAAACCAGTCCCGTAACTCTTACCGTTTTTTTTTGTATAACCGTTCGGAAATTACACACAGACAGACAGATAGACAGACACACACACACACACACACACACACACACACACACACACACACATTCTGGTGTTATCAAGTTGATGTTATTAAGGTGATTACATACCTTCATTCTCTACCTGGTAACTATATTATAGTAGTACATACCTTCATTCTCTACCTGGTAACTATATTATAGTATTACATACCTTCATTCTCTACCTGGTAACTATAATATAGTATTACATACCTTCATTCTCTACCTGGTAACTATATTATAGTATTACATACCTTCACTCTCTACCTGGTAACTATATTATAGTATTACATACCTTCATTCTCTACCTGGTAAAGTTATATTATAGGACTACATACCTTCATTCTCTACCTGGTAACTATATTATAGGACTACATACCTTCATTCTCTACCTGGTAACTATATTATAGGACTACATACCTTCATTCTCTACCTGGTAACTATATTATAGTATTACATACCTTCATTCTCTACCTGGTAACTATATTATAGTATTATATACCTTCATTCTCTACCTGGTAACTATATTATAGTATTATATACCTTCATTCTCTACCTGGTAAAGTTATATTATAGTACTACATACCTTCATTCTCCACCTGGTAACTATATTTAAATAGGACTACATACCTTCATTCTCTACCTGGTAACTATATTGTAGTAGTACATACCTTCATTCTCTACCTGGTAACTATATTATAGTAGTACATACCTTCATTCTCTACCTGGTAACTATATTATAATACTACATACCTTCATTCTCTACCTGGTAACTATATTATAGTAGTACATACCTTCATTCAAATTCTAAATATTTTTTGGCGCTTCGCGCCAAAGCCTGAATTTCGAGGGTAAGGACAAAAGGAAATTGCAGCATTTGCGGTATCGCAATTTTTCACGTTTGCCGCGATATTTTTGGCTCATAATGATCAGGGTAGCATGAAACATGAACAAAAGTAGTTTCCAGAAAAATTTTGACTTAGAAAATTTTCGGTCCAAGTCATTCTCGATACGTACTTCTGAAAGCAGATCTCTCGCTTCCGAGCTCGTATTGCGAAGGGGAGGCCTGCCTTCCGAGATCGCATTACAAAGGGGAACCCTCGAGTCCAAAATCGTATATCGAACTTCGAAAACCGAAAAAGATATTTTTGGCTCATAATGATCAGAGTAGCATGAAACACGAACAAAAGTAGTTTTCAAGAAAACTTTGAAAATTTTTGACTTACAAAATTTTTGACTGAAAAAAATGTTGACTTTAAAATTTTCGGGGGAAAAAAATTGTTCCCAAAAATTTTTAGAAGCCTAAATTAAAAAGTTGGCCCTTTTTGGCCCCTTGCCCAGATTTCATGGGGGGGGGGGGGGGGGGGGGGGCGATGGCCCCCCCCCCTGCCCCCCCCGCTTCCTACACCCCTGAGTATTGCTATCTCCTCCGTGTATTGCAACTCTCTCTCTCTCTCCACCAGGGTCCACACATAGCCCAAGTAACCATGGCAGCATGGGAGTGTAAGAGTGTAGAGTTCCCAGAACCTCCTTATCCAGATGTTGTGATATGTCCACCAGAAGGAACCTCTCTCATGCACGTGGATATGTGGGTTATCATGTCCAAAGTTAGATGGGAATCACTCATGTGGGTAAGTCATTTAAGATGAAAATGTTATAATAAATAATTGTAATTTCCTTTTTAAATAAGTATTTATAGATTTACTAACCATGCATCCAAAAGGAAGGATCATGACGTTTGTAACAAGAGAGGATGTAATAAAAGAAGGAGACACAGTGATAGTGAGAAGAGAGGGTACTCTTGAACCTCTTGTGGTAAAGCGAGACGCTCAGTACCAACTTACAGCTGGACTATTCAGACACAACGACATCATGGGTAAACCTTTTGGTTGCAAGATGTATTCCCACAACAAGAAGAGCACTATAACCCTGCTTGCACCCAGCCCTGAGCTGTGGACCCTTTCTCTGCCTCACCGGACTCAAATCCTTTACGCTAGTGATATCTCTCTGGTATGTCTAATGTTGGAGTTGTCTCCTGGCAGTGTGGTAGTGGAGAGTGGTACTGGTAGTGGCAGTTTAACTCACGCGCTAGCACGTGCTGTGGGGGAGTCAGGTCACGTGCACTCTCACGAGTTCCACAAGGAGCGGAGTGAGGTGGCTGCTGTGGAGTTTAAATCTCACGGTCTCGACCAAATTGTTTCTAGTTACCATAAGAATGTTTGTGAGGACGGTTTTGCGGTGCAGGACGTTGCTGATGCTGTGTTTTTAGATCTGCCCTGTCCGTGGGATGCCATTAAACACACTATCTCTGTGTTTGGTCCTGACGGAGGGAGGATATGCAGCTTCTCACCTTGTATTGAGCAGGTTCAGAAGGCTTGCTCTGCTCTGTCAGAGGAAGGGTTCGAGGAAATTCAGACATTTGAGGGAATAGAACGACAGTACCAGCTGAGTCGGAAGAGAATTTGGGAGCCTTTTGTTGGAAACGAGCGACACAAGAAGTTCCGCTCAGATCAGAGAAGTGGGGACAAAGCTTGTAATGGGTGGTTAAATGCGTATGTGAAGGGCGGACCAAAGAAAGATGGAGTAGGTCACACTGGTTACTTAACTTTTGCTACTCTTCCAGCTAAAGATTTTGTTCAAAATATAGTTTTGGAAAGTAAAGAGGACGTTCAAATGGCCGAGACGGAGAAAAGTGAAAACAGTTAATTTTAATCCTCAAATTTTTATAACTTTCTAACCTGTTTTAATTTTTAATTTATTATTCATCAAATGATAGTGTATTTTAGCTGTATTTTATCCACAGTCGGGGAATCATTGTTTTACTGCGTCTCCTATATATTATATCTAGGTTAAACAAGCCAGAAATTCTGAGAAATAACATAATATTTTTAAGCCCTACTTTATGATACCCATCAAATCCCGCATTCACGCTATTACCGAAAATATTTGACACCTGAATATAATATAGACCTGATATGTTTTTCGTGTGATATTGATAACAGCTACATTCCATAACATTGTGTTCTTGAAGTAAAAGAGCGTGTTTCAGGGTATTGGTACAGCAATAGGAGAGTTACCACCCTACTTCATGGCTAGAGCTGGTTAGTTTGATATTTCACTGTTTCCTGCCTTAGGAGTAGAATTATTGTTATAGGGTCCGAGACTTTCTTGATTTTACAAATCTGTATAGCTAGTCAGAAATTTTACTGTTAACAAAGTATTAATTTAAAGCCGTATTTTAAAGCCGTATAATATTGAAGCTGAAATACCAATTGTCTAGTACATTACTATTACTTGTCTCACCGCTTCACGAATCAGCACATTACTCACAGCAAAATAACACAACCACACTTTTCAGCCAGGCTATCAGGTAACGAGATGCAAAATAACACAACCACACTTTTCAGCCAGGCTATCAGGTAACGAGATGGACGACAGCTCATATACCGACCTTCAGAGAGTAAAAGACCCTTCTACTCTCAAATGGGGAGATAGATTTAAACGGTGGATACAAAACTTTGTACAAAGTGCCGGCTTCATTGGTATTCTAATCTGCGCTAGCGTAAGTAGTAATGTGACACAATGTTTCGAAATAGTTCTGTTTACATTGTGTTATTGTAATATTCTACATTGTGTTGAGACTATATTCTTTGAACAATTGCACCCGCTCTATTGAATTTTAATGCGGCAATGATCAAAGCCATCTCGCAGCTCACAACCATTAAAATAGGGTTACACTAAAAAGAGCAGATGTTGTGCAGGTACTCACTGTGTAGGACTTAGTATTTCCCTGGCCAGATTACTTGAGCGGACACATCTAGTCAGCATTAATATTTGGAATGTAATCTTATCCATTGCAATAGCTGTTTTGTGTAACAGAAGCTGTAACACGTTCAATGTCTGGTCTACTAAAAATGAGGCTGTGTTATAATGATCCGATGATTTATTAAGATGTATGTACAGTGGTTTTAACTATACTACTATGTCAGAGCGGCTGACTGTGAGTGATGTGAGCTTGGGCAAATGTATATATGCGAACAAACGTATTTAACACATTACAAGACAAAAGTAAAACATATTTTATTGTAAACCACAACAATCTAAGTAACAGCAGAAACTGTACAATTTATTGTTGGTATAAATAAAAGGTAGTACAGTGCAATAACTTATCAGTCAAGACAAAAAATAAATCCTAGTAAGTACCTATATAACCATTAACCAATGACATCAATATTTACCGATAAATTGCTGTATAAAATGTGACTTTATTTACATTATTTATTTACATTATTTATTTATTTATTCATTTACCGTCACATGGAATGGTTTGATGCATAATTTCTAAACGATGTAATAAAGTTACACTCCGGAAAAAGTGGACATTAAATTCAAATTCTCAATTTTCAAATCCTCAACTTTCAAAGCATTATAATTGAAACATTTCCAGACTCAAATACTAAACACATAATTGGTACAGTCCATCAAATATGTGTGTATAGTTTCCAAACGACTGGTATGGCAGTGTAATGTATTTCCCTGATTGCGGCGTGTCACATCCCCGCAGTAGTGTACAGATCACCACTCTCGCTACTTACTCCTCATCTCTCATCTCCAGTAATTTATGTGACCTATTTTTATCTAGAGCTGCAGTTATCGACTACACTGCCAATTATTTTATGTGACCTATTTTTATCTAGAGCTATAACAGTGATCAGCCACACTCGAGCTACCTGAATACTTATAATAGAGTTCAGATTTAGCTCCTCGTGTTACAACTCTCTCTCTCTCACTCTCTCTCTCTCTCTCTCTCTCTCTCTCTCTCTCTCTCTCTCTCTCTCTCTCTCTCTCTCTCTCTCTCTCTCTCTCTCTCTCTCTCTCTCTCTCTCTCTCTCTCTCTCTCTCTCTCTCTCTCTCTCTCTCTCTCTCTCTCTCTCTCTCAATCTCAAGTATTCGACGCAAAAATCTACATTTTAGTTGGTCATAGCAAGAATATCCGATTATAGGCGTTAAAATTGGTCGCATGGGATTTAGGCTTGAAGTAGTGTCAGTAAACTGACTGAAGAATGTACAGTGTATACTCTAGGGATGTGGCTTGCAGGCTCTCAGGGTCTGTTTAGCTCTTTAGGATGGGTACACACTACACATGGTCACATGGTCACATGATAGGTACACATCATCGTATGTGGTGCAAGTGGTAACCACAAAATTAGTGAACTGTGAACGACATGAAGTGAGTAGTATATATATTATATATATAATATATATATACTACTGAGTGGAATTGAATGAACATGCCCCATTTTGCAGGTACCTAACCCACTGTTCGACTTGGCTGGCATAACCTGTGGTTACATGCTTATTCCATTCCTAACATTCTTCCCTGCTGTGCTTCTCGGCAAATCAGTCTTCAAAGTACACCTCCAGGTATTTATATATAATATACATAGCTGCTCACTGTTATATTTCAACTTTTCAGGGAAACTTTTCTTGGAAAGAAATACAATTGAACACAATCTGATTTTATTAGTTTTTTAGAAATTCGACACGCCTTATCTTGAAAAGTCTGATACATAGTATGGAACGGGGTTCATTGAAATATTCGTGAAAATATTCTTGAAAATATCTTTGAAAATATCATCCTATCATAGGGTAGGCAAGACGTAAACAAGTTTGAATATGATGTGCAAATTATTCTATATTACATGACGTACTACGTAATAAAGTAGAGCATCCACTCTCTAAGTCTAACCACCCTCTATCCCAGATGGTGTGCGTTGTGATCCACTCTCTAAGTCTAACCACCATCTATCCCAGATGGTGTGCGTTGTGATCCACTCTCTAAGTCTAACCACCCTCTATCCCAGATGGTGTGCGTTGTGATCCTCTTCACAGCAGATAACCTCAAACTGTTCGGAGAGAAGATATCTCACCTCCCCCTCATAGGACCAGCTCTCCATGGTCCCTTTACAGAGTATATGGAACAGCAGAGGATTACACTTCATGGTTCCTCCGCAAACCACATCCAACATGTGAGATACTCGTATTTTTGTATAGTTATATTACTTTAGTGTGTATGATTTTAGTGTGCAATTTGCTTTGTTTCAGTGAGTGTTACCCACCTCGAAATTATTATAATATATTATATATTGTTATATTATAATATATAATATATTGTATATAATAATAGGAATCCCAACCAAACATCTGCAACTGGTCGTTTCTGAACGGCTTATTTTAGCCAAACTCTCCTTTACAGACGATAACCATTGCTTACAAATATGATTATCGATATTAAACTGAACTTATTATTAGGTATGTTACTCATAAAATGTATAATTTCAGTCGCCCACAGTGATCAGCATAGTGTTCAACGTGTTTGTGGGTCTAATGTTACTGTTCTTCCTCGTGTCCATAATACACGGCACTGCACAGCAGAAGTTCCGAACACTGAACAAGAGCAGGTATTACAAGCTGAGTATGGAGGAGAGTGAGTGATAGTGTTTAAATAAGTTGTGTATTAAAACCTGTGGGGCTGGTTAGTTGTGTTAACACAAGGTTTTATTTATTAATGGTTGTGTTATGTCTTTATACAGAATGAGTAGAGATCTCTAGTTTTCTTTGACGTTAGGAATTGTCAAGAGCCCATCTTCGTTAACAAACTGTCAGAGTTGTTGGCTTTTCAAAACACCATCACGTTATGATAATATTATGGTCCCTAAACGGCTTAAATGAATATAATAGTATGTAAGCAATATTCGTGCACTCTCTCTCTCTCTCTCTCTCTCTCTCTCTCTCTCTCTCTCTCTCTCTCTCTCTCTCTCTCTCTCTCTCTCTCTCTCTCTCTCTCTCTCTCTCTCTCTCTCTCTCTCTCTCTCTCTCTCTCTCTCTCTCTCTCTCTCTCTCTCTCTCTCTCTCTCTCTCTCTCTCTCTCTCTCTCTCTCTCTCTCTCTCTCTCTCTCTCTCTCTCTCTCTCTCTCTCTCTCTCTCTCTCTCTCTCTCTCTCTCTGCAATTGGCCTCACAGTGTATTGTGTAATTGTAAAGGGAAAAATTCAGTTAAAACATTTCCCTTTATTTAATAAGTTAGTTTGATAGTGATTATATTGAATGAGTAATTTTAATACAGCGTCGACTCGAATATATGGGTTGTTTTATTACAGAGTTTTAAATTATTACAGCCTTTTTAATTAGATTCTTATTTTCTTTGCTTGAGTTTTTATTGTATTTGTTCAAAATTCAGATTATATTGTGGTGTTTTATCGTATTTTTTGAGGATGCCCATTAATAAATGATTACTTCCTTTTCAGATTTGTTATTGAGATTACAGTTTTTATTTATAAATTAAGTTGTAATTATGATGTAAGCATGATTGAATAAGCATCATGTTATATAGTTTCGAATTATCTACGTATAATTAATGATAATATTTATTCATTTTGAAAAGGAGTCCAGAAAATATGTTCTGTATTAGATTAGATTTCTTGAAATAATATCCACTGTATCTTCTCTATTTTTAATTTATTGAAAAATAATGCGTCATTGCACTATATTGCACTGTATTGCACTATATTGCACTGTATTGCACTGTATTGCACTATATTGCACTATATTGCACTGTATTGCACTATATTGCACTGTATTACACTGTAGTGCACTGTATTGCACTATATTGCACTGTATTACACTGTATTGCACTGTATTGCACTATATTGCACTATATTGCACTGTATTGCACTATATTGCACTGTATTGCACTGTATTGCACTGTATTGCACTGTATTGCGCTGTATTGCACTGTTATGCACTATATTGCACTATATTGCACTGTATTGCACTATATTGCACTGTATTGCACTATATTGCACTGTATTGCACTGTATTGCACTATATTGCACTATATTGCACTGTATTGCACTATATTGCACTATATTGCACTGTATTGCACTGTATTGCGCTGTATTGCACTGTAATGTACTATATTGCACTGTATTGCACTATATTGCACTGTATTGCACTGTATTGCACTATATTGCACTGTAGTGCACTATATTGTTACTTGCATTATATGGTGGACCAGGAGCTAATATTGCTGTCAGATATCGATTTGCAGGGATTCTATAAGGACTGTCATATTGTTTCCATGAATATTAATCTTCTTAATATGATTATTAATTTTGAATGACGTTCAGTAATTTTTTGTACTAGGTTGCCCTTGAAAGAAGAGAAAAGAGAAACGTCTCACTTACTTGACAAACAAACAGATGAACAAACAGACAAGCAGATGAACAAACAGACAGAATAAGTTGACCAACTGACTTTGTACCATGAGAAATTTTGTAAATCACATGTTTACAGCTCCTTTCCCAGTCTAAATTATATAATGGAAACTCGGATATTCGATATAACCCATGAAAGCATTAAGGATAGAATTATTAGAAGCAGATTGGGGTTGACTGTAAAATTTGACTGATATTTTCCGCTGTGTTATTCCTTAAGATCTTTAGGATTTCGATTTTAACCGATAAAACTTGTGTTATGATGAATGATCCAATTAAATATAATTCTGTAATTGTGTTGAACAAATAATAAGCTTCAGCTACAGGTCAAGAAATTTTATTTGATATGGTGTAACTACAATTTATCTTTGTATGCTAAGGTGAAAATCTTGAACAAATTTGTTAACACTAATTATTTCTTTGTCTTATTTGTCCCATTTCTGAAAATAGCTGAACTGGAAACAATTTGCCAGAATTGAACATTTTTACAATATGTACGTTTTTGGTTTGCGAGATTACTATAATAGAGTAAATCGAACTAATTTAAAATATTCGTAAATCTGTTTTAGGAGGTCGTTACTTGTTTATAGAAACTGCAAACTTTAAAAATAAACCGACCAAGCAGAGTTTCTGAACGACTAACAACAACTGAATGGCTAGAAATAAATATAACACGATCAGCCCCAATATGTCTGAAAAAATTAAAGAAAAGGCAGCAAGGTTGTACAGTAAAATTATTTCTCTAAAAAGCAAACATCAATAAGTCGGGACAGCAACTTTCCAAATGAACTCCACGTATGTTTTAATCTAGATTCTAGACAAAAATGAACAAATTGCTTAAATTCTGATAGATTTAAAACTAGAATCACTGTACAAAGCGTAAGATCTGACTCTTTTTCAGATGATCGGAAACCAAAACCAGTCTGGCGCAAATAGCTAGTGCCACATTTCGGCAATTTTATACCACCTCCCTCTCTCTTACTTAGAGTGAACGCCACATCCCACTTTGTACTCATTTTCCAACCCCCCCCCCCCCCCCTCCCTAAGCTGGCTTGTGTAATTTATTTGAACGATCCCATATGGTAGCATCCTATTTGAACAGAAAATATCGTCTCGGTTTTGGCAATTGGGCGACTCCTGTCCGAGAGCGACTCTTGTCCGAGAGCCGGATTAGCGGTTTCGGACAAGAGTCGTGTTACTGGTTTTGGCTTTTACAGTTTCCTGTATCTTACATTTAATTAAACTTTAAAAACGTACAATAATATTAATTTTCACAAATTTACATCGATATGATTTACTTTTCCTAAAACAGTTATACGTTCGCGTTGTTGTTACAGATGCGTGATGTTCAACTAATCATATCAATTTCATATTAAGTTGAACGTTATAAACCTGTAGTTATGAGTCCTTGCTCAGTGATTTGGGTTTCACTAAGCGACACCAGGGCTACTGCTGTGTTAATATAATGAGAACTCAAACTGGTACCGTCCCCATCAACATGGGTCGTAGATTGTTCACTGCCCTGATTCACGATTTTCTGCAATTTATTTATTATCATTCCGTGACCAAAAAGTGTAGCACCCGATATAAAGACTAGAACTCCAACTGACACAACCGCGATCAGCGCCAGACTAAAATTAAAAGAATCCGGATCCTTGGGTGGAATCAGGGAGCATTTACCGAGAACCATGTCTTGTGAGCAAGATTGCTGGAACTCCCTTGCGTATCCGTCTATCTTCACTCCATAGCCTTTCTGACACTGGAAGGTGATGTTTGATCCTGGAAGAAAGAAAGGTTTGTCTTCAATGTTAGTCACTGCACCCTTCGCTATCTTCAGATGTTTCATTCGGCACGGCTCTTCCCATTCTCTTTCTAATCTAAAGAGGTATTTCAACACGGGGTTTCCAGCACTTTTCTTTTTAGTAATGGATTGATGGAGGGAGAAAACACATGAAAAGCTTGAGTGGATCAGTAATATTTCTTGAGAGGGGTCATCTTTTTGGCAGGGAGCCAGGGCTAGTGTTGGGATATCATCATTGCTCGTAAACCTTGTCAAACACTCATCAGTTCCTTCCAGTGAGATTTTCACGTTCTCCGTATCTTTATTTACTATTTGTTTTATCGACCAACGGTCTGCATTGGAACACCTATTCCATGATATGAAACGAAACGTAGTATCGGCACGTTTAATGTGCCTGTCCGTGGACGTCAAGCATTGGTGATGGAATGTCTTGATGATGAGTCCCTCTGCCAGATGCCACCTCCGCCAGAGAGCGTGCTCCTGAAGCCGCTCTGGACATGTCCTATCGAACTCCCAACACGCTGACTTTGAACCCACCACACTGTTTTCATCCTGACTGGGAACTGCGTTGGTGTACACCATCAGGTCCGAATAGGTGGAACATATTAGTGAGGTGAGATTGATGGAGAAAGAAGAGCATTCCTTCATCAGCTTGCAGTATTTCCAGCACTCTTCTTTCCCTTCTAGTACTGTAAACACACGGTGCGGGGTAGACCCCTTGAAGGGCATTTTGAAATAATAGAAGCAAGGCCTTGGGAGGGCATCACGTTCGATATTGATAGCATCAGACACGGTAGGTGCTAGCTTTGTTTGACTAGGCAATTTGGTCTGACCCATTATCAGAAATGGCAGAAAGGCTAGTGAAAAATGTTTCTCTCAACATACTTCAACCGAATCAACCTGCTGCTGTGATGTTAGTATAGTAATTCTCTGAAAGGATAAAACCCAGGCCCCAGCCAAAACCCAAGATAACCAATGAATTTAGACATTTAAAGTATCTATTAAATAAAAATAAATTCAACGTTCTTGGGCCAACAATTATAAACGATATAATATTATGCACGGATTTTTTACTTAGAAACAGCCAAAACCGCCAGCAGTTACAGCAATTGTTGGCACCAAAAGATTCGATGGACCTAATCTACAACTGCTGTTGGACCTAATCTACAACTGCAGTCGAATACTAAAAATAGAAAATACTTCGATAACTTGAAGAGACGGTGAGACCTTGATTAGAGTATTTTTATAACGATGACATCTTATAGAAGGGTGCCGCTTCTTGAACAATGAGAATGATCATGGTGGTTCCTTCACACAATAGCGTATCAGTTTGCATTTGTCGTACTCACTTTGCTTTTGTTACTCGCCATATTGCTGTAGTATTTCATATTCGGTCTTAAACCTCAGTTCTACTTCAGCTTTAAGAGATTATTTGAGGATTTTGGTCATGAAATGGAAGGGTTTCGGTCACACTAACTCACAATTTACTGAGAACACTGAATATCGGGGTCACTGGGGCACGCCGCAAGAGGTCAGAGTGACAAAAACTACGAGTCTCAGTTTTATGAGGCCTAACATTCCGGAGTAAATAAAATGGTATAACTTATTATCTCGAAAGGGTAACGTTAACATCCAAAGCTACATCCTACAGTAGTTTCCCATAAATTATTTGTGTTGAAAATATTACATCTTTTGAATCCAATCTTCGTTTGGTGAACTTTAATATCTTGTGCAAGGACATCGACTTTTGACAGGACCAGATAGTGCTAAGATATATAATACGTTATTATATCATGTCTGATGTAACTTTAAGAGCTTATAGAAATCATGAATTTTAAAGGATATTGCAGTTAATAGCAAACCCTAGCAAAGAGAGCAAAATTGTGATTTTAATCAAATTCAGACAATTGTCTAAGCAATCGCCTGACATTTCAAAGTTTTAAACCCCTATCATCTTTGTACCAACTACCGACCGCCCCCCCCCCCCCCCCCCCCCCCCCCCATAAAATCTCGGGAAGGGACGGAAAGGGGCCAAAATTTTGTGGCCTAATTTGGCCTATCCGTCATTGCATTATCCAAATTTCTTTACTGTTAAAGTGTAGTAAAAACATAAATTCCGTCATTGCATTATCCAAATTTTTTTACTGTTAAAGTGTAGTAAAAACATAAATTCCTCATTAATGGAATTCATTCCTTATTAAAGCAAAAAATGTTCCAGATTCTTCTCTTTGCACCCTTTTTGAGACCTATTACTGTAAGTATATTTTCAAAATTTGCAGGACCTACCTTATCATTTGACCCCTAAATTGGAACTGCAAAGCCAAAATCTTGCTGGATTTATCATTTCACATTTAATTGCTAGATTTTAATCCTGAAAGCAAACTTTCTGAAATTCTTTTAAAGAATACAATATGCATCCATTTTTCGAACCACACTTATTTAGCAACAGCTGCTGGCAGGCTCTAATATGCATTTAAAACCGTATTATTTGAATCGTTCTTAAAACTGTGTTTGAATATGATCTCTAGTGCCAAATTGCTCAACTAGGCCTTTTGCACGAGCAATGTTCGCCATTAATACACATCTGCTAACAGAATTTGGACAGGATGCAGCTTTCGGCAGTCCTGCCATAAACTTAAAACTTATTATATGCAAGCCTGGCTAACAATGAATGTTTCGCTGTTTTGACACTCTATGGCCCCCCCCCCCCCCCACCCATGAAGAAAATCATTCCTACACCCCTGAGATACCTTCTCTATTTTTAATTTATTGAATAAGAATGGGGGGGGGGTCAGGCCTTGATTGACGATGTCAACCCATCGAATGATAGTTCGTTAGGCGATGTCCTCCAAGGTCATCAAAAAATGATAAGCTTTAATTACGGGTCAAGAAATTTTAATTGTTATGATATATGTTACAAATTGTCTTTGTGTAGTGTATACCTACTAAGGTGAAATTTTAACACTTATTTCTTTGTCTTATTTGTCCCATTTCTGAAAAAATCTAAACTCAAAACAATTTGCCAGAATTGAACATTACAACATTACATACACATTTTTGGTCAGCGAAATTACCTAAATAGAGTAAATCGAAATAATTTATAAGATTCGTAACGACAAAAACTTCTCGATCACTATTGACTATTACACAGGTTTTATTGATAGTTAAATAAGTCTGATAACAAGATTTAACATCGATATCCTGTGCTCGACCACAATTAAATTGATAAATACTATCTTGTCCAATGCTTGATTATAACATAAGAGTTACGATCCCCTAATAATTGCTCCCTTTTTAAGGTGTGAGCATATCCTGCCTTTAATCAGAGAGTTCCTAGACATTAGAATGAAATAATAAATCTACCGATACCTTGTCTTGCTACTCTCGCAACAGGCTAGTTTATAAGTTTAGATTTCTGCTGAACGAAAGCTGATTGCAATGCGCACAAGTCAGTGCGTTCACCTCATGTATGTTTGAGTTTGATGTTGAACATGATGTTCATTCTGCATGTAACCTGTTGAATTTGGTCGCGTGTGTAACATCTGTTCAAATTGTCAGGGGATCATTTGTATAAACCACAAACTTTTAAAATAAACCGACCAAGCAGTGTTTCTGAACGACTTACGACAACTGAATGGCTAAAAATCAAATAGCACGATCAGGCCTAATCTGTCTGAAAAACTGAAAAAATAAACAAAAGGTAGCCAGGTTATATTATAGTAAAATTATTTCTCTGAAAAGCAAAGACCAATAAGTTGGGACAGAAACTTTCCAAATGAACTCAACGTGGTTTTAATCTGACGCAAATGAACAAATTCCTTAAATTCCGATGGCATTAAAACTTGAAACACTGTACACAGCGTGAAATCTGACATATTGATACGTGATATTTAACTAATCATATCAATTCCGTATAAGGTTGAACGTGATCATAAACCTGTACTGATGAGTCCTTGTTCAGTGTTTTCTCCAATTGTCTTTGTTTGGGTTCCACTAAGCTACACCAAGGCCACTGTGTTGATCGTATGAGAACTCAAGCTATTATTGTGGGCTGTAGATCGGTCACTGCCCTGATTCACGATTTTCTGCGATTTATTTTTCATCATTCCATGACCGCAAACTATAGCGCCCGATATAAAGACTAGAACTCCAACTGACAAAACTGAGATCAGCACCGGACTGAAATTAAAAGAATCCGGATCCTTGGGTGGAATCAGGGAGCATTTACCGAGAACCATGTCTTGTGAGCAAGATTGCTGGAACTCCCTTGCGTATCCGTCTATCTTCACTCCATAGCCTTTCGGACACTGGAAGGTGATGTTTGATCCTGGAAGAAAGAAAGGTTTGTCTTCAATGTTAGTCACTGCACCCTTCGCTATTTTCAGATGTTTTATTCGGCATGGTTCTTCCCATTCTCTTTCTAATCTAAAGAGGTATTGCAACACTGGTTCACCGACACTTTTGATATAAACATTCCGAGTCTGTCCAGTTCCTTCAATTTTTTTAGTAATGGATCTATGGAGGGAGAAAACACATGAAAGGTTTGAGTGGATCAGTAATATTTCTTGAGAGGGGTCATCTTTTTGGCAGGGAGCCAGGGCTAGTGTTGGGATATCATCATTGCTCGTAAACCTTGTCAAACACTCATCAGTTCCTTCCAGTGAGATTGTCACGTCCTCCGTGCCTTTATTTTCAAGCTGTTTTATAGACCAACGGTCTGCATTGGAACACCTATTCCATGATATGAAACGAAACGTAGTATCGGCACGTTTTATGTGCCTGTCCGTGATCGTCAAGCATTGCTGATGGAATGTCTTGATGATGAGTCCCTCCCCAGACGTCACCTCCGCCAAAGAAGCCGCTTCTGGACATGTCTGATTGAACTCCCAACACGCTGACTTTGACCCTACCACACTGTTTTCATCCTGGATGGAGATTCTGTTGGTGTACGCCATCAGGTCCGAGTAGGTGGAACATGTTAGTGAGGTGAGATTGATGGAGAAAGAAGAGCATTCCTTCATCACCTTGCAATATTTCCAGCACTCTTCTTTCCCTCCCAGTACTGTAAACTTATAGTCCGGGATAGAATCCTTGCCGGGCTTCTTGTTCTTTTGGAAGCAAGGCTCTGGGGTGTCATCACGTTCGATAATGATAGCATCATCAGATGCTAGATTTGTTTGACTGGGCGGCAATTTGGTCTGACCCATTATCAGAAATGGTAGGAAGGCAAGTGAAAACGTTTTCGTCAACATGGAACCTTCGCAACCTAAGTTTAATTATGGGTGTTTTAAACAGAAAAGCAATCTGATTACCAATGATTTTTTACCTTTTTATTACCTATCATATTATTAAAAAAAGTAAATTTAACATGTTTTAAATTTAAATGAAAAATTTTCGCTAAATTGGTAGTTTTCTTATCGAAAATTATGAACACTGTAGACGACAATATATATAATGCGCAGAATTGTTTACTAAGAAACAGAGAAAACCAACAGTAGCTCTAGTAATTGTTGGTACCAAAAGATTCGATGGACATAATTATTCTAGTAGCGAGCAGTGCAGCCGGGATTCGAACCCTGGACCTTCTTTGCAGAAGGCAGGAAGCTCTAACCACTAGGCCACCTTGCCTCAGATTGCGTACCTGGATGATTTTGGTGCAAAATGATCTAACGAAGGACCCTACCTGTGTTGTCAAAAATTCTGAACATCGAAGTGCATACTCAACTACACACTACCAGTAGATACTAAAGTAAATCTACAACTGCCGTAAGATACTGTAGTTAAGAAATACGAGACCGAGAACTGAAAGAGAAGCTAGATTTGATTCTTTTTATAGAAATGACAATTTGTTGAATGGTGCTGCTTCATAACAATAAAATTGACCGTGATGCTTGCGGGACACAATATCATATCTGTCATGAGAGTGGCAATTCTTTACCATAGATCTACAGTTCTTTTGATATACGTTGAGATGGTAGCAATCAATCCAACGGAAGGACACAAAATGTCTATTTATGTTAGTTAGCTATTCATGTTAGTTAGGTATTCATTTTGTCAAACAATGACAAAAGGAAATAAGGAGTACCATCTCTCACGTCTACTCAGTTATAAAGTTCATTGTCCTACTGTTAATATACCCGGATGGAAGTTTGACTAGTCAAGGATGTAAACGTTTTAGCATAATTTGGGCAAAGGGGCACCCGACTAAATCTTGTTGGGATCCGTCAAAGGAGCGAGAAGGGCCTGCTTGTGAGTAAAGAAGCATCTTCTCTTGGTTAGAGTAGGTCTTGTGACTTTTGGAGAAGGACTTTGGAAGTGAAACTGTAATGGACGTGGAAATATATGAACGTAAGTGGCCGTAAAAGTGTCCTAAAGACACACATACAATTATCAGTGCTCAGTGTTCACAACTTTTCGGCAGAGGTGCACATTATAACCAGAAACACTGGCTTGTGTAATATGTGAACGATTCCATTTTATGGTAAGTTCAAGCATCCTATTTGAACAGAACATTTCTTCTCGGTTTTGGCTTTTATGGGTTCCTGTATCTTACATTTTACTTAAAAACCGTAAAACCGTGAATAATATTAATTTTCTTCGCAATTTTTACCAATTTTAACCGATGTGATTTACTTTTCTTTATCTATATACTTGATGTTTAACTAATCATAATAATTACGTATTAGGTTGAACGTTATAAACATGTACTTGTTCAGGTATTTCTCCAATTTTCTAGCTTCGGGTTCCACTAAGCTACACCTAGGCCCACTGTGTTGGTGTGAGAAGTTTAGTTACTGTCTCCATCAACATGGGCCGTAGATTGTTCACTGCCCTGATTCACGATTTTCTGCAATTTATTTATTATCATTCCGTGACCGCAAAGTGTAGCACCCGATATAAAGACTAGAACTCCGACTGACACAACCGCGATCAGCACCGGACTAAAATCAAAAGAATCCGGATCCTTGGGTGGAATCAGGGAGCATTTACCGAGAACCATGTCTTGTGAGCAAGATTGCTGGAATTCCCTTGCGTATCCGTCTATCTTCACTCCATAGCCTTTCTGACACTGGATGGTGATGTTTGATTCTGGAAGAAAGAAAGGTTTGTTCTCAATGTTAGTCACTGCACCCTTCGCTATTTTCAGATGTTTCATTCGGCACGGCTCTTCCCATTCTCTTTCTAATCTAAAGAGGTATTGCAACACTGGTTCACCGACACTTTTGATATAAACATCCCGAGTCAGTCCAGTTCCTTCAATTTTGTTAGTAATGGATTGATGGAGGGAGAAAACACATGAAAAACTTGAGTGGATCAGTAATATTTCTTGAGAGGGGTCATCTTTTTGGCAGGGAGCCAGGGCTAGTGTTGGGATATCATCATTGCTCGTAAACCTTGTCAAACACTCATCAGTTCCTTCCAGTGAGATTGTCACGTCCTCCGTGCCTTTATTTTCAAGCTGTTTTATAGACCAACGGTCTGCATTGGAACACCTATTCCATGATATGAAACGAAACGTAGTATCGGCACGTTTTATGTGCCTGTCCGTGATCGTCAAGCATTGCTGATGGAATGTCTTGATGATGAGTCCCTCCCCAGACGTCACCTCCGCCAAAGAAGCCGCTTCTGGACATGTCTGATTGAACTCCCAACACGCTGACTTTGACCCTACCACACTGTTTTCATCCTGACTGGGAACTGTGTTGGTGTACACCATCAGGTCCGAATAGGTGGAACATGTTAGTGAGGTGAGATTGATGGAGAAAGAAGAGCATTCCTTCATCAGCTTGCAGTATTTCCAGCACTCTTCTTTCCCTCCCAGTACTGTAAACTCATAGTGCAGGGTAGAATTCTTGCCGGGCATCTTGTTCTTTTGGAAGCAAGGTTCTGGGGTGTCAGCACGTTCGATAATGATAGCATCATCATAATATGCTAGATTTGTTTGACTGGGTGGCAATTTGGTCTGACTCATTATCAGAAATGGTAGGAAGGCTAGTGGAAACGTTCCTCTCAACATGCTTCAACCTGTTGTAATATAATATTATAGTAGTATGAAAGGATAAAATCCAGCCTGAAATATAGTTGCAACCTTCGGCGTGAGTGACCTAAGTTTAATTATGGGAGTTTTAAACAAAAACCAAGATAACCAATGAAGCAATGAATTTGGAAATTTTTAGTGCCTATCAAATTGAAATCTTAATTAAAATCTTGTGTGCAATGCTGAATGCAGAGTTTCAAGTAAATTTAACATGGTTTGACTTTAAATGCGAAAAGCTATAATTTTGCTGAATTAACAGTTTTCTAATCAACATTTATAAACACTAGACGACATATCTTGCACAGAATTGTTTACTAAGAAACAATGTAAAACCGCCAGCAGTTTTAGTAATTTTGGGACCAAGAGATTCGATGGACCTAATCTACAACTGCAGACACATACTGAAATTAAGAAATACATCTACGCAGTGGCGTAACAATGCCGAAAAGGCGCCCCTCCCCTTTTGGTGCCCCTCCCTAAAATTGAACAAATTATTTGATTTTAGAGGATACGCCGGTAAAATCTCTAAAAAGTGTGTATCTAGAGCAAAACGCACAGTTTTGCTAGTACTTTAGTTAAGTTTTCGAAATTTTCCCACATTCAAACGACGATTTGCCGCCCCCTTAAGACAGCGCCCCCTGCACAGCGGGGCCCTTCGTTACGCCACTGCATCTACATATACCTTTGCAGTTCGTTTGATCCACTCAGAGATGGTAGCAACCAATCTAATAGAGGCATGCCTTGAGAAAAGTTTATTGTGCAGACAACATAAAATTTTGTGAAGATAGGCTTCACATCAGTTTTATGACAAAAATGTGCAGTTAGAATTGCTCTTATGCAGGCAACACGGTTACCAGGTTTTTCTAACCTTGAACGGAAGAAAACAAAATGACTATTTAAGGAGTACACATTTTGTTAAACTCTCACAAAAGTGAAAAAATTATTACTCTGATAAAGCTAATTGTGCCCCATGGGCGTAGAATTATAGATTGTGAATCATCCCCAATATAGACATATTATTGAAACAAGGGGTCTGAATTATTGGACCAATCAGCTAGGCTCTCCCTCAGCTCATGATTTTATGCAAAGGCATGAGGCATCGTTGTAGAAATTGTATTCTTTCCCTTTATAAGCTTTAAGACAATGAAACTGGCTTGCACAGAAAATCAAGTAATTTTATTGCTTCAAGCGGACAAGTAAAGGCTTGAGTAATGTTGCTCTCACCTCTCTATTGGGACAAGTAAAGGCTTGAGTAATGTTGCTCTCACCTCTCTATTGGGCCTACAAGTAAAGGCTTGAGTAATGTTGCTCTCACCTCTCTATTGGGCCTACAAGTAAAGGCTTGAGTAATGTTGCTCTCATCTCTCTATTGGGACAAGTAAAGGCTTGAGTAATGTTGCTCTCATCTCTCTATTGGGACAAGTAAAGGCTTGAGTAATGTTGCTCTCATCTCTCTATTGGGACAAGTAAAGGCTTGAGTAATGTTGCTCTCATCTCTCTATTGGGCCTACATGTAAAGGCTTGAGTAATGTTGCTCTCACCTCTCTATTGGGCCTACAAGTAAAGGCTTGAGTAATGTTGCTCTCACCTCTCTATTGGGCCTACAAGTAAAGGCTTGAGTAATGTTGCTCTCACCTCTCTATTGGGCCTACAAGTAAAGGCTTGAGTAATGTTGCTCTCACCTCTCTAAGTCTCTATTGGGCCTACAAGTAAAGGCTTGAGTAATGTTGCTCTCACCTCTCTATTGGGCCTACAAGTAAAGGCTTGAGTAATGTTGCTCTCACCTCTCTATTGGGCCTACAAGTAAAGGCTTGAGTAATGTTGCTCTCATCTCTCTATTGGGACAAGTAAAGGCTTGAGTAATGTTGCTCTCATCTCTCTATTGGGACAAGTAAAGGCTTGAGTAATGTTGCTCTCATCTCTCTATTGGGCCTACATGTAAAGGCTTGAGTAATGTTGCTCTCACCTCTCTATTGGGCCTACAAGTAAAGGCTTGAGTAATGTTGCTCTCACCTCTCTATTGGGCCTACAAGTAAAGGCTTGAGTAATGTTGCTCTCACCTCTCTATTGGGCCTACAAGTAAAGGCTTGAGTAATGTTGCTCTCACCTCTCTAAGTCTCTATTGGGCCTACAAGTAAAGGCTTCAGTAATGTTGCTCTCACCTCTCTATTGGGACAAGTAAAGGCTTGAGTAATGTTGCTCTCACCTCTCTATTGGGCCTACAAGTAAAGGCTTGAGTAATGTTGCTCTAACCTCTCTATTGGGCCTACAAGTAAAGGCTTGAGTAATGTTGCTCTCACCTCTCTATTGGGCCTACAAGTAAAGGCTTGAGTAATGTTGCTCTCACCTCTCTATTGGGCCTACAAGTAAAGGCTTGAGTAATGTTGCTCTCACCTCTCTATTGGGCCTACAAGTAAAGGCTTGACTAATGTTGCTCTCACCTCTCTATTGGGACAAGTAAAGGCTTGAGTAATGTGGCTCTCACCTCTCTATTGGGCCTACAAGTAAAGGCTTGAGTAATGTTGCTCTCACCTCTATATTGGGACAAGTAAAGGCTTGAGTAATGTTGCTCTCACCTCTCTATTGGGCCTACAAGTAAAGGCTTGAGTAATGTTGATCTCACCTCTCTATTGGGCCTACTAGTAAAGGCTTGACTAATGTTGCTCTCACCTCTCTATTGGGCCTAGAAGTAAAGGCTTGAGTAATGTTAGTCTCACCTCTCTATTGGGCCTACAAGTAAAGGCTTGAGTAATGTTAGTCTCACCTCTCTATTGGGCCTACAAGTAAAGGCTTGAGTAATGTTGCTCTCACCTCTCTATTGGGCCTACAAAACTTCATAGTAACCATACATCAGTTCCCGCAATCAGACTGCGAATGAGTCTTACAAATCTTACTTTTAAATCTGGATAACCTCAGAGGTGTAATATTTTCATTCGTCATCATCGAATTATTATTTATTTGAGCTAAGCTCAAATTGAAATTGTGTGATGTTACAAGTTTATTACTAGCTCATCATTTAGGACGGTGTTTGGTTCCGCCCTCGTGTCCATGTTAAAGTGAGCCATGTGATTCGCCCTCGTGTCCACTCCTTTAGGAAAGTACCGCCCTTGTGTCCTCCGCCCTCGTGTCCGGTTGACTTGTCAGGTGACTGAGTTAACACTAGACTAGATCCGCACTTTGGGAATCGTGCAGGAAGCCAAATTAGGGTGTCGTAACAAACTATCAAATGATTATCCAATCAATTTTGCTTACGCGATTTTAAATTAGTCATTTTAAATCTGCTTTGCATATTTTTTCAGATCACACTTATGGGCCACTTTCTACCAAAACACATACACTGAACCAGTCTAAAACGGCCACATATAGATGGGGGCAAGCTTGCCACAATTGGTGGCAAGCTCGGCCGTAATTTATTAAATAACTGATTAATTGAATAATTGATAACGAGCCACGAGGCTTATTACATGCTCAATTCTCGATAATAGAGATCAATAATTTGTTAATAGCTGAAGTCAGAATGAGGTGGAATGATACTGTTAATAGTTCGATAGTAAATAATAGGCTAATTACAAAGGGGGGGGGGGGGGGGGAGGGGGGCACAAAAACCGAGAAAACATCCTCTGCGAAAAGGTCTTCTTAATATTTGTTTGGAAGGCGCGGCATCTTTTTAGTAAATGCATGTGCGCCATAGGCAATTTAATTTAATTTAATTATATTATATAGCGCGCGCTAGTATAGCTAAATTAAATTGCCTAGAGAGTAGAGCTAGGTAGCTAGCTAATATAATCTATATTTTCTATTATTCGAAATATCGGGAGAGATAATATTGGACGCATAATAACATGCATGGTTTTGAGCATGTTAAGGTGTCACAAACCCACCCCTACCAGAGTACACACACACACTCGAGGAGTTGAAAATAGGGCCAACCAAAGAGTTTTTTTTTTAAGTGCGAAGAAATAACTAACGTTTTTCACTGAAATTAAAAAAAGTTGCAGCAGAGCTACGTATGAGACAAATTCAAAATACTTTTATCGTAGATACTTGTATTACTGTGTTCATTTCTCCGGACCAGCCACCTGAAGAGCAAGACAGACACCATATGCTCGTTTTGGAGATGAAACAGAAGGCAAAGGAAGATTTGAATAGATGCTATTTAAATCGGTATTTTCTTGATTTATTCAACCAAAGCAAATTATAGACGAATATCTTTGATGCAAGAGGTACGCTGACATTCCAAGTTTCAAATAATTAAATTTATAACTTCATTAAATACAAAACTAACAGAAAACAAAAAAGTATAGTCGAATTGAAACATATAATAGTAGAATGATTATTTTTCTATTTTAGGCACCGTATTTAGATTCTGGCGGAGTTGGTAAAGTTTTGCCACAACTACGTACTCTAACTGAAGCTATATCAATATATCATTATGAGATCTTGCCCGAATCAGCAACAATAGACCTTTTTCCCCTGGCTTATCAATGTAATTAACCCGAATAACCTCTTGCGTGACTCCGAACTTCCGCGTTCTATTCTTTCAGTTTCTCATTCGACATATTCTCCTACTATCTCCGTAAACTTGTTCTACAGGGTTGTTTCCTGGTAGTTCCTCGTTCTCTTTGTTGTTCTACTTTCTCCGGATGCTGCAACTCGACCTCCTGAGTAACCTGAAGATAACTTAACTTAATATTGAACGATTTGTTTTAATAATTCATCGTCAACTGCAGTGGCGTAACGTTGCCTGTTGGCGCCCCCCCCCCCCCACCCCCCGCCGAAAAGGCGCCCCCCTCCCCCCCCTGTTGGCGCCCCCTCCCCTTTTGGTGCCCCTCCCTAAAATTGAACAAATTAGGTGATTTTAGAGGATGAGCCGGTAAAATCTCTAAAAAGTGTGTATCTAGAGCAAAACGCGCAGTTTTGCTAGTACTTTAGTTAAGTTTTCGAAATTGTCCCACATTCAAACGATTTGGCGCCCCCCTAAGACGGCGCCCCCCT
This sequence comes from Bolinopsis microptera, assembly GCF_026151205.1. Taxonomy (NCBI): domain Eukaryota; kingdom Metazoa; phylum Ctenophora; class Tentaculata; order Lobata; family Bolinopsidae; genus Bolinopsis; species Bolinopsis microptera. Next base: position 10,876,544 of record NC_087074.1, read on the forward strand.
GCACAGCGGGGTCAGCGGGGCCCTTCGTTACGCCACTGGTCAACTGAGTCGAATTATACAAAAATAATTCATTTTTATCATTTGACCTTCCTAGCCCACATTCTGAAAAAAGTAAAATACAAACAGGAAAATGAGCGGTCATCCATCACGCAAAACTAGTATCTGTATAGCTCGCCGAATTGTAACAACCAATCTTCCTATATCAATGATAATTTGTTGCAATGTTCGAATGAAGAGTTTGTATTGTATGAACATCATAATTTTAAATGGTTGACTAAAAGCATAACCACATAATAACATGTGACATACCCGAGCAGCTAGCAAGTTTCCGAATACACTCCTTGAGGAAGGTGTTGAAGCTGGTTACAGTAAAACTGTATATAAAGAAGTTAGCGACAGTGTTGAAGTACCCACAAGTCGCTGCGAATCTGTAGAAATAAATTCCCTTCACGTGGGCCCCAACCGCAAAGTAGATAGCGTAAGGTAGATAAGAGACACTGTAGACAGACGCAGTAACAATGACTGTGAGAAGACCCTGCCACCTGAGGTTACCCCCACTTCTAGTTGTCACCTTCCTTGCTTTCAGCAGGTGTTGCACAAGCAGCATGGTGATGGAGAATATCACCAAGTTTGGAAGGTAGGTGGTGAGAGCGAAGTAGGTGAGGGAGAGCCAGGATTTCCAGACTGGTGCTGAGTAGGCGTAGTTGTATCTGTAAATCCCGTAGTCAAATATGATGTCATCTGCTCCCCCTATGAAGAACCGACCCTGGCAGAGTAAACTGACGACCCAAATGAAAGCACACAGTTTGTGAGCTCGTGTTTCAGACCAGTTTCTAGATCGCAGAGGGTGCTTTATCAGCAGCCACTTTATGATTATCAGTGCGAGAATGAGGAGTTTGCTGGAGAGGAAGCCGTAGTAAGGACCGTATGCCAGGATGTAACTCAAAAAGTTTCTACCAAACACGTTCCGATCTGCTGCTCTGGACACTGCTTGAGGGAGGATACACGTTCCAGAGACCACTATATCACTCACTGCGATGTGCTGGACGAAGACCACTATAACCTTGTGGAGTTTAAACGCCTTGTATTTTATAGAGGCTAGGAGAATGATAATGTCTCCCATTAAAGAGGCAAGGAGGATAATCATTAGCCAACCAGTCCAAATTATTAGGAACACTTCTTCTTTGACTTTAGTGGAAACTCCGCGTTCAGTTAAATTGGAGCTGTTGTGGGACATCTCGAGGCTTTCCTGTCAAACAAACCACTGCAATAAGGGGAATGAGCAATAAGGGAAATGGGTATTTTGCTTATCTCGTCCTGCGTTTATTAATTTGAAAAACGAATTTGAGATGAAAGAAAAACGCTGGATATAGCAACATCATATTAGTGGCGATTCGCTATACTGGTGCAGGTGCTTTCTCTTTCTTTTTGGGTTTGGATACAAGAACAGAATGACTTGATCAGATTCAGTGAAGATAAATAAGAATATGGAACACTGCAATACTATTTTATGCACATAATATATCGAGACCTGAAAGTGGTTCGTATCTCATGGCAGCCAGACAGAATGTAATTAATCAAAATATTACGTTAAAATTAATACTGCATAGTGTGTTACATTTCACTGACAGTGACACTGACACTCTCACGCATCACGCATGTGTTCTATTTTGGGTCGATGACCACATTTTGATTTTGTATACTGTTGACCACATTTTGTATACTGTTGGAACATACAAAAGGAAATGAATGAAGCAGAATATCAATTGTGGAGTAGAAATTAGAAGATCGAAAAAATAATGCAGCTCTGAGCAATATCCGCAAACAATAATTTTGATCTGCTAGTACGCGCGTCACAATCAAAATTAACAATTAAACTGCACGCGGGGTCGTTACGTTGCCAAGGCAACGATACCTGTTTCTGTCAATGAATCTCTGCGCGCTTCATTTCTTGCACGTTTAACTGTTGAAACAAACGATTGTAAAATGCACAGAGGTTATCAAAATATTACTCCCGCCAACAACAAAGTTCTAAAGAAACTTTGGGATGACACACGTTACAATCAGGTACATTGTTATTTACTTTCAGTCTTACTATGCTTACAATTTTACATCCACCTTTTTTCACTGAAGTTTAAGCTCATGAGCATGGAAACATATTTTTCTTTGATACTTTAATTAGTTAATTGAAGTATAAGATTTGCACAAAAAAAATCACCTTCTTTAATTAACTACTCCAATTCGAACCTATTACTATTAGTACTTGGTGAACTGTGTGACAGTGACACTTGCACTGATGCATAATTAAGATTTAAGAATGATCATGAAATTGAGAATAAAATGAATTTGCGCACTTTACCGATACTCCATTATCAATTTTAATGTTCCTACAACGTAATGAACTATTTTAGCACCGAACGAACATCCTGTTCGCTGAAGGGCGTATCGACAATGCTGCCCCGAAGACATACATGCACCTCCACTTGAAACTGAAGAAGCTTCAAATGGAAGAGGAGCGGCTGGCTACTGTAGAGCGAGACAACAGAATACTCCTCCACAAAATGAGCAACGTGATGAGAACAAAAGGAACTGTGGACAACCACATAGACAACAAGTACATCCACAAGAGTCTGAACAAAGTAAAACGTCAGCGGGAACTAGAGAAGATAGCGTTTGAGAACAAGGCTATTCACAAGAGGATTAACTCGCAAGGGACACGGTACTGCAAAGAAGTGTGGTTGGATGAATGGCAGGTTAACGAGCGGTATATGGCGAACATCTGTACCTTCCCCCAGTTCTGGTACGATCGACAAGCTGAACAGGACAAGCCTTTCTTCAAGGTTTGTTTCGCGATTGACGTGTAAGAGGTAAATTGTATCAATGTAATGTGTCGGTAATCAAACCCTGATGATTGATAAACAAATTATATTAACCAAGTTCTGACTATAAACCTAATACAGGAGCTGAAGCAGGAGGCGTGTCTGAGACTTGGACAGGCTAATAGGCAGTTTCAAAAGGATGTGACGTTCCACAAGAAGCAGCAATACAAACACAACCAACAAAGGAGTCGGGAGAAGAAAATACGAAAAGAGAAGGCGGCCAGAGAAAAGAGGGTCGCTCTAGAGCTAGACTTCATCAAGAAACTCAAGGGGTAAGAAAAGGATTCCTTAACTCAGTCATTGCTAATGAGCGATAAAATAGATTTAAAGTGTAGCGAGGAAAAAAATTATTTAATGCAAACGTAAGATTCGATATTTCCGTTGCCAATTTTCCAAATACTAACTTGACTCCACATAGGTTGTCGATAAAAAAGTTCAACAACCTTTACGGATCCCAAAAGCCCGGCAAGAACTTCTCTCAGCCCACTGCAGCACTGCTCCCACCCATCGAGAATGAATCGTCGTAAAATCTTACCGGAAGATTTGATCAGCTTACTTGTTTTATCTTTTTATGATTCAATAGAATTTCACGACGCTGGCCGCTTTCAAAATAACGATATTGAATTCCTACTATCTATTTGATGAAATTATATATCGTGATATCTCGTTCTCAATTATTGTTTAAGTTAGAACTTAAGAAGGAAGTCGAGCGTCAAATTTCGTAATTTACAAATGTTCTGATTAAAATGTATGTACAAATCACAATATAGCATAATAATCATATCTGATATTCATAAATCACAAATTACTTAATTTGAGTTTGTTTGCCATGCTTCAAGAAAATGTATTTTTCTTCCGTTTATTAAAAATAGGTATCGTGATGTTCTATATACACTTGTTTTCGACATAATTGTATAAATAATATTCTACCAATACAGCTGGCTAAACTTTATTCGCTGAAATCAATGCATAACTATCAAAAATCTGTCAAACACAAGCCAGCTCTCAGATCAGAATATCGTACACAAAAGCATCCGAATTGTCCTTAACTATCAGCAAAACTGATTTAGATGCTTTTTCGTTTCAATAGTGTTATGGTATCATACCATATAAAATTAGTGACGATCGAAGTCAGAGGTAAACATGATTGTTTCTTGCGCGATCAGGTCATTTTCCAGTGGTCATTGCAATAAGCCCCGATGGACACATCATCATCTGAAGAAGTTTCAGAGCCGTCCTGACTAGACTTATTGGATCGTCTGATAATTATATTAGAGGGAACAGAGTACAACTTCCCCATGTCCTTCCTCAGAGACTGAACAAGGAAAGCGTTATAGTTGAGAGGGTAAGGCTGGAGAACGCTAACCTCGGTTTTCTCATTAACCTCCTTGTTACAGGAATTGGAACTCTTAGCTCTCCTTCTGATAATGGGGGCTTTTATCAGCCTGGCTTTGTTCCAGTCTATGACAGCTGCGTGAGCCTCTTTAGGAGGGGGTCTCCCGTAGTACCAGGTCCTGGTGGTGGAGATACTGCGAGGCCGGGTAGCGGCTACCGTGTGGGGTCGTGCTACCGTGCTGGGTCGGGACACTGTGCGGGACCCAGCTTGTGTGGACTTAGCCCGGGTCGAGGGACGTCTCTCGTGGTACTCCGGGTCACAGACTTGGGGGACGTCAGAGATAGAGAGAGCTGAGGAAGAGGTTGGTTAGTTTAACAGTCATTTAGAGACAAAGATAGTATTAACTTAAACCATTCACCAGTTTAGTAGTTCATTAACAGTCACTTAGAGAACATCACAGCCTTAACTAAAACCATTTAGTTAGTCATACTAGTCAACTTGCAATTATAAATTAATTGTGACAGTGGAACGTCCTGTCTTGGTAGGATAATAATCAGTACAGATATTAGAGTTTTAGAGTTCAGACCCCATAGCCAAATTGAATGCAATCTGACTGCTCCTAGCTGTGTGACAAAGTTCCTTTAAATCTACAGGACACTTTAGTATTGGAGCGGTATTGCTGACGGTATCTACTGACGTTTTTAACGACACCATTTGCAATATCGTCATTTTGAGCTTAATCCTACCACTACCACCTTCACTTTTAGACCTTTATGATGTTTAAAAGCCCGGTCGTTACTTCGACTTTTTACTCTTTGTGTATTTTTATTTTATGAGACCCGTGTAGTGTTTGTCTTAAGCTCTTTGCTCCGACGAGGAGAGAAAGTTTTTAAGGAGAGCCGCGCAGACATGGGCACCGTATTATGTAGATTATTCAGTTCCATCTTATATAATATCTTTGCCGTATATGAGCCTGGAGCGAGGTAGTAGATACTGTGTTTCTTTGCCGCATATAAGCCTGGAGCGAGGTAATAAATACTGAGTTTCTTTGCCGCATATGAGACTGGAGCGAGGTAGTAGTTACTGTGTTTCTTTGCCGCATATAAGCCTGGAGCGAGGTAGTAAATACTGTGTTTCATATGAGCCTGGAGCGAGGTAGTAAATACTGTGTTTCTAATGGTTTACTAATGACGTCAACATAGAACAATGAATGAAAGTCCAGTTAGTGAGATCAGGTTAAATGAAGTGCAGTTAATTGCGGCTTGTAATTGTTTAATTTCTTATCAAGTTTCTAGTAATTAGTGCCAAGACAACTCTTAGATCAACTGCGGTTGTTATTGAGTAGATACTTGAAGTTGACTCGACAATTAATTGCAATTCTGGTTCTATGTGACGTTTAATGTGACGTGAGGATTTCTTATCAGAGATTTTGGTCATTGTAATCTTAAGACACTCCACAGTTTCCTAGTTCTCCCTTGATAGTGATACTCCCTTAGGCTTAGCAAGTTCATTCATTCTAGCATGTGCTGTGGTATCTTAGCACCGATCTTTGCCGCAGGTAAGGAAGCGTGGATATTCATCCGTCTAAGCTTGAATATCTTTACTTATTGAATGATGATCAAATTTTAATATTTTGTGATTTAATTTTATAACCCAAGTGCTGCATAAGCCAGCATGCATGGAATTTTAAGAAATTTGTGGTGATTGTGATATGATGCAATGATATTGTAGTCCACCATTTGATGGAAGATTTGAGATCAACTACATTTAGCAATAGCGTCACTGTTTCTATGGGGGTAAACGCGCTGTAAGATAGAGAAGAATCCTAGCACACGCCACACAGGCCAGTTCTCGAGGGTTTAATAATATTAATGATCAAAACTAGTATAGTTAGTACTTTAACGAGGCTGAAAGCTCTAAACTTAATACGAAAGCGATGAAGTGTACTACGCAGCAACTTGTTAACTTATTTTTGTTAATTCTACATTCTGTAAAATTGTACTATGCTACGTTCGGTTCATTGATTGTAGAGTGCGACAACTAATAACTATTAAGGTTTAACGATGCATATCAACTATATTACTAACTGTATTATACATGATGTATTATATTAAGTTGTGACAAAAAAGTATTTAAGTACCTGGCATGTCAAATCGAGTTTATTTTAGTTCTACAAACAACTTTCTTTTTTTTTCAAATTTCATCCAAACAACTTGACAAAACGTAACAGCAGTTCGATAAAAAGCATTTAATAAGGATCAAAGAGTCTCGAAGAGTCTCGAAAAGTAAGCGGATAAAACAAACACTGACCAAGTTAATGCGCTAGCTCCTAGTCTTAGTAAACAGTTCAGCGTGCACTCGAATTGCAAGCAAGTTCATAAACAATGAGAAATGTGAACGAGGGACATATGAAAACAGCTGCATACTAAAGCAACTTTATGGCTATCTGTTTATAATGTGGTCCATGATAAGGTGGACACATTTAAGTATTATTCATAGCATTTTAGATTGCATTCAAATCATTGTCTTCTCTAATTTAAAAAATTGTTTTTTCAGTTCATCTTTATTTGATCTTAATTATGATTGTTTTAGCTACCACTTTAAATCAAGTTGGTGATAACGGCTCGCTCTGCTCGTTATTTAAAGTCAAGTGTAATGGTAGCTGCGAATCAGCCCAAAGGTTATGACTACAAAGTTAAAAATGTACAGGTAGGTTTTACTCGCATGCAGAAACAGAATAACGTTAGTTATTAGCTTTGTTAAACTATATGGTATTCGAGGAGATCTTGAAGTGTGCCGTTTTCTTTCGCATCGAAAGTTCGTTCAATGAGAGGCTCGAAACGGAGGATTTAATTGTCTATAAAGCAATGAAAGGCATTCATTATGCGAGCGCAAACCATTGCTGCTTGGTGAATTTCTGATGGTGTCTTTGTGTCGTGACTATTTGAAAAGAACACTGCATGACTGCAATTTTTACAATGAAATTATTAGATATGAATGAATCAATAATTGTACACTTGTTTTTAACCACAATCAGACAATATTTTTAAGTTAAAAACAGAGGGGGATCATCCCACGTTTTTTTCAAACTGTACACAAAGCACGATTTCACATTCTTCAAGTAAAATATGCAGCCAAATCTCATCGAAACATTCATCACAAGAACATTTCACAACATCGTACACAGAATAACATCCAGTCTCTTTCATTTCACCGCTCATCAAGGAACCTCAGCAGAGGTTCCCAATCAGGAACAACAGGACTAGAGTCTCAGGAGGTCCTGAGCACATCATACCCCTGACCTCTGAACCTCATCTCAAGCTGATTTACTATGAAGTTGTTGTAACTGATGGGTAGCTGGTACTCTTGGAGTCTGTTCTTCAGTTCTGTGGAGGGTCTGTGTCTGATATCCTCCGGCTGGAACGGCTCCTCCACTTTGTCAGAAGGAGCTGATTTTATCCTTTTTCTTTCCACTATCTTGCAGGTAGTGCGCTTAACAGCATTCTTATCCAGAGCAGGTAAGTGAGCTTCACTGAAATTAGCTATCTGATCATCCAACTCTCTTTGTCTCCTCTTCTCTATCCGACCACTTATCTTCTTCCAGCTCTTCACCTTCTTCTTCTTGTTCTCCAGACCACAGATAATCGCAGCACTGGCTCTTCTCCAGCCATAATTTGGACTCATCCCAAACAGATCCTCGTCTTCACTGCTGATGGGGCAGATAGCAGTGCTGGAGTAGGGCATGGAGGGGGTGGTGCTGGTGACACTGTTGGTGGTGCTGGCTCGGGGTGTCTTTGCGAACTGGACCCTCCTGCGTGTGGGGTTTATAGGAACACCGCTGGTCATTCTGTTTGTTGATCGTGCTGACATCACTGTGAAACTGGGACTGTTAGTGTGTTGTAAAGGTTACAACTTCAAACTGTATTCAAGGGGATTCGCAAAACCAAAAAGGTTACAACTTTAAAACTACACAACATTTTATTTGAAGACCATCATGATAATTCAACAATCTGAATTAAGTAAGACTGACTTATCTATTGTAAGATATCATAGGATGGCAATTATTAAAGGCTCGCCTTTAGTTGATCTACTAAGCAGTCAATTACTTTAATTATGGACTGTTATAATACGTGTATAGTCAGTTAATAGACGCCGGCTGATTCATTCAAAGCTTAAAGATAAATTCAACTAAAAATAGTGATTCCGTTCGCTTTTAGTTTAATATTGACAAACTCTTAACTTCAACTTTTACATAAGTTGTCGCTATATTTACTACCGTCCATACAGATTGGATTTAGTGATTACTGCAACATTCAATGAGCCAAACACATGGACCAAGTTTATCAAGCAAGATTTATCAAGTTTCTGCACAGCATAAATGAAACACGATTGATAGGTCACTAGCATGCTTGACTTAACACCGGATGCAGGAGCCCTTTTTTGTAAAAAATGTAAGATAAATAAAACTTCTTAAATGTGAGTAAAACAAAACGCTAGACGTTTTTTTCAAATTTCAGACCAGGAAAGCACGATTGATTACTCTAGGCTGGAGGCTTGTAACATATAATATCACTATAAATCGCTCAAGCAAATCATCTGCTCTAAATACTTAAAAATGCTCAAATGCTCAAAATATTTAAAGACACAGCGTCAACACAAAACTGGTCCATTAAGAAGCAGAGCAAGAATAAACACACCGTGACGGTGCCTCCCACAAATGACAAATGAAATAAAGTGCACATATCTCTTGACGTAGGTTGCTAAAAACAATTAATTAAAGGACAACAATATCGCAGCTGACTGAAGATACTGTTAGAGAAATAACTCTCAATCAGAGAGATAGAGAGAGAGAGAGAGAGATAACGTGCTGTATAAGCACTCTATCAACTACTTTAATTTAAAAGTCATGAGTTGTGCATTTGTCGTGAGTTGTCCACGTACAACTGGTCAGTTACTGACGCAGGTTTGAAAAAGCTACGATCACAACTTATAGCGGGTCCTGCTTACCATGTTAAAAAGCTGAGCTGTTAATTTGAGCAGCACGGTTTATGATGCTCTGAAACGTTACGATACCACGAGCACTAGCAGCACTGTTTAAGATGAAACTTAGAGGTTGTTACTTAAAGTTATGACATACTCACATACCATGACATGTTTACTGTGATAGGAAGAAATAAGGGACTGAAAAGATAATGATATTGGTCTGTAAATACAGACCTTAACAGCATATATAATATAATACTACTATATTATATTCTTATAGGGCAGGTTCGAAAAATGGACAAAAGCCTACTCATAAACTGGATCTTTGTTGGAGAACAGGTACGTTTTTATAAAGGTTATACAATTATAACAAGGGTGACGTTATGTCGTAGGTTGCCGTGGTTACACCCATCATTTCCTCTATTGCCAGAGCTATTAGCGAGACGTAAAACCCGATGTCTTAACAGATAACCATTATGTAACAGCCCGTATAAATTATACTATTATAGTCAAAAGCAGAAAAAAACCGCATATACGAAGCGATTATCTGATGCAAATTGTTGTTTTAACTTTTTAAGTATTAGTGTTTAGCAATTGTAGATACATTTTCATTTCTTTACTTGTCAACTAATGACACATCTCGGCCTATTCGTACGTGCTACATAGCGTTCACATACTCACAGGAAACATTTTATATGTAAAATTATGACTGGAATTTGAAAGGAGAATCTCAGCGAACGGAACAAAAGTTGGAAAATGATATTTTCGTGCATTAATGCATCAACATTGCCAAAATGCATGAAGTTACAGTTTTATATGGGCTCTGACCATGGCAACACGGCATAAAACATTATTAGAATTGGTGCAATGAACGGTTAAATACTTAATGCTCTCCCCATTATGTGAATGATTAGTGAATTATCCCTGAATTACTGTATATATCCCTGCTGAAGAACTGCAGGGAGAGTTCATACCCCGATCAATAACTCGGGGCAACACGAAACCCAATCCCCCAACTCAGCTCCTGATTGTCAGTGTAATCGGCTAATCACTAACAAATAACTAACTGTTACTAACAAATAACTTACAATTACTAACAAATAGCTAACAAATAGCTAACAATAACTAACAAATAACTCTCAATTACTAACTAATACTAAAAGTTACTGACGATTACTAACCAGATTTTGGTCGCTGAGGTAGCTTCAGAGTCCTGCTCTGCGTCCAAGGTCTGCTGTTCTCTGTCCCAGGTCTGATGTTCTGCATCCCTGCTCTGCTCCCTTGTAGAGGAGATGTAGCAGGTCTACTAGCCGCCCTACTACGAGGAGCTGATCTAGCGCTCTGAGCCCTCTTAGTATCCCTCATCCTCGGGAACCTGTCCGACCCAACCAGAAACGTAGAGTGGAACATCACTGGAGCAAAGCTGATAAGCTGGAACAACACGGGAACAAAGCTGAAACTATCAAGCAAAGCTGTGTGTATATAACAAGGAAACAATAGCGACTACTGGTAATTTAAAAGTAGAGCTATCGGAGGCAGCAGCTAGTCTGCAATGTGATTATACGGCCACGGAGAGATAAATAGAGCACGGTATATAGAGAATATAGAGGTATATATACCTCCTATATTGGAGAGGAGATGTAAATATACTTGAATACCAAAATATACTTAGTGATTGCAAGTTGCTATGACAAAGGGAGCTGGTAAATATGTTGCTACTCGATATGAAGGACAGGGGGGCACTTTGCTGGCGCATGACTCTGGAGAGAGAGAGAGAGGTGAGTTTGGGTGGTTTCAAATAACCTGAGAGAGCGTGCTGTGTTTGGGGAAGTGCTTAATTACAGAATTAGAACGGAGATATCAGGTTAGCTGCAGGAGATGGAGATATTAGAGCTTCATCGTTTCGTGATTAGAGATCGTGTTTAGTCACATAATAAAGATAGTTATTGATCTGCAACTTTAAAGTGTCTGATTACTGAACAACATTTTTGCTGAACTAAAACAAAATTGTGTTTACCTGAGTCTGGATTCTGTTTAGTAACTTCTTAAGTCTGAACTCAAGTGTAATATTAATAACATCTTAACATACCTCAATAACAGTACACGGCTCTAGTGACCACTCAAGAGTAATGAAAAACGCCGAATAAAGCCCGTAAGGTGTAGGCCCTAAGAACTGTATTATTATGTACCTTTCGGATAAAGTAGATGGTGGTAGAAAATATTATTGTAATGTATGATTAATGAAAATCGTTGAGAGATGTGTGAAGTGTAAAGGACATATTCGAAGTTGACGTTTGAGATTTAACTAACTTCCCAATTTGAATTTCAAAATAAGAATACCTATAAAGATTTGGACCTGGGGTCGTCGGACATAATGACATATTGTGCCTGCTCATTTTGGACGGTGAGAGTGACTAGAACTAATCTAGTGTAAGTCTTACAGCGTGAAAGTGTAATGGACAATGGTATAAATTATACCGTACAAACCTTTTTTGTAAGATCATTTTATTAGAATAGTAAAATCAGAGATTTCTAAAAACATGAATAAATCGATTAAGTTCTAAGTTCACGTTAACGTTGTATGTCACTCTTTCGCGCGCCAGTAGAGTAAAAGGTAACGTTGACGAATATTTGGACAGTACTGAGTTGACGGATAAGTGTAATATCACAGATTGTGCAACTTTATTTATTACTAAATAAAAATCATCCCAAAAACGAATTGGAGCCGGGAGCCTGAATATTAATCGATTTCCCTGGAGACCCTCACGAGCCCATGGCTCTGATATTAAATATTGGCGAGTTAATTAACATACTAGAGCCAATATAAGCGCAATTTATTGCACCAGTCACAATTCTCTTTTCGAATAAATATATTAATGGATTTTATATTTCATGATCTTTCAAAGGGAGCAGTTTTTAATTTTGGTGCACTGGTTAATGCTACTTTTCTTGCCTGTCAGATATTCTTTTACCAAGGAAGATTCTTTTTACTTTTTTAATAGAGATGATTTCACCAACATAATTTATCATTTTATCAAATTCTGATTAAATAATTGTACTCCCATACATACAATTTTGAACCAGATAGTATTGCTAGTTCTAATGTTTAAATTTTCGGTTGCTACTCCCACATGTTTTTGAAGCCAAACAATATCAACAATTGCAAACTATAACTTCATCATATCTTCAAGTCTAGCAAATCAGTAATTTTATCTGGTTTTCGTAACACGCATTACTTGTCTATAAATCTTACAAAACCAAATAAATTATATTGTGGTTTATTTGTTGCTTGACGAATTAGAACGGCTCCGTTTTTCGTGGGTCTTTGATTTAATAAGCACACTTTTACGGATCACAACTCAGAAGGTTAGCTGAAATTGTTTTCGTACACAGTAAATTATAGTGGTATACGGTGTTATATCGGAAAACGGTAGAATAATAAAAATTCTGCCATGCGGTTAAACATAATGAATAGGTTAAAATTCTGTAGAAGCATGGAAACCATAGAACTATGTTCAATGTTATTTACCGTCAGATAAGCGTTTATTTTCTCTCTTATACAATATATGCATGTTTCTTCGGACATTAATCAGCAGATTTGACACACTCTGGCATAAACTGGAACACCGTGAATGATACTGATACCTACATCAACTTGTTGGTTGATGGATCAGATAAGTATTTAAAACAGGCATTGAGTTTTATTTTCCAACAGCGTCCACAATCCATTTCAATATCAGATTGATTGGAACTGCACCTACGACCTACAGTTATCTAATTCATAATTCAAATTAGAAATCAAAGCAAGAATTTCACGCAATAATTACCACACTCTAGTTTACCTAACTCCAATACTGGGTCATATGGACAAATAACACGATTAAAAAATGTACACAATTTACGTTAGCCATAGCCAAATTAGGTAAACTAGCAGAAACCCGTATAACCCTAAAATGGTGTCAAGACTCAAATAATTATTACCTGTTTACTTCGCGTTTTTGACACCACTTGGGGGTCCAAATTTTGGGCTCTAAAACTCCTATTCCTTGGTAAATTTTTTATTTTTCATGCTGATTTGCAGGCCATTAAAGCATTTGACCCAGTCAAAAAAAGTTTCAGTTGTATATCTTTTAGTTTTACGGTTTTTGCAGAAAGTCGCGTTAAAGTTGATGCTCTGGTGTCAGTAAAATGGTACGGATCCAAATATATCGTCTTGCTTTATATAGTAAAATATGTTGCAGTAAGATATATAATAAGATATGTTGCCTCGTTTTAACTGACCACTAAATACTAAGTACTTACGAGGGAAGGCATGTTGGTTAATGGATTAGGATATATACTGAGTGGAGTTGGGTTAAAAACATATAAGAGATACGATGATTTAACTTGTAGAAGCTTTCAATAAACATGTGTTAATCGTCGTCAGCTGAATGTGATGTGGTGGACAATGCTTATATGTGATTGAGTGGTGTCAGGGATGGAGGGTGGGGGAGGTGTGGGTGGGAAAGTGAAAATTACAGTACAATGTCAATAAAAATTTAGGATATATACGTACAAATGACGCATGTCACTTTCTTTGTCAGAAAATATCCCCCATAAATAGATAAATCAAACTATACGGGATAGTTTGATTTATAGGGTAAACTTTCTGTATAATAATTAATATTTGTGGTATTAAACAGGAATTAAACAGGAATTAAACATGAAACAGGAATTAAACATGACATGACTAAGGAGAACACTAACGAACTCGTCTTGGTAATACAAGAATTCATAAAGACGATCAGAACTCTAAAAATCGAGAGAAAGCTATTAAAATAAAATCTTAAAAATTAACCGCGTTACAAATTCACGAAAGAGAAGACAAAAATCGAATATAATAATTTAAATACGATTAAAAAGATTCATGGGGATTTGATAATGAAGATGAGTAGGAGACGGGAGGTGATGATTAGGACTTCTTTTCAGGAGGATTGCGAAGGGGAAAGGATTCTGTGAGGTACTTTCCAAATTCTGTTGCATGGAATGAGTTCATGATGGCCCCATATTCTTAGAGCATTATGAGGCTTTTAAGGTTGTCTGAGAGGAATTGGACCGGAGGGAGTTGTAGCTGGGGCATTCATTTATGACGTGGTCCTCGGTTTAAAGGATTGGCGTTTCAAAGAATGGTAGTTCTTCGAATAACCGCATGACGTCGGTGTCTGAGGAGCAGCAAAAGCGACATGTTTTCAGTGCAGTGTTGTAGCGATCTCCAGTGTGGCGATAATATACCACAGCCGTGAAAATCTGACCTCTAAATACAAAGCTCTTTATAATAATTTTACTTTTACATGTTTCAAGTTCTCGCTTTTAATGGTCAGCTATATATAAATATACCCAGCAGCACCTTGCGATTCTGATCTTTCAGAGATATATATATTAGAGTTGCATCAAAATGTGCTAAGTACATGGTATTTATTGAACAGCATGCGAGCCTTTGTTTTACCAACGTAGCCTTTTAGCTTAGAAAATCTTATACATTGCTGCTCGAGCTTTCTGTTTTATCAGCGTTGCCTTTTAGCTTAGAAAATCTTTTACATTGCTGATCGCTTTCCTAAATATTTGGTTTGATCTTATCACTGACTTATTAATGCACTACTAAACAGTAAACGTGATTTCGGGGGTAATCAATACCCACATCTACTTTAAGTAATATAAATTGTCGTAGATTATCGATTTTGCAGAATATTGAACCTGGAAAACCGATCAGATTACGAAATCTTCTAAAAAGGGGATGAAAATATATTCGCGATGGCCAAAATTGTACAATGTACAAAACATATGCCACGCACTACGCAGCAAATGCATTCTATCGCTCTGAAATTCTATTTCAAGATTTATTGTAGTAAATCTCCATTTGTCAGACTATAATATCATTTCGGACATAACTTAACACATTTTATAAATTTGTACTTCATCAGTCACGTTCAAATTTAGCTCACACAAGTGGTATAGTTACTTACAGGTAATTATTTTACTTTGGATTTGTTAGTTGTCCGCTGTCAGGCTAGGTCTACCAATTCAGACAACTGTGTCAACTTGGTTATGTAATACAGAAAGCAGACAGTCAGCAATAAACAATTATTGTGAGATTAAAATTGTTATCGAATATGATTATGACAGCTCCAACAAATGTCGTTAAATAAAATAGCTTTTATTTGTAATAGAAGTAAGCTGCATGTAGTAGAAACAATGCGAAACTAAAAGTGATGAAAATAAGAGAATCGACTGTAGAGTGATTTAGCGCGACCGGAATCTTTATGAACATAATAACTTGGGGTCCCCAGGTTGCAGGTTATAGTAATACATGTAATTGTATTGCGCGAGCGATTTTCAATTTCGCGCGTCCTGAAAATCGAGTCTACAAATTTATCTCCTCCTACAATTTTAAAGCAATCACCCTGATCAAACTTTCGAAATATGTTCTACGGATCATTTAAAAGAGATGAGCCAGACAAAATTTTGAGATAGGCCTTTAAACATTTTTATTTGATTTTTATCTTGGACTTCAAAAAATCGTCAAAAACGGCCCCCTTAAGGCTTAATTTAGCGTTCTGCATTTGAATTCAATTTGAATTCAAACAACTAGTGGACTAGAAATAAAAATGTTTTATGAAAAAAGGAGAGTATGACTTTGCTTGTGCAATAATTAAGGGTTTGTTTTTATAATTAAGAGTTAAAAATTTGTTCGACTACACCCCTAAACCATGTATTTAGGTACAATAACGAGCGAAACCTGAAAATTGAGTAAGAGAGTCCTTTGAACTTTTGAACTGTTGGACTTTTGCATGGAGCTGTGGGAAGAGTTAAACCTATTTGGCCTATTGGGCCGCGCCGCGCATCAAAATATAATGCTTCTCGCTTCTACGAGATCGTAGCAAAGCTACAAGCTGGAAAGGATATTTGACATCGTCAATCAAACTACGAGTTTTTCAACGTGAAATCTCGAGTTTGCACATGTAACTACAGGTTTGCACGTGCAATCGTGAGCAAGTGGGTCTACAGACACAAAGATAATGCTAAAATGACACGTACTGAGTACTGACGTTTATACTGTAGATATAAAGGGACAGATGTTAATGTACATAAGATTGGAGATGGTTTATAGTTATACATGTTATAGTGACGTCTTGTATTATAGTGGGGGACATATGCTTCATACTGATGAGTCAACAATGCACACAGAGAGAGAGACATACATAGAGAGACATACAGAGAGAGAGAGAGAGAGAGAGAGAGAGAGAGAGAGAGAGAGAGAGAGAGAGAGAGAGAGAGAGAGAGAGAGAGAGAGAGAGAGAGAGAGAGAGAGAGAGAGAGAGAGAGAGAGAGAGAGAGAGAGAGAGAGAGAGAGAGAGAGAGAGAGAGAGAGAGAGAGAGAGAGAGAGAGAGAGAGAGAGAGAGAGAGAGAGAGAGAGAGAGAGAGAGAGAGAGAGAGAGAGAGAGAGAGAGAGAGAGAGAGAGGGGAGAGTGCACCTGTTTTCTCTCCGTTTACGAGAGTGAGAGAGAGTTTACATTGTACTTTGTCTCTTTTCTAGAGTTTAGATTCCGTATGTCAGTGCTATCATGAAGGCCATCGTTTCAAAGCTACATGAGTGCTGTATCTGAGTGTTACAGTGCAGTATCTGAGTGCTACAGTGCTGTATCTGAGTGCTACAGTGCTGTATCTGAGTGTTACAGCAGACATCACTGATCCATTCTGTGCTGTGTTTTTGTGCGGAGTGTTAGATCTAAATATCCGTATCTCTGTGCTTAGGTGCTAATACCCTCCCTGTTACTAGATTATAGAGACCATTCCAAAACTTCAGACATGACTCGTTGTCAGAACACATGATTGATCTAATTTCTCCAGTCTATGTTAAGACAGTGTCTGTACAGCTGTTGAACACATACTGTCAGACTGTTAGATTAATTCATAGACAGCTCCTCGAACACCCCTCTATAGGATTGTCGTACCTCTTATAAGGAAGCCCTACGCTAGTCGAGGTAGGGTTAACTTCACATGTCATCACGCCACCAAAAACACTGGTCTGCCGTGGTATCAATCCTCGCTAATTGTCTCGCTATTGTTGGACCTATGTCTCGTGAGTCAGCTTTTCTCTATTGTTGGTTATACCAGCACATGCTTATTGATAAGAGCACGAGTATTATTACAATAGGAGGAATATATTTGTTGATTAGAATGCTCGCATGAACCTGAGCTCTTAACATTTCTACAGAATGTAAGGCGGAAGGACACGTCTGAGTAGCATATATGCAAGTGAAACGTGGTTCTGGTAATGAATACTATTGGCAGAGTGGACAGTGGTGATGATTGCACGCTAATAACTATACTCGTATACTGCAGATCAGTAATTACTACCATACAGCAGAGTGGTAATTGCCCGGTACAAGGAAGTCGTGACAAAGAGAGAGCACGCCACATCGTACTGATCCACGATTATACCCTTAGTATTTGAACTGAAGCACTGCAGAGCTCTCGGGCTTAATGACATATAAACAGGGTCAAGGAGGACCTAGCAGACACACGTTTAACTGCTTTTATAGCCACTCTGACAGTATAATTCGCATAGCTAAACCTTTTAGGCTTTTATCCCCAAGCTTGTAACCTCTAGCTCTCCTTTTAACAGGGCTCTCTTTAATGCTTTGTGTGCCACAAGCGCCAAGGTAGCAAGGTGTACTTGCATGAATTCGGGGACATTTGTACATATTGGGTCGCTTTGCCGTGCTGTTTTGGTTTTAGACAATAGACATCTCCGCGTGTCAGCTTCTTGTTTTTATTAAATATTTAGTTTAGCTTATCGTTAATTTAGCTTATCGTTAGTTTAGCTTATCATCATTTTAAGATTTACACATTTCTTCAAGTATTATATATGAAAACCTCTTTGAAGATTTGACTTAGATTGTATCTGAGTATCTGTGAAACATTACAATTTGAATCGGAAAACTGGTCGTTTTTTTCTTTTTTTATTGAACCATGATGCCATTTTGAATCATGTTTTAAGGATCTGTCTAGCACCCCTATTATTGTAGGATCAAGCTTGTTTTTGGTAAAGATTTGATATCTGACATGATAAGGTATATAATTGGGTTTGAATCGGAGAGGGCGGGGAGGGTGGGGCGGGGAGGGTGGGGTTTGTTGCATTGAATAACATTGTTAGATGGAATATAGAGTGCTTGATTGTACGATGACATAAAGTGCTTGATCGAGCACTGGTGTCTGTTTTTATAAGCCCTCGTATGCCGTCAAATGTGGCACACATCTTTTTAACTTGTTCGCTGTGTATTTCTAGACAAGGTCTAGATGCCCTACCTATATGAGCTGATAAAGACCATGATAATTTAAATGTCCTGGAACTGTTGTGTTATACTATAAGGTTTACTAACTCCATTATTATAAAATAGACCCTCTCCAAACAACATACATTAATTGTAGACTTAGCTGAGACGGATCAGAATTATCGAGGCTTTGGAATGCAATGGTTTGTTATCTAAAACAAGGTGACAATATGACAAGGTGACAATGCTGACATATCCACAGAAACAGAGAAGCAGAGATCTTAGGCCAGGAAGCTGGCAGCTTGCACGTGGGTCAAAAAGCTTGCACGTGAGGCCTTACATCACTTCATTAATAACTCGTAAACACTTCTTTGATGGTTGCAGATTTGGCAGAATAAAAGACACGTGCCTTTTAAAACTTCAAGCTTGACAAGTTAGTATTGATTGTCCATGTTGTCAGGTTCTCGATGCCTTATACTTTTCTTGTTTCTAAACGACCTGCTTAATTTTACACCCAATTCGTTCTCATTAGGCGCTACTCATATATGAGAATATCAATTTGAGTTCCTGGACAGTTTAATGGCGGAATAGTTAGTATCAAAGAGCGTGACGACCTTGGAGATAAAACTTTTCCGGAGCTATAACTTTCTCACAAATAAAACTCTTTGTGACCTACCAGTACCATATAATGCTTATAATTAGCCTTCCACGAATATAGTTTTTATCCTAACTTTGAATGAATTTCAGTTAGTGCTCTGTTCTACGCATTTATTAACATTAGCTGGTTTTTATTCTGTCGAGTATTTTAAGGAGTACTGGTCACCACAACGGACTACTGTACCATTCCGTCATCTTTACTGTTTTTTATTGTGTTGGACATTCAGCGATAAAAATGGTTGGACACCCTTTGGTGATAACTTTTTAATTACGATGCCAGCTCACGCCAGTTTCCAAATAATTTGAGGCTCAAGACAATATCAGAATCATTGATAATAAGTTACGGTCAAATAAAAAGGTCTGGCTTCACGAGGATTGCTATTCTGACAGGTTCTCAAAAAAATATCATGGTGAAACTTTTCCATGTTTCACTTTGGTATCTCGTCATCACTTTTTAAATTTCAGATACTTGTTAAACTGACGAATCATTCAGTGTGCCGTATGGTAAACATTTTAATAGTAGTTTAAATACTCGTGGTGAAATCGTGAGAAGTATGGAGGATTCAAGAAACTGATGATATTGTTCAACATTCCCTACGTGACTTCACCTTCAGCTATAGGCCATGTTTATTGCAGGGATGTGATTAATGATCGAATCGAAGCTGGACGCTATGCACTTTTTTATAAGATTGATTTGACTTCAGCCTCCAGTAGATTGGATTAAATATGGTAGAATTATTTGGTTTCCATTCTTATAGCTAATTATTTCAATTTCATTACGATCGCAGAGCTCAAATCTTTTACTTAGATTTGATGAAGAAGACAAAATTTACGGTTTACATAAATATCACGCATTATGTAGAAATAGACTTTAGATAACGCGTCTGAAATCTGAAGGCATAAAAAGTCAAAAAGTGGCTAAATCACTAAATGTCTCAGAATATGGTTAATATCGATATTTTGAATCTTTACCCGTGCATTCCGTTGGTTTGCATACTAGATAGCGATATAATTACTTGGAACCAGGAGCTGCTGGGTAAAACTTCAGTCGCGGTATCCCAGCCTAAACGCGTTCTTCAAATACCATGTCCACCTTCGTCCTTCAACTATTTGATCTCCGATCTCTCAGCTTTTAAGCTTATAACTTGGGATTATAACATTCACCGCACAGACTGCAACCCCGTGAATTTCAGTGCCCACGTGGCTTTTCTCCATAATCCCGGAATTGAACGCCCTGACACGTGCTATTCGGCATGCTCCACGCAGGACAATGTGAGTAGGTTATATCCCACAATACAATTACACATGCAGTAGGGAGCAGCATGACGACACAAGCATCACCTGCTCTCTCAGTCAATGATCCTTACACTCACTACCCCTCCATCGTGTATATTAGACTGTTATTGTATTGCTAGCAGCTCGTGCTATATGGGCATTAGGAGAAGCTAGCTAACCTTGCTTCCATCTGTGCGGCACCTTCTTTGTCTTATCTACCCCTCTATCTCGCACTAAACCACAGATTACTTGATTAGTACTCACTTCCTTGACCACTTCTCTCTCCTTTTAATTTTAATTGTGTTGTGCTATCTAGTTATCTGTTGCCAGACGACTTCCTTGTCTGCCTGGTTAGCGCTTCTCTTGTTCTTCACAATTTGTCATCCCAATCTCTTGCTTCTTTACAATATCTTATCTACATTTTAATAGCCTTACCCCGGAGCTGTTATGGAGGCCTGTAGCTGTAGTACGGGTAATTGGTTTCTATCACTTAGTTCTCTATCGCTCAGTAACAATATCTGCTCAGTAACAATATCTGCTCAGTAACAATATCTGCTCAGTAACAATATCTGCTAGATTCTAGTAACGTCGAAGCTGGAGATATCGGGAATATTTGTCCGACACAGATACGTAGGTACAACCTCTTAGAACCTTTTATAATAGACTTGTGAGCCTCTTAAAACATTTGCCTTACTTTATTTTGCACTTAATATAGTTATATTTGTACTGCCAGACTCCATTATCAAAGTGATATAAACTTTATAGTGGGTACAAAGCAAGTCTAGAACAATTGATAAACACTTAGCTGGTCTGACTTATGTTTTGGCATTTCGCAATTTCACGCCACGCCGACACAGATCCTTCGATACGCCCTCTTAATATTGCTGAACAGACCGATTCTACCTTGTTGATAGAACTTAAGTTGAAGAACACTTTAACTTTTATATAAGACTGCATCGTCACTTGTTGGATATTTGATTTTTAAACAATATATTCAGTATTGGAACTTGTGTTCTGTACAGAAGTAGAAATAATATTGTTACCGTTAATCATGCTCGATAGTAAAACAGTGCTTATATCTTCAGCCGTTCTGTATTGTTGTGTTTTACACTGCAAACCGCGTCTAAACCGCCTTATTTTAGTAATATTTTTATCACTGGGATAATAGATTGAATAGCTCAAATTTTGTTGGAAAAATATACCCAACTATCTTACAAAGAATCTGATAAGTCTTTCGATATAATAGTACCACAAGTTTATAAAAGCGTCTGAGACATTAAGAAAAAGTTGAGATTTTTGTCGACCATGTCATCAAGACTGGTTTTTTAAAACTTTAAAAATTGTCTGTGAAAATTGGCAACTGGTTATTAAGTTTAACATAAACTTCGTCTACTAAAACTTCCTTCGGCAATTTTCAGAGACAATCTTGAAAAAATCCAGACCATGTCACATAACCTTACTGATTTCTGTTTGATGTTGGTACGTTAATTAGCGACCTTCCTGGATCGGGAAAACGCACAATTCTTTGTCCACAATTCCTTTGAAAGAAACTGAAAAATCACATTTCTTGTAAAATTTAGACACTTCGGCTGCTTCATGGCAGGCGTCAATCATACCAAACTAGCTTCGTGTACTGTTTTTGGAAACCGAGGAAACGCATTGTGTCAACAGTCAACACTGCTCAGTGTTTAAAATAAAATGAATAAGTTATAACTTTATAATATATTGAGGGGTGAAGAGGAGCCCCGGCCTTCTCTTAGTTTTAATATGATATAGGGAGTTTTAATGCATTAACTTTTTTCTTGATTTATAGTTTTATGTATTGATATCTTTATACAATGCTATTGTTTTTGTTTTTAGTGATAGTATGTAAGGTTTTAGAAATGGTATTTTAGGTATAATATCTCTTTTTCTGCTTTATGGTAGATGAGTGACTCTTTTTCGTTTTTTATCTCACGACATTTTACTCCTGATTTTTATCCTGGCTCGAAACCTTTAACCTAACCGGTAAGTTTATCAATTAACCGTGGTTCTTGCAATCCCTCTGATACTTGCAATTTGTTAATTGAGAGTTGGGATTGATAGAAACTAAAAAGGAAGAGTAAAAAGTATTTTTACAGTACCCAACCAAATAATAATATGTATTCATGTCTTTTGTGGGCCTCATGTGAGAATAACTGATTTAAAGTTCTCTTCTTGATTTAAGTCGAGGGTAATATAATATGCCCTTAACAAGCCATAACATCTCCAATCTGCAAGATAGGAAGACATATAATTTAGACGTTTTTAAAATGGTAATGTATATACTTGAGTCTGTTTTCACTTGTTTGATCTAGTTGGAAGTTGTTAACATCCCCTTACTGTAGACTGTAAAGTCCCACGCTGAAGATGCTGTGAGACACAAAAAGTTCTTGGGAACTTTCTCTAATTTATAAACTTTAAGTGAGAACTTTCTCAGCTCTACTTAAACTCTTATATATTAGAGTTCAAGTGAGAACTGGCTTACCCTTCTCTGTGTCAATGTGTTTAATGAATTTGTCGATGTGTTTAAAGTTATTTCACCGTGTTCTTGTATGATATATAGCTTTGTAAATTTTATCAAGGTATTTTTGCTAAATACTCAACGTAGCGATGCATAACGGTTGTCGTCTGATTTTCGTTTATTCAGTTATTCTTATTGATCTGCATTTTAAACACTTTGATTTGGTTCAAAAAACCAAAAAAAAATCGTTTATTTTCATTGATCGATTTAAAACACTTTGATTTGGTTCACAAAATTCAATAACGAATTTGTCAATTCTTAGTTAAACCTCAGTCTGAAGCGAAAGACTAGGTAATGATTACTAGTCGATTGCTTAACTATCAAAGCAAAACACCACTGAATTGCAGCAACCCCAAGCAATTTGTTTTAATAAGTATAACCTGACTACGGAGGCCTCGAGAAAATGTTCGATTTTGTACGGACTTTAAAGTTTAAGTCCGTACACAGTTACTAGGCTTCCCAGCATCATTTACTCGGTCTTCAGTTGGCATGCTTCCATCAATTAGTACATGGCTCTTTTCAATGTTCCACTTCCAGTTTCAGCTTTCAGTTTTATCTTTAGTTTCATGTATACTGTATAGTTTTACTTTAAGTTTCAACATTCAGTTTCAGTTTCAAGTATATAATTCCTTCAATCTTGTTCACATATTGACAAAACTGTTGAAGCTTGAAATTTTTTGAGCAGCCGTATTTCAGTTTAGACAAAAGAATAGCGTAGAACTTTTATTGGAAATCGATTCGTGTTCGAATTTATTCAATTGTTTATTTCTCTGCTTACTAAAATTGTTGATCGTTGGAAGCAACACAAATGAAGTTTCCGTTTCTACCAAGCTTTGAAGCTTTTAGTTGTCGTATTATAGTTTTGACTAAAAAGGGCGTGACCAAATCTGTTATCAAACAAATTGAGAATCAATTAATTAGCTTATATTAAGAGGTTTGCTCTTTTTATTGCTCAATCAAATTATTGATTGTTGAAATCAGTTTGCCGGGCATGTCTCGCTCTCTCTCCACCTCGGCCAATCACGCTTTGTCGCCTCCTCAAAGTCAACATCTCTCAGACAATTGGGAATTATAATATCAAACAAGGTAGATTACCGGTCAATTGCATGTGTGAAGTATCCCTGAATTCAGCAGCTAGTCGGCTACCCGGTAAACAGATTAATTACGTGACTATATTTTAAATACTAAGACGCGCCCTGGCTTCTGTGGAACCCTCAGAAGCGAGTGGTGAAGTAACCGGCTAAAATACAAGAAGAGGAACAAGTGGTGAAGTATATCCTGGTGAATTTCTACAAACCATATCAACCACTTTATTTATTACGAATGCAGCGCTGAAAACCGTGGTCACCCTCCCGTCAAAGTAGGCACTGAGATAGAAGGACCAACTTTACACCCTTCTAAATTTGACACTCTAAATGTGTGTGCGTGAGCGCTTCAAGATGAGAAACCCATTCGTGTTGCTCTATCTGAGTATCTGCCTATAAGTCATAACCTCTGAACTCTGAAGTGGACCTGCAGTGCAAGTGTAATCCGGTAGAAGCACTGAGGTGATTCTGCGGAGAAGTTCGCCAGACGCCAGTAGTCCTGTGGAGCTGCACTAAATATTTTACAACTGCGATTATTACTGATAACAACTTGATTAGAGGAGCTGCAGGGATCAGGGAGATACCCAACTCTGCCAAGTGATGAGATACTATCAGTGCCAAGATGTGATTACCACATGTCAAAACAACGCCGCACTACGTATTTTACTAATAATATCAAGATACCATGAGCGGGTTGTAGCGCAGCTAAAATGGTGGGTTCATCATTTCCAGAGCACTACAGCTTAAGACGATTTACACATGTATGTTCTAAATAACCCCCCTCCAGACTATACATATTCTATTAATAATATCAAGATACCAGGCGGTTGTAGCGCAGCAAATGTTCTTCACTTCCAGAGCTGCATGATCGGACTTATAATAACACAAGGGGACGGTCCACAACAAGGGGTATTATCTTTTTTGGCTTCGTCAGAAACTGTACTTCCGAGCTTCCGAACAAGTACGAGATGCAGGAGGATAATATAATATTGCTGCCCGCATATTATGTATAAAATATGCATAAATATATATATATATATGTGTGGGATAATACCTCTTCTCAAATTGTCGAAGGCTCTCTCTCTAATGTGGGGTTATTCAGCATGCCGTGAATTCCTCTGTTGTCAGGTGGAGCAATGTGTCTGTAGGAGTTAATGTTTGCAGTTTGACGTGCCGGGCTATACTTTTACTTTGTGTGATTGTAATCGAAGAGGAGGACTTTCGTGTGCACTATTTATATTGTGTGTTTAATGACTTCTCAGAGATTTTGTGCCCCGTTTAATTGATAATGCCCAGTAGGATGTACCAATGGAGCTTCGGATGTCTAGGTTCGTCTTCCGTGTTACCATAGCAATAACCTTGATTTTCCAGCACGCACTTTTATACGTTTTTAAAGATATTGGTGATAAGTTGGACGGTAGAAAGTGGGTTAAGCTGGAAGTAAAACAACGAAATGCTTGTAATCGCTTTTGCTTTACTGACGCTTTCTTCCACCGATTATAAATCATATAAGAAAAAGTATGAACGGTTGTAAATGCAACAACGGCCATTTACCTTCACATAATAACCGTCCAAACTTTCGCCAATTAGGAATTCTATACATTTGCATCTGTACACTTATTGAATATTGGTATTGTACATAAACTTGTTTAATCTTAATGGCATCCAATTAATATTGCAATGTAGGTGTCTTTAAAAGAAGTGTGCATGTTTGGCTTCAATATAAATACAGCCCTACTTTCTACAGCATGACAACAGTAGTATAATCTTATAATGAATAATAATACGTAGAAGCACGTAGCAGGGTGGTTCCGTGAACTCGGGTTTGTACCTGTCTTCATGGGGAGCCATACATTATGCTATTATGCATTTCAAACTTTTAAAAGTATTTCTGACGTATTATAATAGCTGAATGGCGACCAATTTTTATCATAGTCGCAACAATTTACAATAAGCATTTTATTTCCTTGGGAATTTCCGCTTCTAACCACCCCAACTTACAATTACTATTATTTCCGTGCCAGTTCACTCATGACTAACAAACGGTAATTAATTTATTTTGCACACACTAAATGTAAAAAAAATATTCTTCTTTCTGAAGAACAGGGCATACCCCAGTCATTAATTACGACATGAAAATAACATGTTGCTGATATCATGTGCATTGCCTTGGTAACCAATACGCATTGCCGTGGTAACCAGTACCATTGATATCATACACGTGGTCACACACATGACACGCCAAAAAGGCGTAATTACTTCACCCAGCTGTAAACTGTTAAATGCTGGCCATTTCCCTAGACTATAGATGACAGTGAGGAGTGAAGTGGAGCCTCCCTGGGATCAGGAGGAGGGCAGGATTTGGTGGAGGGTTGGGAGCATGTGATCCTGGCGGTAATCCAGCAGTTAAGTCAATTAACAGAACCAGCACAGGCTGAATAAAATGAAAATTAAATTACAAATTACATGCTGCCAAACTAATTGGGATGGTAAATGGTAGAGTTGAGCTGGCGCTGATCACTTGTATAATTGTTCGCTTCAACACGGTTGTTTCTCCGGTTGGCTTAGCAAGACGTGCGTTGTTGTCAGGACGACATAACTTATTTGGATCAGTTGGAGGTGCTAGAATAAGGATACAATGTTGGATCACATGACATGCAGTCATGTGATCTCCCTGCAGTGGGTCAGAGAGCTGGTGGCACGATGTGGCAGGGATTCTCAGAGACACACCTGCGTCAGAGGAAAAGGTACGCATGTTGCCATGGTTACCACTTTAAGCTTTGTCACAATTACAAGAAGCAGTCTGTACCGTTTGTCTACCAATCTGTAGTTACGTCATTCACATTAACCCAAACTTTCAACACAGCTCTATGGGCTCAGTTCGGCGGTACTTCTTATTAGGAGGAGCTTATTCGTAATGTCTGAGTTTACTTGCAGATTTGTTGTTGATCCCTCTCCCTCTCCCTCTCCCATATCCATATCCGAAACATCCGGATAGATTTAGACATTTAAGGTGCAAACAGCTTGGAATTACATTATACAAATACTAGTGTAACCCGGCCTACGGCCGGGATTTCACTGCCGCAGTTAAAAAGGGTAGGAGTAATTACCCGCAGAGTCAAAACCCGCATTAGGTGACCCAATAGTTTCTTAAACAATAATCTCATAATCAGTTATTTCTTGTGGATAATTAAGTCATTATTAGCCATGAGGCACCACACTCCATGATCATAAGGTCTGAACACCGATTATTACACCTCATCACTCCCGTCTTGAACCGCTTTCTATTTTTATTTAAATCGTTATAGAAATTAACCCTTGTTAACTCCGCACCACACCCGCATATTATATTTGAAAACACGCATAACATTGTCGTATGAACTCTCTCTCTCTCTCTCTCTCTGCAGTCCAAACAGACCCCAAACACTAACAGTCCCCCCCTCCCCTAATAAGCTTAAGGTATAACATTACAGCAAATCTTCCAGGCTAATCCAATTATGACGCTACTTAAATGCAGCTATAACATATTACACAGTAATGAGAGAGAGAGAGCAAGTCCCGTAACTCTTGCCGTTCTGCTCACGCAATTTTATGTAACATTTGTGGTACAAAACCATCAATTAAACCACTTACCATCGGCCGATTTTAAAAAAAATTTCCTATGGGCTTCATCAGAGTTTTGTCGACACTATACCGAAAAAATCAGTCCCGTAACTCTTACCGTTTTTTTTGTATAACCGACCGGAAATTACACACGGACAGACAGACAGACAGACACACACACACACACACATTCTGGTGTTATTAAGGTGATAAACTAATCCCTAGCGACATTCCAAGAGTTTGACAGTAATTTCCTGTACTATGGGTTCACGTGCACTTTAAGGCGTTGTTCAGCTTTGGTACTGTGTATAAATATAATCGGTATACATACTGTGATATTGTAGACACCTTGCCTCCCTAGACCTCAGATATTATTAATACTTCAATATTCGATATACCATGGGGCCTCTCAGAGGACCCACCAATCCATCACAGTACGTCAGTTAGACCAATTGGTGAGATCTGATTGGACCTCAAATAATGCCAAAGGTCCCTGATTGGACGCTGGATAGTACTTAAGAGATTTGATTTGATAGTATGTGGAAGGTGAGATGTGAAGGTATTTATAGCTTGATCTGATCTACTTGACAGATAGTACCATAGATATTGGTTTGCTCCATGTAGTGGATATTGAGGGTTTCCATCTTTCCATGTTAGATTTGATGCAGTTTATTCAGTCACCATATTTATTTTTGACATAATCCATTGTTTTATAGATTTTTATATAGATCGTAATCAGGAAGCAACTATATACTTTGAGGTTTGCTCCAGTATTTTGCATCGTTAGAATTCTTTTGCACTTATCAATTGTAGGTCTCCCCTGGATATATATAGCACAAGTAGTCCTAATTATTCCTAAAACAAGGGGTCCTGGATATAGCACAAGTAGTCCTAATTATTCCTAAAACAAGGGGGTCCTGGATATAGCACAAGTAGTCCTAATTATTCTTAAAACAAGGGGGTCCTGGATATAGCACAAGTAGTCCTAATTATTCCTAAAACAAGGGGGTCCTGGATATAGCACAAGTAGTCCTAATTATTCCTAAAACAAGGGGGTCCTGGATCCTTAACCAGCTTATTCCATTTGCCCATTAAGATAATAAAATCCTGTCGGTTTCGGTAAATCTTTGAGTCTGCATTATAAATGTACAGTTAATCCCATATTAGAGACAGTGCCATGGGTTCCAGACACAATACTCATAAAGAAAGGCTTCTCACTGGAGAAGAGATCACAAATATTCTAACGTAAATCTGAAGTTTAAATATCTCTCTTTCCGTGTGTTGGCAGGGTGACAAACACGCATTTTGACAAGTTTGAAAGCCTATAAGTTCCATTGAAAATAATCTATCTGTCAACGGGGTTAAAATTTTTAATACGAGTAGTTAACAGAATAATTATGTAAAAAATGAAGGTTTTGTGATCTTGTCGCTGTCGGGTATTCAGCATATAACAGTAAAGAATTTTGAGTGTCCTATTATGCCTTGGAAAGGAGCGGAAATCCAAAAAGTACGTGAATTGATTGTTGTATAAACATAATATTGGAAGTGGTAAAAGGAATTGCACGAATTGATTGTTTCTCGAATATATTACTCTCCATCCTGATCAATAATCTTTATCTTGAACTTATAGTTATAGTCGGCGGAGAAAATTTACTATCATACTAATAAAAATACACAATTAATTAACAAGAGATTATTCCTAATTATACAGTGACTTCCGGATCAGTTATTTATTATTCTATCATTGCAACAATTGAGTTAACTCCATAAAT
This sequence comes from Bolinopsis microptera, assembly GCF_026151205.1. Taxonomy (NCBI): domain Eukaryota; kingdom Metazoa; phylum Ctenophora; class Tentaculata; order Lobata; family Bolinopsidae; genus Bolinopsis; species Bolinopsis microptera. The sequence continues at coordinate 10,905,991 of NC_087074.1, forward strand.
TATAAATTTTCCATTTCTAATTCTTCTTCAAAATAAAAATTCGGAATAATCTTAATAAAATTACTGTATTTACTTATTTAGCATCCGTCAAATTCAGTAATTTAGGGAAATATAGGAAACCAACGTTATTGACATTGTCGATATGTATCACGGTTATTATCGAGTAAAATATTTACCAATATTGGATTGGCTGTTAGTATTGGCACAGTTGAAGGTGATAAAAGGTGAAAATTATAAACCTACTGTTTGACTCCTCAGCTCCTTCCAATCCTTGCGACAAATAGCAGCGGGAGTTATTTTCCTAAATTCCAAGTTTGATCATTTTTATTCACAATGTTAAATTTTGTAACAAGAAAGTTTAACACAAGTCCGCGGAACTTGGCGGAACGCCGCCAAAAGACAAACAATTTTCTGATCAGCATTATCTGTCGACAACTCAAATACCGGATATACCTCTGGTTAAAGGTTAATGTCACTCTATTTCCTTTTAGTTTTACTGCAACTCGTGTCCTGTGCAAATAACATAGTCCTGCGAGCAGGTGTGCTGGCTAGGCTTAATTTCGCAATAGTTTTTATAAACAATGAGAAATCATAGGCAGATAGACAATACACATGGTAACGTTATATTATGCTTTATATTAAAGTATTGAGCATTATATTATGCATTTAACATAATGTATATATCATATTGCATTACCATACCAGAGCACAGAGGGTCTGACATTTGAGCAGCAAGGTTGTATTCAATATTGAGGGCGCGGTCCCTCAAAATTCAATATGGATAATGGCTATTACTTCCAAGGTGCACGTCGGACCGTCACTTACTTGTACTACGTCAGTCGTCAGTGAAGCAATTTATACTTAATTGCCTCTACTATTATAGCCTTAAATCCATTCTCGTTTGGAGGATTGTGTACCTAATTGTCCTGCTCGTTCGACACATCTTTCCAATGTCCAATAAACACCCGTTTGAAACGGTCGTGCGTGTAAACGATTTTATTTTGAATACCATTAAATACCCCGTGTCAAATAGAGGGAGACCGCGCTTGCCATGACGCATGGAAGTTGTAGAGAAGTGCCCATATAAGGTAAGATGGAGCGGTCGGGTAATTAAAATCTCTGCCTGCCTACATCTCTACAGAGAGAGAGTTGGGGCACTATATTGCTTTCTCTCCCTCTCTCCCTGATCCCTGATCTGGTTACTGTCGTGGTGCTTCCAGCTTGCTTTCGTGTTTCATTTATCTGTTGCGTGGGTTGGGTGCGGGTTGACGTGTGGGTGGGGTGTATTTTAAAAGCTTCTAAATTTAACTGAGAACTTTTGCGTATGTGGTTATGATATATAAACCATGTTGAGTAATCGCAAAGATGAGCGGGAGTCAATATCAGTCTGTTGTGTTTTGAGGATTCATGTGTTAGCCTTTAGTCCAGGCAAGTAATGAATAATATGTACCAACTTTTTAGCGCGATTATACCAAAAATGATATTTAGCTATTGTTTTAAGTTTATGACACGTGCTGTAACCATTTTGTAAGACACTGATTGGAGAGTCATGTTACCACGTGATAGGATCCTCAGCCCTGAACTTTATGTCGTGGAATTTGGAGCCATGTCTGAAGACTTAGATCCATTTTTGTGATTCAAACGAACGTTCCATTGTTAACTTCATGACCGGATATAATTTGATAATATGATCTCAACTACTTGCATGCAAGAGCATTTTCCTTTTTTATGATTTACCTTTGCGTAATACTTTTTGACTACAATCTTGCGCAACGCCTCGAATCTAACTTTTATTCTTAAGCTCCGCGGTTGTATAAGTCCATTTTGAAGCGGTTACAAAACGGCTCTGTCCACCGTGTTTTCGATTTTAATTCCTACTAACAATTTTCCAACAAACTAAAAATTAAAATCCAGTGCACAAAGGTTGCACTCGAAAAGGTCGTTAATAGCAATACAACTTTAGTGGAATAAAACCATGTTCAAAGTCTTCGGAATCATTCCTGATCCCATTTCCGTCAGTTCTCTCTCTCACAATCAAAAATATAACTTTTATCAAAGAGCAATTTCATGCTTTAAGCGTAATAAAATAGTTTCGTACATTCATACCTCACTATCATACATCAACACTGAAGTAATAATTCAAATGATAGGAAAGCAATTGTATAAAATTATTGCATTGTCTGTTTCTTAAGAATGACTGGCATCCGTCTTGTATTAAATATTTCGCAACTATTTTTTGTGTGGAATTATTGTTAAGCACTCGTGATTATTTGTTTTAGGTTTGCTCCTTTTTGTTAATAAATATAATGTGCAAGCTTGTACTCTAGTAGCAGGGAGTAGTTGAATGTGCATGTGAGATTCCATTTATTTTATATCTGTTGCATCATTTTGAGGTTAAATATTTGTTTATTTATATATTAGAAAGAAGAAGAATAATTGTTAAAAACCCTTTACCCTATGTGTAGGAACACTAACACTCCCTCCCTATGTGTAAGAACACTAACACTCCCTACATATGTGTAGGAACACTAACACTCCCTCCCTATGTGTAGGAACACTAACACTCCCTACCTATGTGTAGGAACACTAACACTCCCTACCTATGTGTAGGAACACTAACACTCCCTCCTATGTGTAGGAACACTAACACTCCCTACCTATGTGTAGGAACACTAACACTCCCTCCCTAATATGTGTAGGAACACTAACACTCCCTACCTATGTGTACTGTGTAGGAACACTAACACTCCCTATCTATGTGTAGGAATAGTGAATACTAACACTTCCTATTCCCTGTGTAGGAATACTAACACTTCCTATTCCCTGTGTAGGAATGAGTTGCGGATCCTGTAATCATTTGTCTCGAAGTAACTCCCTGGCACGACGTCTTGGTAGGAAATGGAAACGTCAGGCTCAATTCTCTCGGATTGTAGACTCCCCTTCTGTAGACTATGGAACTAGTTGTGTACCAGGTATGTGCATAATTTGTAACTATTACTTTTTACAGAAGGTTTTATCGAAATGTTGTGTCGTATTTAATTTTTTCTTAATTTAAATCTTTTATGTATTTGTAAAGTTGCTTTATTTGTAAAGTTGCTTCTATGCAGCTGTGGCGTCGCTTAAAAATTTATAAAGTTATATACCTTTATTTTACGAGTGGACAAATTTTAAATTGAATTTTTTGAGTGGAGGCCGGGTGGAGGCCGGGTGGAAGTAGGGACATGGAAATGATAGTTGGCTGTACCTTGATGTGACAACTGTCACAACATGCCTCGTATCGCGTGAGGCAAGCCCATTCAGAACTGAATTAAATACATATATGTATATGTAGAATATAGATCAATTCAATTTCAATCAATATCTGGGATGGTGGAAACTGCTCCGAAAGTGATTTACTCCCTTTTTTCCTACGTCACTGTGTAGCGTGAAAGCTCAACTGTCACTGTCAGACGAACGGGCTTTATTAATTTTATTGTCATTTTGCGGTAGGCTCGTTTAATGATTCCTAAGTGCTGTTATTCGTAGCCTTTCGTCTGATGAACATTTCTTTAACTGATGGAAATGACGAAAATGACTGAGACCGAAGGTGATATCTCTAAAGTCGACAAAATTTGCGAATTTTTTCGGAGTGAAACGTTGAATGAAATATTTCGATATTGACTGTAAACATTTTTCAATTGAAGTAAATTATACTGGAGGTTTTATAATCTTAAAACACATCTAGATATCCTCAACTAGATCGCCAGCCTACCCGATACCCGGACCACTAGAGCTCCCTCAACTTGCAAGTCACTGCTACTAACATCAGCATCTGTTAAACGTTCAGATCGATAAATAATTATCTCAATATGTCAAATCTGATATTTTGACTTTTACAACTGCATACCAATGTCATGAATTGGCATGGCTTGCTCTAATTTTAATGGATAGGGTGTAACAACTTGTCATTGATCAGTCTGTCTGTGAGCAGCTGATATAACAGCTTGTTATTACGCCCCACACGGCAGTTATACTTGTAGCGCGGACCTTGTACATTTCACTTTGTTGTGTATTGGTTATTAGCTTATTGAAGATGTTAATGAAGGAGCACTGCTTATATCGCGATCTAATTTGATCTGTTGTTACAGTTTGATGGTTCTTGAAAGGGCTGCCATCGCTTGTTGACGATGTTGATGAAATAGCTTATATTCTACTGTAAAACATATTTTGGCGATTTCAATAATTTCATAGTGCATCTTTAATTCCATACAACATGCCCTCTCAATATTTAATTGTTAAACGATGCCTTAAATTCGTGGTATCGGTTTAATTCGATCAGCAATTATATCAAAAAGTATATGAAAAGTTGGTAGAAAAGGCGACTAGCCATAACCATATTTAAATAATCATCGCATTCTCCTCTTGCTAAGGCCTAAGTGTAAGTTTATTTCAAAAGTAATTAAATAATCCAGAAGAAAGATAATCCACAACTGACCAGATAAAGTATTCCCGGTCGTCTTCTTACCGATTCTTCGACCAACTTATCTTAATTGCTTAATCAACCGCTGAAAACACGTCATCTTCTTGTCAGTATCTAGTCTAGCTTTATTCCATAAAATCTCTTAATATGCCTGGGATTCCTAAGAAGGAGTATTGAAACCAGATCATAACTTCGTGGACATGTCCAGACATTCCCAATCGTAATTAGGCTTTTGCTTTCCTAGCCTATATTCGAGAGTTATATTAGGCACAAGCCAATGACGCTCTTTGTTGGCTTGTATTAGAGAGTTAGAAATTAATCAAGTAGGTTCTTTGTTTTGTTACGCAGTGACGTTTCCAGTTTACTTATTGTACGTTATACGCGGACGCTGAGCCATACTGTGCTACATAAACAAGATTACACCGAGAAAGATAAGATTTTATAGTAAATCTGTTCGTCTTATTTTGTTCAACAGATAAGCTGCTAGAAAAAACAATTGAAATTCAACAGATTCTATATGGATAATGAACAATTGCAACATTTCGTGTGAGCCGTGAGCGGTTTAACGATTGAGATGTTACATGAACTAATGAAAACTTCATAATTGTTGGTTGTAGATGTTTTCAAGAAGAGGCCGTAGCAAGGCTCAGGACGAATTACCTAGTGAGAGTCAAGGAGTGCTTCCCAAGGGTAAGCAAAACTTCCTCATCTTCTAGCTTTTAAAACCTTCATGCATGGCTGAAATATAGAAGCGTCTCTCATTTCGACATATTATCAGCAGCAATTTGAACGGAAAAAGTATTAATTGACTTAAGACGAAAGTAACCACGGGGTGGCTTAGTAACAACGATTTAATGTGAAAACCATTAAAAGTTTCAATGGCTGCTCAGTGCCCGGCTTCCCACCAAATTAATTAACCACACGTAGCCACCTTCTAATTAATCTTATATCAGGCATGACAAGCACGCTGCTCCTTTATAATGATAAATCTAATCAGGATATGCAAAATAAGATAATATGGATTGGTTTTATCTAAAGCCAAGGTGATATATCTATTGGCTGGTATATAAAACAACTCGCACTTAATTAATTGGAAACGTATGACGTCACTACAAAGAGTTTATATAAAAGTGAAACTCTCATTAATGTTGATAAGTTTTGTCCTTTCTTGCATTGTATATTTGATTGCTGTTTTACGGATATGGTTGGACCAGCATCATTTGGCGGTGTGGAAGACCTGCAGCGAGAAGTGTCCCTTATCGTCAAACTCCGTAATTTGTCTGTCGTCAGGATAGCTCCCAGCGACCCTCCATCCAGTGAAGGTATGTACAAGGGCGTAGTTGCAGGGAGCATTGCACCTGAAGGTATGTACAAGGGCGTAGTTGCAGGGAGCATTGCACCTGCAGCTGGGGAACACGTACGCCTCCCCATTAATAGCAAGACTATATCACTTCTATAAGAATATTGGAGTGCAATGAAATGATTCAGGGCGCATGATATAAACTTAACTCCGAATACTATCTTCTCGCTGGTTGTGATATTTATCTCATATTTTGCTACTTTTTAAACGCTTTTGTTAGATATCATACTATCGAAAATTGTAATAATTTCGCGGCCGGGGCTCCATCGGGTTTAGCGCTTAATATAGCGAAAGGTCCCTATTTGGTGCACAAGTGCTAAAAGCTGTCCCTACGTGAGGTGACTGCATAGTACAGAGGGGTGCCGGCAGGTCTTGCACCTCAGATAGCAAAAGTAGTTGTACTCGGTACAAGTGAAAGCTTAAATGGTGACCCCTGGCTTTCTGGAGACCGATGACAGGTCTTCATGGCGGCCGTCAAGTCCGACACTTCTTGCACCCCAGAGAGGTGCTCTTCTTGTTTGTTACTTTGTGCTGAGAGATGCAGTCTCCTTTGTCATAATAGGACCAGAGACCTCGCTTCGCTTGGAAACAAGCTGGCGGTATTAGAAGAAAAGGGGGTAAATTGAAAAGAGCGAATAAAATGAAAAAGAGAATGAAATGAAAAGAAGAAACAAATTAGATCTCCGAAATGTTGAAGATCTCTCCATTCTGTTAGCGGGTATGATAGAGCTTCATACAAATGGTCTGGCTCCCACAGACTGACATAATACATTGAGAGAGGAGGGGTCGGTGAGGGCAAGTTAATAATCGTTACTTTCACTACTATGAAATATTCGCTTAATTTCCGATCTAAAAGTTTAACCACTTTACCTGCTTTGTCGATATACCGATGAATCGTATGTGGAGTGTGGACTACTTCTTTACCTTAGACCCCGTGGGTCGTGATTCGTGACGAAGCTAATTTCCCATACATAACTACTTTCCCACATCCAATTAGTCTTGGGGGAGATTCTGAGTGATATCTAAGCAGTTAGCTTTAGTTACGATACTAGAACTAGAACTAGAATCGTTTCGATAGTACGTTTTTGTGTAGTCAGAGGAAGCCATTTACATTATGTAATTCTAAATATTTACTTCCAAAGAAATCATTGCATCAGCATGAGTAGGTAGATCCCTGAATCACGTAATTCTGGTAATGTTGCTCAGTAAGATGGTTATAAATATAAATAACATATCTGTGAGCTGGGCTTAATCTCCCTGAGTTACATTTAATTCACTTCGTATTATATTAATGAGTATTTAATATAGTCTCGATTTAGATTTAAATACTTGTGGCCGCCTCGCCCATCCAGTTCATGTCGAAATTTTATTTATTTGTATACCTATAGTTAGCTACTCTCCAAAACTTTGTTCGTGTTTTTATAAATTCTCCAGCCATTTTATAATTTATATGTATACTGTTTCACGTTATGGCGAGGTTACTCCTAGATATCATGGTTCTCACTGAATCGCATGACTACAAATAATTACATTGATTAAGTTATGGCGGTTGAGTCTGCATGGCCTGGTTTAATTATGGTTTAAAGAATTCAAAAACTCCGCCAACCATGATTAATTTTGATTTAGGATGAACTTATTTCTGCATGGTTACATAGTTTAACTGCACTACTCAAAAGTCTCAACCATCAAAGTAACCTAGCTCTAGCTTGCTACTCACTTCTATCAGAGTTTCAAGAGATTTTGTTTCAGTTTGTCCGGTACCACTAGTAGCTGCTAAACTATATAGATTATAATAACGGTTGTTCACTGAGTACTAACAGCTGTTCAGTGTTCATAATTATCAAGCAATGTTATTGAAAACTTGTTTACAAGTCAGTTCACGGCATCGATCTAAATTGTCCTTATTATTTTATAATTAAATAGATAAGGCAAATCAACTCTAAGAATAATGTGTAAAGATTATAAGATGACAGGTGTTTATGCTACGGTTATTAAATCACGTTGCCAAATTTATTATTATATAACTTTATTCAAATCAAAAATAGAATATAAATGAACAACTTAAAGATCTGTCACAATTAAATAAAGTTAAATACAGCATTTTATCCCGATTATATCAACAACTAATATTATGAATATTATAAATTTGTCGAAGCAGCTGTCCGGATTAAAAATATAATATTTTAAACTTCAGAATTAAATGTCCATCACCCATTGGAAATATTTTACCCGACGAAATACTTTTCGTATCACAACTTTTGGCTCAAATTTGAGTTTTGAAATTAAATTCGCATAAGTGTAATTGCATGAACACTGCATATCTCGGGGTTCACATTCGGCGACAAATCTGATCGTAGTTTTATATTTTAAGATCGATTGTTTGAGTCACCTTATACTTTTATAGTCGAGAACAACACTGTTTTCGATTGTTAAGTTATGATTGGAGTCATTGGACTATTTCTGCTATTAAAAAAACACAATTTGAAAGACATGTGGTCAATAATCCATATGCGATTCCCAAAAAAACAAAGAAAAGCTTAATAAATGAGTCCGTCTGCATCGAAAATAGTCAAATAGGATTGTTTAGATAATGCAAAAAACTGCACATGTTGCAGAAAGTGTGGATTTGTTGTAAGGATACTTTTGTGTGAGAAATCGTTCTCGATGGTACTTTTACATTATTTTTATCATTTTTTATTATGCTTTTGTTATTTTTATTATCTAGTGCGTGTCTTTGGTATTTCCAAACTACAGCTCAGTTTACTACTAGGTCATTAAGTTACAACTCGGGAAGGAAGCTATAAAGTGAAACCTAACGCTGCCAATTCCCTTACAACCAATCATTCAATCACTGAACATGGTACCACGTTGGATGACGGTCAGCACAATGCACGTGTTGCTGATTTCATTCCAATCTTATTGACCGCTAGCGTATACTCCAATGCCAGTAACCACTAGCTGCTATCGTGGGTTTATACGTATCTGTAGGCCTTAGTTTCATCATACCTTCCTCCAAATACCCGCTATTGTTCTTATACTAGCTATAGTTGACGCTCTCTTCTCTGTATTAATCGATTTTCATTGCTTTCAGTTCGAAATATTTCATGCTTCGACGAAGGATCGTGCTCTGCAATCGAGCTGAAACTTTCGATCAGGGTTGAACCTTACCAATACTAGAGAAGTTGATACCTCATACAGTCACCTTAAAAATAGGGTATTCTTCAGTTCATTGGTTAACATGTAGCAGTACCATCAAAGTAATAACTGGATAAAGACTTCCACAGCTAATTAAATACAACTACTAAGTAGCTAAATAAAAACGATATCAATAAATAAAACGATTGAAGTGATCTTAATAATTTGATACCTACGTTGTGTTTAAGTATCTCTTAAATGTCAAGATATCGCAATCTAGTAATATCTTAATATGACAGCAGCAGCAAGCTCAATTTGTTATAGTTGTTGATTTGTCGTATGTCTTTGTTAAAGGTGGGAGTAGAGGTGAGAACAGAAGTGGGAGCTGAGGTGGGAGCAGGGTGGGAGCAGGGGTGGGAGCAGGGTGGGAGCAGTGTGGGAGCAGGGTGGGAGCAGGGTGGGAGCAGGGTGGGAGCAGGGGTGGGAGCAGGGTGGGAGCAGGGTGGGAACAGGGGTGGGAGCACGGTGGGAGCAGGGTGGAGCAGGTGGGAGCAGGGTGGGAGCAGGGTGGGAGCAGGGTGGGAGCAGGGTGGGAGCAGGGTGGGAGCAGGGTGGGAGCAGGGTGGGAGCAGGGTGGGAGCAGGGTGGGAGCAGGGTGGGAGCAGGGTGGGAGCAGGGTGGGAGCAGGGTGGGAGCAGGGTGGGAGCAGGGTGGGAGCAGGGTGGGAGCAGGGTGGGAGCAGGGTGGGAGCAGGGTGGGAGCAGGGTGGGAGCAGGGTGGGAGCAGGGTGGGAGCAGGGTGGGAGCAGGGTGGGAGCAGGGTGGGAGCAGGGTGGGAGCAGGGTGGGAGCAGGGTGGGAGCAGGGTGGGAGCAGGGGTGGGAGCAGGGTGGGAGCAGGGTGGGAGCAGGGTGGGAGCAGGGTGGGAGCAGGGTGGGAGCAGGGTGGGAGCAGGGTGGGAGCAGGGTGGGAGCAGGGTGGGAGCAGGGTGGGAGCAGGGTGGGAGCAGGGTGGGAGCAGGGTGGGAGCAGGGTGGGAGCAGGGTGGGAGCAGGGTGGGAGCAGGGTGGGAGCAGGGTGGGAGCAGGGTGGGAACAGGGTGGGAGCAGGGTGGGAGCAGGGTGGGAGCAGGGGTGGGAGCAGGCCGGTGGGAGCAGGGTGGGAGCAGGGTGGGAGCAGGGTGGGAGCAGGGTGGGAGCAGGGTGGGAACAGGGGTGGGAGCAGGGTGGGAGCAGGGTGGGAGCAGAAGTGGGAGCAGGGTGGGAGCAGGGTGGGAGCAGGGTGAGAGCAGGATAGGAGCAGGGGTGGGAGCATTGGTGGGAGCAGGGGTGGGAGCAGGGGTGGGAGCATTGGTGGGAGGTGAGAGCAGAGGTGTATGAGCTTTGATCATGTTTGTTCGCTATTACAAGAATTATTAGTTTATCTCTTCGAATAGAATAAGAGCGCTACGAAAAGTTGCGGTGCTAACTACTAACTAAGTAACTATATGAAATGAGCACTTCTAAATCTTTCCTCTCTGTTTCTCTTCATTTTATAAGGGTCCCCCGTGAACACACTTTGTGTTAGTTCACCAAACGTCTAGCAACATTTGCCATACGCCCCGCTCCTTTAAGCAGAAGCCTGCACATCCTGATTAGCTAACACTCCCTAGATAAAAACACCGGCTTCCCCCTAGATCATTGTAAAGAAAGCGACTTTTCTCAATATGACTAAACTTTATTGTTTCATTATTTATTTATCCCAAACTTACAAAGCTTTATTGTACAGAAACTACGTGTTCAGAGTTATACATAATTTATTATTTAGACATTAAACGCTTGTTATGTTTAATAATTAATATCACAACATTAACATGTCCCCCAGCCATCACTGATCACTGATCAATGAATTATTGTTCGAAAATACCTTTCATCAGTTGCCTATAAAATATATACAATAACGCCTCCCTATTGTCATATAGCTCCCTTTAGAATTATTTTATTGATTTTTATCAATATAGGCAGCTCTCGCCTATGAATATATCTTTTCTCTAAGAGCTATTAGATAAAGAATAAAAGGCTTGTGACGTTGCGGTTCACATACATTGAAGAAACATCTTTATCTTGAGAGATGCACTAGTTGTCTGGTACAGTGCAAATATTTAGCAAAGAATTTACGGCCTCAACTGATTGATGGAGGTGTTTTAGCAGCTGCAGCTGCTTGAAAAACATTATATGTTGAATGTTGATTGATCTTTATGGTTGGTACAGCATGGATAACATTAATCAGACTTGTTCATCTTCCATATCTTTATATAATTATTATATCTCTATATTTGTACAGCTACACTCAATAGTTCACAAGGACCTTCTAGCTAATTCTATGAAGGGTTTAGTAAATTAGTTTAACAGGAACTTATACTATCTTACTATACATTTAATTAATAATCCGGAGAATCGGTCAAGATTCAACAATATTATTCTCTCCATTCTCAAAAAAACAAGATCAATGCTGCTCACACATGACTGTTACTTTTAGAAGAGAAGTTCAAAACTATAAGTCTTTAGTACAATTAAATTTTTAATTAACCTAATAATTAGGTTGCGAGTTCGATCCCCGTCAGGGGGCAGTTCTCAACATATTATAACCAAAAAGGAACGACCGGTCACCAAACCATGGTGTTGCTTAACACAAAATGGTACACGGCCTAGGTATTGGAAACAAATTAATTGTTGGTGGCTGTGATGGGCCCCTCGTGCAGCGGGCGTTGCCAGGTAACTGGCTATCCCGTGAATAGAAGCTTGTATTTTAAATAATAATAATAATAACTAACTTAGATTTCGTCAATTATTAGGCTTTATTAGGTGGCACGTGGACACTGAGCCTTTTTCTTGTAATCCACCTCAAGAGCACACGTAGCATCTGGGCTGACCAGATGCTACGTGGACGATTGAGGAATCATCGTCCATCGTAGCGGACCGGTTACATTGTGATAAACCATATTGTTGTTGGTTGAAAGTAATATAAATATCTAGATTAATGAACAACAAATTTAAAAGTCACTGGATACGTTATAAATTAGCTGGTTTGATGGTTTATTTCCTGCAGCTACAAGCAGCAAAACATAATTGATCCACAATTCTGTAGGGGCGAGGTCCCAACGTTTGTGGATCAAAATTTGCGATTGCAAAAATTCTAGCATCCAACCAATCAGCCTAGGACATGTCTAATATTTCCCTATTTTTATGTAAACCATCTAACAACATAGCCCCTTCTTGTAATTTTACCACATACTCATAGCAAGGCTACGATCATAAATACAAATTCTCCGAATTCTAGGCTTCTCATTTCGCAATTTTCGTATAAATTTGTGACAGCTTAAATCATATCCACAGCACTGCGGTTATAAACCTATTAGGAAACCCATTTTTTAATGAGGAACGAATCAATATGATGGGATTTCTGATAGACAATCAGTCACCGTGAGTATGTTGAAGTGTGTCTCATTTCATGTAATACGTCGAAAACCCTGAGCTGATATCGCGACGTATAACGATTTATTGATATGGTAATATATTGAATGAAAGTGGGGACAGCTTTCTGTCTTGTCATTGCTCTGCTTGGTATTACTCATGGTTCCAGAAAAGTTTATTTTGAGAGAGTAGATTATATAATTTTACCATTTCATGTCTGGCATTGTGGTGTTATTCGAACTGTGTACGGTTGGAATTATTTGTTGTTAATTTATGCTCGCTTCTCGCTCCATATGTTCCCCTCTATAAGTATAAAGTAAATGCCCTTTTTAAATGTCAATTATATAAGTGATAATTATTAATTAATCAATCTGATACCATGAGTAAGGTTAAAGGTTAATCAATATTATCATATTGGAATGATTTCCCATCCAGCAAACAAAGTCCACTAAAGCGGTATCCTGGCTTTTTTGGTCTTTTTATAAAGTCATATGTTATGATGATTGATGTCAATTTTGTATTGGTCGTATATATGGAACGTTCATTTACATTTTGAAGAAAAATTTGAAAGGAATTATCCGCGGTATACCGCGGATTTATAAATCAGGGTTTGCAGTAAATCGGGGCGCGGTAAATCAGAGTTTTACTGTTTAGTGTGAAAACCACAGATGCTCGAAATAAATTAAAGTTGGTACTGCCTTAATAGGTAATGATCACCACCCCATGCAAGCCAGTTCATCCATTATATTAAAGGACGTGATCATCCCAAATCAGCTCTAAATACTGAGTTGCTGGTCAGTTTATGTTGCTCCTCGTCAGAGGAAGTCAGTAAATTTTAGATATTTGAATAACTTAGATGGGAGATACTGAAACAGCGTTTAACACTTCTTCCTCAGCAGTTTAATAACTTCGACTATAGCCACCATTTCTTAAAATTCAGTTTAATGACGCTCCCTCGAGCCTCATATCAATTAATTTTTTTTAAATGTTTACAATCCACCATAAGATAAGCATAATTTTTACAAGTTGACAATTTAGTTACTCGGCTTTGAGATCAGTATAATTTCCTTGTCAGATTATCTCGAAAAGAAGACATTTGAGACAGAGGGCTGTAGTTTATATAAGTAATTGTTAGTATATTATATATAGTAGTTATATTATGAACCTAAAAATAATTATTAGATTTTTTATCTAGTTCAGCTTATGAGTTTCTTCAGGTCACAACGACGCCTACTGTTGCATGTTAGGCGTGTGTGCATGCGTATTCCAGATTCCTAAAAACTGTAGAAAATTAATTGGGCATTCTCAAGAAAAGATACTAATTTTCGGCTGCTGATTCTCTCTGAACATCAACCATCAGAGAGCTGTATAGGGTATACTTGTTTCGTGAAACAAGCCGACCAATCAAAGAGCTGTATTCTAGTCACGTGTGGCTGTTATATGTGTAATGTCCAATTCCTATCTAAAAGCCTGACGTGGTCCGAATTTTCTTATTCGAGCTCCAGAGTCTGGAGATTTCGTGTTCTGACTTTCCTTAATCTTCGTCAGTTCCTGTTTGTGTAACTGTTTATTCACTTGTATGAATTGTCGCATATTCTTTGCATCGCGGTGTAATTAATTTCGTTTGACTTGAATTCGACTAAATTGAGAATTAACAGCGAGGCGCTGATGATATATCAAATGGATATGAGTCCGACAGAAGCAGTTGTTACACTTACATCATCAGGCATCCACATGGAAACAGGTACACAAACTTGTGTAAATCATATGTGGGGTTGTTGGGGAGGGGAGGGGAGACAGAAGTATTTAAGTGGTATGGAATGACATTTTTACAAACTTAGATCAGAGTCTCTGACCGGAGGTTCAACAAACTTTGCGGCTTTGCGAAATTCTAGATTCTCTAACTTTGCTTCACGTAAACATTATAACTAGCGAACGGTTCAAGTTAAGGACAATTCGGATGTTTGGGTTCCATCGAATTCGGAGTGATTTCTAATATTAAATTTAAGATATTCTAAGGTTGAAAATTACGTGACCTGCCCGGCTTGGTACTGCGCACCTGGTATAAAATGTCACACTAAACATTTGATTAGGTGCTCAAAGGCAATCAAATCAGTGAATCTGAGATGAATGATGAATCGCATGATTAATTCACCTCGGCCTCTCAGTGCAGCTCTGCTATGAAATGGAACCAGGCAATCAGACCCACTTCTACGAGACCTGCATTAAATTAAAACCCCACTCGTTCAAATTTGATTGCTTATCTTGCAGCCTTTAAATAGTGCACCCACACCTTTCTAGCATCATTCTCTAAACGAATTTCCGATCTCAAGTTCAAGGTACAGGGTGGTAACTGGTAGTATGCTGTACTTATAAATCATATCTTGTGTTTTATAATAATATATTTTATCCTCTCCACTTTAACTTTTAAAACTTTGACTCGATATTTAACTCGATATGAGATTAAGTGAGCACCTCGGCTCAATTCTTCGATGAGGTCATGCTCACAGATTAACCTGTAGTCTAGACAATGATCACGTGTAAGATATGTGCAATCCCTTTGACCCCCTCATTAATGGTCCTCATCCCATTCTTCAAATGTGCCACAAATATGGACATGGATGAATTTGTATTTTCCTCCTATTATCTGGATTCAACTTCATCACAAACCTCATGTTTCCAGCAACAAACAAAAGTGAACTCCTTGCTTACAAATAATGTACTAAACTGCACGCCCAGTTTTAAGGTCACTATATCTTGCACGTCATGAGGGCGGTTACTGACCAGTGCTTTTAGCCATGCTTTTAGTTTGGAGCTTCTTGAATATGAAAATAACCATTTTCGGTGATCTTCTATCAAAATGTCGATTCTGTCACAAAATAAATGATGACTTCTAAGTACTGATGGTTTTAAGAAATAACTCTTGACCCAAAAAGTAAATGTGGATAAAAGAATCCAAAAATGGTGCTGAAACACAAACTGGAGCAGAAATACACCGTTTATAAATTAATTGCAGGCGCTGCATCATATTTAAAAATCAATAAATTGTTTGCAAATCCGACGCAAAGATTTCCATCATTGCATAGTCAGTAGTACAGACTTCACGAATCTGGACAACAATTTATATTTTATTACTTTTTCAATTAAAAAGCGTACGATGAAGTTAACACGATTGTTCCCCTCAGATCGAAGAAGGCGTCAGTTACTGGCCAGGGTTTGCAACTTCTTTCTTGAGGAGCACGAGCAAGGCTGTTCCCGGAAAATGGCTGAAATATCGGGTAAGTTTTAGCATTTAGTTGCAAATCGTTTAAGTATTTAGAACTGATTACTGCTCGGTCAGTCCCCAAGTAAAGTAAATCAGAAATAAAATAATTCATTGTCTGAATACACTCTGGTGATTACAAATACTTACTAATTATTCACTAATTACTAATTACTCACTACTTACTAATCAATGACTAAATGCTAACTAATTACTAACTAATTACTTACTAATTACTAACTAATTGCTAACTAACGTATCTCCCAGAGTACCTACAGAACACACAACCGGCGTCTCCTCAGAGTGACACGGACTCCGTGCTATCTGAGAAGGAGCTCCACGACAGAGCACTAGCTGGTCTAGGACTAAAGGACTCTGGACATAACGGAAAGAAAAACACCATAGTCAAGGTTTGAAATGGTCATTATAATTTTTTATAGGATTGTTGTCTATGTAAGAGTCTATGTAAAAGTTTAGTTTTAGGGGGAAAACATTTAGCCTTGAATGAAGATATGATATGAATTATTTCTTAATGTTTAACCAAGTCACGTGACACCACCTCCCTATCAGGTGTGCGACTTCTTCCTGGACAAGAAAGAGCGGGGAAATGAGATCAACATCAGAGCCATCATCTCAGCAATAGATCACGCTAATAGCTCTGCAGGACTCTCTCTAGCCGAGAGGAAGGCTGTGGAGGAGAAACAGAGGGAGCTACTCGTCAAGGTGAATTAACCTGCCAATGAGAGAGCTTCATTGCAGTCACCTGATACACCCCAACCAACCATATGAATTTCTTTTGGTCATGTAACAAGAAATATTCCAGTCGAGGGCTTTATTCTAGTCTTCTGACACTAACCAATTGGAGAGGCTTATTATAGCCACATGACTAGAAATCCTCATATTTCAATTCTTCCACAGTATTTTTAATGATCCCACCTAAATTACTGTTCCCCATAGTATGGGCCTGCTCGTAGAAAAAGGGTAAGAGAGCTATAATGCCAGGGTTACTAATCATAGCGCTGTATTCTAGTCACGTGACACAAATTAGCCAATCACAGCGGTTTATCCTAGTCACGTGACACAAACTAAACAATCACCCTGTATTCTGGTCTCGTGACACAAGCCAACCCAACAGACGCACATTGTCAGATTTTACATTGTCTCACGTGATAACCAGTGCTCGCATTTGGTTACACCAAAACAAAAGGCTTTTAGAAGCTGTACAACTGGAGACTATAAATCCATGAAAGGCATAATCAAAGGGCAGTCATGACTGAAAATTTCATTTCACAATCGGCGAGTACCTCGAGCATTTGCGATGATCTAGCGAATAATAAAGTATGAGCTGTTTTCGAGTGAGGCTGATGGTCTGCTATCTCAAGCTGATCTGCTAAACGCTAGTACAGGGTGTGTTCAAATACACATAATTAAGAGAAAATATTTTAGCTAACAACATTATAACAATGAACCAATACTTCAGGTTTGCAAGATATTGCTAGACACTAAAGAAAGGGGAGTGGAGACTAATGTCCAGGAGATTTGGAACGCCATCCGGTACACTAAACTGAAGGACCCTTCTCTTTACGATGGAATGGAGGTGAGGATACATGAACATCTTAAATCCATATTTTTCTTGAACGATAAAATTGAGACGAGGAATTTTAATGTTTCTTCTTTAGAAATTAATCAAAAGTAGAAAGACTACTAAGGAATATCAATATGAGAACCGAATATACCGTTACTTAAAGCGAGCTAACCAAATGTTTCCCCAGGATATGAATGTGGAGACAGCAATAGAGATGGAAGACCCAGACAAGACCATAGCTGACCAGGAAATGAAGAAGAAGAAGATGGTGGTTTACAAGTTCTTCTTGGACTCCCGCGAGAGAGGAATGGAGGACAAGACAAAGCAGATAAACCGAATGTTGAGTGTTAATTCCGGGACCGGGTCCGTCAACACGGCTCGTTGAACGGGAGTTGAGGAGGAAAATAAAGACCTGGAAGCTAAGAGAATTGCTGAGTAGATTCGAGAAGTAGAGAACTAGCTGTAGACGAACTGAAACAAACACGAGACTGGACAATGTACCGAAATCTGTTTTTAACGATTGGAATGAGTTAATCTGATTTTTTTGTTATATCTTTTGGACTGCACATATGGGACTTTCATCTCCAACTTTGGGAAAGTATCTCATCGCTCTTTAGCCTGCCCTGTAGTGCTTTATTACTTATGTTAGTTTTATAACTTGTTGCAGTCATCTGTTTAAGTGTTAAAGACAAGCGATATTGATTTGAATTATGTGAGCCAGGAAACAAAAATATTTGACCGAGCCCTCTTCGGTCAAGCCAACCAACTAAGCAGTCAAAATGTTTTGCTGAAATTCAATAAGCTTTTTAAGTGTTCATATCCCATTTCAACTATCAACCTAAAAAATTACCAATGTATTAAAATCTTAAAAAGAATACATAGTTGGGGAATAAGCTCAAAAAAAGGAAAACTTGAGCTTACATTTTACATTTATTTGTTTTTAGAATTGTGTATTTATACTTGATTGAGGTGCTATATTTGAGTATATTGATATTGTAAAATTGTTATTGTGACAAAATCAAATTATTATGCGGTAAGGAGCGATAAATGACACTAAGAGTCGATGATCAATCAAACTTAAAGTTCAACCAGTATTTCCAAATTATCGCATCGTTTGAGATTATCTTCTGGCCCCGTAAGTTTTTAATTTTGCTTGATTTGATAAACAAAATGAGTTAAAATATATATATTTCAGTCCAGGCACAGATTAAAAGTTTTGAACCTTTATATTTGGTCGCATCAATTGTGTTTTTGGAACAAATGAGCCTTGTTGGACGGAAGGATGATGGATTGATCCTTAGGTTGATGACCACAAGTTTTCTTTATCACTGAATAACTTTTGGTCTACTTTACGTCCAAATATGGGCTTAATTTGCACGGTTTTAGTTTATATTGTGATCATATTTTCATGAATCTAAAACCATTTCGAAACTAATTAATTCTGCAGTTCTTTGATTGTTTTACACCAAAACCTAAAAGGTAATTTGAAGCACATTGGAATATGAATTTCGTGCATTAAAATCAGTCAAATAGTATCAGAAATTTTCATGTTTACTGCACTTCTAGTTGCATTATTCATGAACTTATGAATAGAACGAATGGTGAAATTATTTCTAAATTATAAATAGAAATGTGAATGAATGATGATTATTGAATAAAAGCTCTAAAGAAGGGATAGTGAAAAACGACCCTCAAGTTTCCTTGAAACAAAAAACTGACTGTCAAAACTTCATTGTAGTTTTTGCCAATGTTTCTTCTCAGAGCTAAATTGCGGAGTAACTAGAGATTAAAAATATCATTAATAAATAGATTCTGTTTACATAAACCCAATTCCTTGTTAGTTCTTTCATTCAAATTTCTGATTGTTTCTGAATAGACTCAGTGAAGACAGATTCTAATGGAAATAAATAGCTAAATAACGTATCGACATTTCTACGTCATATTCGTACTCTCAAATTATTTGTTATATAGTAGTGTTGAAAGTATTAAATACTTTCAACACTACTATATAACAAATAATCACGAGACTCTATAACACTACACGAATCCACCAGATTACCCAATTCCTTGTGCTTTCTTTTTCTGCAACTGTTATGGACTCTCGACTCTCAACTCTCAACTTTCGACTCTCAACTCTCAACTCTCGACTCTCGACTTGCGACTGTCAACTCTCGACTCTCGACTTTCAACTCTCGACTCTCGACTTTCAACTTTCGACTCTCCACCCAGGACTTTTGACTCTCCACTCAGAACTTTTGACTGTCGACTCTCAAGGCCCTCGACCCTCGACCTTCAACATCAACCTCCAAACCTCGAATTTTCAATCTACACTCTGTCATGTAGTCTCCATTCTTATTCATGGCGAGATACTGGCGAAAAACTATCTCGATCACGTGATATGACCGTATAAGGAAGTTAGTCTAATTTCTCGGGTTAAACTATTGTCCTATTTATCGACATCAAATTGCAAATGAAAATAAGCTATGGTAAACTATAGCTATGGTAAACTATGGCTCAGATCATATCTCAAATTGGAAATGTTACGTATACAACTTAGCAAGTAACAGTTCAGATCATGTCTCTAATTGGAAATGTGTCGTATTGAAATCAAATCACAATTTCGGACAGATGTCGTTTTTTTTCTGGTACCCTGAGTCGGACAGATGTCGCTGTCGGACAGGAGTCGTGTTATTACGTTGTAGACCTTCCATGCCGCGCATGAGTGCGGGGCTGTATCGTGGCCACGATACTACTTGGTGAAACAACAATGTGGGTCACGAGTGATACAATTTTATATCACGTTGTGACCCCCATTGCAATTGTCGTTTCACTAAGTTTATCTTTTTTACAATACAGGGGGAGCCGCGCACTCGCCACTCGTGACCGGTGGGTCATACAACGTATGACAAATACAATAAACCATACTGTCAGTGCATGTGCCCAATTTCATTGTACTTGTAGCGCGATGCGTTACTGTACCACGCCACGCACTCAATTATGCTTCATGCAACGACGAGATGCGCTACTTACTAACTGTGCCGCGCCGAGTTGCGATGAATTGACATCGTCAATAAATTAACCAATTTCATAAAATATTAACGTATATATAGGTATGCGACGCAAATATTATAGTCCAAATCTAATCTAAATTTGTAGCGCGATGCGTTACTGTGCCATGCCGCGCACTCAATAAGGCTTCTCACAGCGACATGGCTAGATCGGCGAAATGCGCTACTGTGCCGCGCCGAGCTGCCATGAATTGACATCGTCAATTAAATCTAAATTACCATGTCAAAAAAATAAAACACACCTACCTGCCAACGCAAGCGGAAGGGCTCTTACTGGGCGGCGCTCAGCAATCAGCATGTCATTCCACCGAATCTTTATTCCGGCTGAGTGAATTACGACCTCCATCGCCCTGAAAAAGTGCGAATGCTCATTGGATGTTAAAGCATAGGTGACTCGCATTCACGTGATCGTTCAGAACCAATTACAGCCGTGCAAAATATCACGTGCATGCCAACTGCCAATAAAAAGAAGTGACGTATGCGCTACAAAAGCCGCGTTACTGGGCCGCGCTCAGCAGCTGTCATTCCGCCGAATCTTTACTGGGCCGCGCTCAGCCTGTCATTCGCCAAATCTATTATGTTAATGAACATAATAGCCTGTGGTCCTCAGGTAACCGAATCTCTATTCGGCGGAATGTTTATGAACATGATAGCCGGCCTGAGGTCCCCAGGTAAGAGCCACACGCTGAGTTAAATTGTAAAATCTGCACTGATTGTTTGATTATCAAATCGCATAAACGCGCCTATTTGCGCGTTTTATAGGGTTCAATTACGCCAGGCTATGTTTAAAAACATAATAGCCTGGGGACCCCAGGTAAAAGGGCTCTGGTTAGAGCAATACCATGCAGCGCTATTACCAGCCTTTTTTAGCTTCATCAAGTCGTATATTTGATATTAGGTCTCTGCTGAGATCTCTCCTTAAAGTTTTACCAAATGACGTTAAATTTTGATTATTACTTGTAGGTTTATAACATATAACCTACCAGGACGCGCGCCGAGTTGGACTTGTCGTTACCTGCGGACCCCAGGCTATTTTGTTCATAAACATAGCTTGGCGTAATTGAACCCTCTAAAACGCGCAAATAGGCGTGTTTATACGATTTTGATTGACGATGTCAATCCGTCGAGATCGTTGCTCTGCAAGAATGCTAGTTCGCGCGGCGCGTCGAAGCGGCGAAGTCCTCCAAATACGATTTTACAATCAAATAATAAGATTTTACAATTTAACTCAGCGCGAGGCTTTTGTAGCGCATACGTCACTTCTTTCTTATTGGTAGTTGGTGTGCACGTGATTGGTGATCTTTTGCGCGGCTGTAATTGGCCACGTGCGCTTTAAAATCCAATGAGCATTCGCACTTTTTTCAGGGCGATGGAGGTCGTGATTCACTAAGCCCGAATAAAGATTCGGCGAAATGACAGGCTGAGCGCCGCTCAGTAAGACTCGTCGACGGTCAAATTTGAAACAAATATTTTACGAGTATCTAGTAAAACAAATTGTTAGTAAAACAAATTTTATTTTATACCATATTTAGTTTAAATATTTAAAGTCAAAATAACTATTTCACAGAAGTGGTTTTATTATAATAAAATATATAATAATTTGTGATACGTGTTCAAGTGATGAGTGATTAATTAATAAATTGATTTACATTGAAAAATGTACAAAATGTACACAATTTTTAACCTTGCAACATTGGCTTAGCGCGCGGCTGATCGAAAAAGTTTGGTTTGCATTCACTAACTACAATGTACAGCGTACGCGTACATGAAAAGATAACTCACTGAATTGTTTAATACTAAATGCATATTAAGTCAAATGTTCAATGAGTTAGCCACAAAAATGTTCAAATTAAGTTGGAGGGTAAAGGACACAATTGCTTATAATGCTTCTTTGTGCCCGATAATGCTTCTTTGTGCCCGTTAAATTATTACCTTCGACCCAAACCCGACCGGGCCGCGATGTGTTTACTGCTTTTTGATAAAACTATAGACCCTACATCACTTTCAAGTTCTATAACAAGCAAAAGCTGTGCTATTTTCTTTGTGGATTGAAAATTTACAATATAATATAATTCGCTGCAGGGGCCAACAAAGCTGATGGAGCTAGGTTAGTTACCTGGGGACCCCAGGCTATTATGTTCATAAACATAAAGATTCGGCGGAATGACAGGCTGAGCGCCGCCCAGTAAGAGTTCCCCCTTTACCTGAGGACCCCAGGCTATTATGTTCATTAACGAATAAAGATTTGGCGGAATGACAGGCTGAGCGCGGCCCAGTAATTCCCCTTGGGATCATTTCGTCCGTAAAATTGTATACCTTATAGAATAGGACAGTAAAATCTCTACAAAATTTACATAAACAAATCTAGGAGACCTCAGAACACGATTCAGATTTGATCTGTTAAGAAGTACACTCATTGCACTAAGAGGAATCAGAGGAAGATCAACGGCCCAGCATCTTGAACTGCAAGACATTTCCTTCAACCTCATCCCCCAGAAGACGAGCTTTGAGGTCTGATCTTCTAGATTTGTTTATGTAAATTTTTATATTTACTTTAAATATATTTATTTTAAATATATCGACAATATTGACGGGGAATCGATAAGACAAGCAGCAAAGAGAGTACAGGGTGCTGCAGGGCCTTCAGGGATGGATGCGGATGCATGGAAGAGACTACTGTGTTCTAAACAGTTTGGTAAGAAGTGTGAGGATCTATGTAATGCCATAGCAGGGATAGCAAGGAAACTATGTGTCCGGAATTTGGATCCAACGCTGTTGACCTCATTGACAGCATGTCGACTTGTCCCCCTGGATAAAAAGCCTGGAGTCAGGCCAGTAGGTATAGGTGAAGTCTTAAGAAGGATAATAGGGAAAACAGTAATGACCCTCCTACAGAAAGATCTGGTTGGAGCCACTGCTCCTATTCAAGTTTGTGCTGGTCTTCAGGGAGGAGTGGAAGCAGCAGTCCATGCTGCAAGGGACTGCTTTGAAGACCCTGAAACTGAAGCTATCATCTTAGTGGATGCAGAGAATGCATTCAACTTGCTGAACCGAGAGGCTGCTCTCAACAACATGAACATCGTTTGTCCAGAAGTTGCTACTTACATTATGAACACCTACAGAATGCCTGCTAGACTGTTCATTGCAGGAGGAGATGAGCATCTTTTTAGTGAAGAAGGGACCACACAAGCTGATCCACCTGCCATGGGATTTTATGCCTGTGGTACAATACCATTAATTGATGCAGGAAACATTGAGAGAAAGGTGAGATCTGGTATGCTGATGACTCTGCTGCTGGGGGAAAACTGGAGGAAATAAGGAAGTGGTGGGATAACCTCTGTATTAAAGGACCACTCTTTGGATACAACCCTAAATCTTCTAAAACATGGGTGATAGTCAAGCCTGAGCACGAAGAGAAGGCAAGAACCCTATTCCCAGATGTCAATGTGACAAGCATTGGTCGACGATATCTGGGCAGCTTCATCGGAACAGACCAAGGAAAAGAGGCTTTCATTGAGGAAAAAGTTCAAGAATGGTGTCGTGATCGTAAACAGTTAAGTGATATAGCATCAAGAGAACCTCAAATAGCATACAGTGCATACATGTATGGGCTTAGTAAAAGATGGAACTATGTGTGCAGAACTACCCCAGGAGTTGCAGATAGGCTCACTCCTCTAGAACAAGTAACACGTGATGAGTTTATCCCAGCTATCATTAACAGGCTGTTTAGCTGCACTGATGAACTAAGGAACATAATGGCTCTACCACCAAGATATGGAGGATTGGGTATACCAGTTATGATGGAAATGGCAGACCGAGGGTACAATTTCTCATGTAGAGCCACAAAACCCCTTAAAGAAGCTATTCTCAAGCAGATAGACAACTACACAGAGGACTGGAGACACAGTAAAGGAGTGAAAACTGAGATAACGACTGAACGAAATCTCTTTTATCGACAAAAACAAGCAGAAATACGCCAGGAGCTCGAGTCAACACCACTGGCAAAGTTGATGTTCCAACTAGCGGCTGAGAAAGGGGCAAGTGCTTGGTTAACAGCACTACCTTTAGAAGAGTATGGATATCTGATGAATAATGTTGAATTAAATTAGTGAAACAAATTTTTAGTGAAACAAATTTAAAATTTTATCCTTTATTTTACAATCATAATATAATAATATTTATTAAGCCTCCGTTTTGAAAGTTTTAAATTTTAATACATTCACATTTCTATTTAAAATTCAATTTTATGTACAAGTCAATAACTAGCCGCCAAAGCCGCGCATTCTTGAAAACAGGATTAACTTGATTATAGTTATACGACTATGTAAATTTAAAACTATCCGTGGTTTTTTCTTTAAAATAAATAAGTTATAATTTTACCTAAGTCCAAAGCCAGCTTTGAAAAATTTACTATTAAATCATAATATATCGTCAACTTTAAATATTTTCAATGCAACAATTCATTAATCTGTAAACACGCGTACTCCAGCCCCTAAACGCATAAATTGTTATGCGGCGCGGCTCAAGCCGCGCACGCACGTATTATTTTATACTGTTTGCTTTCTAATAAATATCGTGCCAATGTGTACGTCTAAATTGTAAACGTTCATATTTTGTGTAAAGTGAATCCAATTGGGACTAGTGACAAGGATAAGGACCCAAGTGCCTGTATGGCTTTTTCGGACCCCTGTGGACCACTACTCTTGAAATCACTCTACAACATTGAACATCTATATCTACTACGTCATTTGGCAATTATTGTCATTAATCTAACTTTCTAATTAATTGCCGAGGGGGAAGAGTAAACGCTTCACATTAAAATTCAATATACAAAATTCAAAACCATCAATACGGTATTAAATATTATGGACAAATCTATAGATCTATTTCGTAGTCATATATTCACATGATTTGCTTTATATTATCTTAATACTGTAATGAAGTACAGTAGGATTTATGTTTCGAGAAAGAAAGGTTGGGGTCAAATTAATAACAAAAGTAAACAAAAGTCCATCAGGGACTCCGTGGAGTCGAAAAAGGTACACGGCCGCTGTCTGGTGCTGCTAGGCATTTATTGATCAAGATGTTTTATTGTATTGATTTATAATGATTCTATTGTTCGTGACTAATCAAGTTCTAAGTGGAGGTATAAAGTGCTGCTTAAGATACTTCGTCATCTCATGTCCAGTATAATGATTAAGATAGTATACAATGCAGTTTTAGTAGTTGACCCATACAGTTAAGTCCGTCATAACTCACAATCGTTTAGTCGTCGGTCAATTGTCAAAGTCGTTGTGTGTTTATTCGTTGAGATAGCAGTAAGATAAGATGTTACGCGCGCGCGCGTTAAATCCCGTCGACGTGAGATGTGACAATGAAAACGCCATAGAATTATTATTTTCGCGTGTTACGTAGAGTTTACCAGTGTGTAATACTAGTTAACACTGGGTGTACACTGAGTGTAAGTGTAAGTTTCATATACAAGCCGTTGAATATTTCCAATTTTGAGTGTATCGTGAGCATGTTTTACAGTGCGATTGCTCGGTACTAGTGTGTTTGTGTATATATATATATATCATTTGTGGAGTATGGTGTAAGTAATGTTTTTGGTTGGAGTGCAGTGGTTGTATGTATGAGAAAAGATATATGGTCATTTTAGTAACTCACATAAATCAGAACTTGAGCTCATTTGTGGCAAAATTAAGCTCACACCAATCAAGTGTATCATGCTTGAATTGCAATTCTCGTAAGGCAATTTTCAATATATTCTTAAACCCGTTTGTCGGAGTATTAAAACTTATCTTACTTGATGTTTGTCGACAGCTGTTCCACATGTAGGATGATTGGTAGATGAATTGTGAGGATGGTTGTGATGTAATGAAATAATCCTCTCGTCGTGGTGACCTGTTAAATGATGAGTACAGTGATAATGGTTCCTCTAACTTATTAATTTTGAATAGTTCTAAGAGACAAGTGTACTTGTACAGATTGTGGACCGTCAACAACCTGTGGGTTTTAAACAAGGGCTTGGAGTGTTCTTTTTGGTAAAAGTCCACCCCCAGTCTTTGCTTATCAACAGGTCGTGTTCGGGCACACGTTTTAAACTTCTCTAGGTAAGCTTCTCTATCCCCAAACAGAATTCTTATACACTTTTTCTGTGTTTTAAAGATAGGTTCAAGTCGGTTATTGCTAATACCACCCCACACAGATATTCCAAATCCTAAATGTGATTCAAATAGAGTATGATATAAATCCTTATAATACTGCTTTGGGACAATGTGTCGTATTCTGCACAGCTTTCCTACTTCGCATTTAATTTTTGAGTTAAGTGACTGCGTATGTGATTTCCAGTTAAGTTGGTCGTCAATAATAACGCCTAGAAATTTAGCTTCATGAACTCTTTTAATAACTACATTATTTAAAGTTAGTATGTTCTCGTCATTTTCTACTTCCTCTTTGGCCCGTGAGGGTTTAAAATGAATAAAACAACATTTCTTAATGTTAATATGTAATAAGTTTAGTTTCATATACTTGTACACAAATGATAGAACTTCATTTCCTTTTTCGTATAGTCTTTTGACACATGTGTCTTCTATAAATATGTTAGTGTCGTCGGCAAATAGTATAAACTTTCCTATAATTGATGAGTTACGGATGTCATTAATATAAATAATAAAAAGTAAGGGACCAAGACAGCTCCCCTGCGGCACTCCATAGACTACTGGAAGTTTCTCGGAGTCTTCACCTAATACTGAGACATACTGGTATCTGTTCGACAGGTAACTTGCTATAAGGTTATTTGCATTTCCACGGATTCCATAATTTTCTAACTTATGCAGTAACTTTTCATGTGATATTGTATCAAAGGCTTTACTAAGATCAATAAATATTCCAAGAACGTGTTGTTTTTCTTGAGGCAAGATTCTACGTGGTCCACTGAATAAACAACAGTTCTCAGATGCAATAGCTCTCAGATACAACCTGAACTTGAAGGACTGCCCTAAAACATGTACGTGTGGCCAGAAATACTCAGCAAACCATGCGCTCATCTGCAAACTTGGTGGATATGTGTCACTGCGCCACAACTCGCTGAGAGACACCTTTGCAGAACTAATGAGAGCTGTGAAATGCAAGGATGTGCAGACTGAGCCAGTTCTTCTTCCAGTTGATGGTCTAGAGTTACCAAGGGGAACAGTCCTAGGAGACCAAGCCAGGCTGGACATTTCTGCAAGATCGATTTGGAATGCTTCAGAGAGGGCATTTTTTGATGTAAGGGTATTTCATGCCCCAGCCCCCACCAATGCATGCAAACCGATACCAGCAATGTACCTGACCCATGAAAATGAGAAAAAGCGATGTTACAATGCAAGGGTTCTTGAAGTGGAGAAAGGAAGCTTCACACCTTTAGTGTTCTCGACTTCTGGTGGAATGGGGTGAGCTGAGAGACTGGTCAAGAAGCTGGCCAGTAAGATGGAGTACCACACTGGCCAGAGATACTCAGACGCCGTAGGATACATAAGAAAGCGCCTTCGCTTTGAAATTCTCAGAACAACAGTGATTTCTCTCCGTGGAGACAGAGGTGCGAGAAAAAACATTGTTGACATAAACAGTCTAGATCTTAACTTGGAGCCACAAGGCCAAGGGTAATTTTTAATTGTTAAGGGAATTTTTTGAATTCTTAAAGGGTTGATTTTATATAGGGTCATTGCTATATTATTATGTGTATATTGTTTGAATAATTTTAAATTTTGATATTTTACTGTACTATTTTATGTTGTATATATAATTTTACGGACGAAATGATGCCAGGGGGGACTCCCAACCCACCGCTTCGGCGGGTAGTTGATGCACCATTCACAAAGCAAGAGCCACTTTGGTATACTTGCTGTGAGGTGTCTCAGCTACATGGGTTGGGGGTCCCCCCTTTTTTTTATTTTTTTCCCTCAAAGCTTGTCTTCTGAGGGATGAGGTTGAAGGAAACGTCTTGCAGTTCAAAATGTTGGGCTGTTGATCTTCCTCTGATTATTCCCCTCAGTGCAATGAGTCCTTGTGATATTATGTGTATATTGTTTGTATACTATTTTGACTATAATTCGCTCCTACTAAATCGCTTGCCCAAATTTTAACAAAATTCTTGTAAAAAGGTCGTGAAGGTATAAAAGTAGTCTAATGAGGCGTACTTTTAGACGCTGATGGCGAATCACCCCCATGATGTAGGGTAAAAATGCCCCCAGCTCTCATCCTCCTTAAAACTTTGGCTTGGTTTAGCTGAAAATGTTGGCCAACAAATTGATCTTGTCTGCATAAAATTTCATGTTGTCTGCACATTAAACTTTTCTCATTCAGTACATCTACATTGCAGTGTAATGTGAAAATAGTATTATTCCATACTACTAATAAGATTAAGGGCACTCAAATTTGATACTCAAACTATTATTGGGGGCTATGCGGTGTGCCCCCAAACTCCAGCTATATCGTAAAATTGAACAAAACAACGGACTTTTGGGATGATATATGCCTCCAGTTTTTTGTGGTGATTACGAAACTGAGGGGATTTCAAGTGGGTGCAATCGTGTAGTTTTTCTTTTTGGAAAGAAAGCTCACCACTAAATCCAACACTATTCTCTGTAGCAATGAAATGTATGTCACTGTCCGGAACCCTAATAGAGACTTCGTCTGAACTCATGCTAAGTTCTGACAGAGCAAGTTTTGATGATAGCTTTACAAACGAGAACAACTTGGAACATGTCAATGGTGAACTTCTTGTCAGTTACCCTAACACAACTAGCAAGCAGGTAAAAATTAGATTGCAGTTGTATCTTCAATCACATTAATTACATTAATTCTTCTGAAGTGGTCATTTGTTAGAAGATATACACACACCATTTAGTATTATTGCTCTGTTTATAAAATAAATGTGAATACACCCGAATCTTAAAGATCCAATGATGCAAAATTTTAATCTGGAACAAATTGTATAATATCGTTTTTTTGAGTGAGGACCTAAAATGGTTCAATCTTGCGCCAGTTTAACATTAATTAAACCATTCCTTTAATTGTTTGCTATAAGTATGAATTGAACACACACATTTCGGGTAAAGTACTACAAATAAATTTATATTGCATATTTTATAGGCACACTGTGACACTGTCTATAATCTGAAAGAATTATCATTCTGTGCTATTATTAAATTATGATAGTGGTCCTTGGATACACCAGATAAAATACATCATTCCAAAATATGACCCAGAGAGCTACAGTTTTCTTCTAATACTAAGTTAGTCTGGTATGAGCTGAGTTATATTTTATCAAACCGCAATACAGAAACAGATGAGAGCAACAGTGAGAAGCAGTGTGTTTTGAACAGCTCCCCTTTTTGCGGCGCTGTCCTCCCAAGAGGAGATGTCACTCACTGTGTTGTCGTTACAGTTATCTGATCCACATTTCTTAACCACACCTGGGAATAGTGTGTTTTTTATTTGGTTACAATGTAGATTGTAGTGTCATTTTTTTTGTATAATCTGGTCATAACTGTGAATTAGTGAATTCTTAAGACCCAATCTAGACACAGAAATGATATGTTTTATTAGGATATAAAGCCTAAACTTTTGTATTACTTACATTTGTTTAACGAAACAGTATCAGCAACTTCTTGCAGGTCTTTCTTAAAATCATCACAAGTCGTATCCTCCTTGCTTGCACACCCTTTCAGTGCATCTATCTGAAGTACAGTCTCCATCTTCTTATTATCTTTTGTTGAGGTCACTCTATAACATTGAAATTATTATTGTAAGCAAGTGTCAATGTATTCCATTTTATATGTATTCTGTCCTGGGTTACATAAATATTAAATACCCTTTCCTTTTTACATTGTTAAACTTTTTCTGCTTATTTCAGAAAAAAAAAGAGTTTAATGTCTAAATTGTAAAATTCCCACAAATACTGACGTTGCAATGATTGAAGCACTGACACACTGGTCTTTACTTGATGAACACGTTTGTTTCTCTGCGGGGATGCATACCTTGAACCTACTCTGATCAGCTGAAATTTAGTGCTCTTGTCAAAGTTACTATAGTGACTGGGGTTACTACGTTACAGTCGAACGGTTATTGAGTATCATGTTTCATGATGAATTAGAAACTCTACCTTCTGCTATGATCTAGGGTATCTAACAACAATTTAAGATGCTGGCACAATTAATTTGAATATTTTGTAATTTTCCCTTACATTCTATTGTCTCTCCATCAACAGTTTCTTTAATAGAACCCTGCTCACAGACATAGCATTCCCTTGCTATACAGACGGCTAACAGCGCTGCTAGTGTAATAATTATCCTGCACATCCTGGAGTTATTTGTGTTATTCATATTGTGATACCAAACAAGGTCACTGTAAATGCACTCTAAAATATACATAGTTCTGATTGTAAACGATTATTTGAACAAGTTCGTGCACATACGTCAAATCCGAAAAATTACTAAAATCAAAGCTAAGATTTTGTATGTCAAGAAGAAGTTATTATGCGAATATGTAAACTGCAAGTAATTACTAATATTAAACCTGTGAATATGTCGAAAAGCTATTTGAACGACCAAACTTTTGAATGTCCAGAACTTTTTAGTCGGGCACCGAGGCCGTTACCGTACAAACAGTGTTAATATCAATTGTTGTTTTTTTAATTGTACTATGTAATAAATTGTGAAAAAAGTAAATTCGTTTCAGCAGCTGTTGGATCGAATAGACGATTTACTGAAAAAGATTAACTTCAATAAGGAGCTGATTGAAAGTTACGATACTTTCTTTAAAAACCAGTCTACAACTGCACAAGAACTGAGGTATTTCTTATTTAACTTACTCAAAATAGTCTATAATAATATTTATAAACTGCTTACTCGAACAATCTATATTAATAGTCCCAAAAACTCTGTGAGTGGGTTCGTGCGTGTGTAATTTACGAACGACTTAATCCCTTTTATAATGAGATAATACATAGTGGACCTGCCGGTCACAAGATTCCGGAATTGTTAATTAACTTTTTTTTACGAACGTGCCTTGATTGTTTGGTGCGTGTTTTCGACTAAGCGGGTTTAAACTTTTGCATTTCAACTGCGATAGTGAAGTACCGGCTGTAGGCCTTGGTTACACTTATCTTACATAATTCCGTTGCACTCGTTTTCTGCAAACTCTGAAAATCTCACTGCACTACGGCTAATTCCTCTGAATATAAAACGATATTGATAAAATGCTAGCTAGAGCGTGTTAATCAACACATGTTGCCCTGAGAATTGAAAGTTGACTAGTGACTACTCTTAGTAATTTACTATAATACTCGATAATACACACGATTACGAGTGCCCTACCCCAGGTTAGAGCTACAAGAGCTGAGTGGTTCTTCTGACGGTACACTGTCCCCAATACTACAACCCTCTCCTACTTGGGACTATCAGGCCATATTCGACCAGTCCGAGAACTCGCCTGACTCTGACATTCCTCACAGTACCCAGGTTCGTTACTATGGCAATACACGTGGGGAGGCAATTCTCACTTAGTGACTAGTGAGGCCTTGTCTTATCAGTCTGGTGGATTTAGGAGCCTTGTTATTATGACTCTGAACCTAAGTCCTGATGAAAGAGTAATGTATCTAATATACTGAAACTAACACACTATCCTATACTAGCTAGAATGTTTGAAGGAGGAACGAGTAAGATACTCTGGCTAGCACAGAGTGTGCCCCTGTTCGGACTGCTTTGTTATGTTTCTTATCAGTGGAGAAACCTCCTCTCCATCGTCATCCTCATTGCTTCACTTTACTCCTTCACCAAGAATGCCATCGCCGTGGTAGTTGAGTCAAACAAAGTCCCCAAGCGTGCATTCATATTGCTTGTATTCTTTGACCTGTGGGTGGGCTTGGTGATGTTGAATAAATACATTTACCTAGATATGAAGTACTCACGTGGTTTCCTGGACTGTTTCATGAAGTACACTGGTAAATCATCTGCCACTACAGAACAAACCATCTACAAAGTAAACAAGCACGTGGAAGTGTACGTGTACAAACCATGTACAATCTCCAACAAGGGCTGTGTAGTGTACATACACGGGGGAGGGTTCTGCTTTCTGTCCGCGGCAGGCTTCAACAAGTCTATCTCTCAGATGTCCCACTACTTGGAGATGGTGGTGGTGAGTGTGGAGTACAGACTAGCTCCAGAGCACCGCTTCCCAGCTGGTCTGATAGACAGCTACTCTGCAGTGCAGTGGGTACATGATAACAGTGAGATGTTGGGGGTGGATTGTAACAGTATCTTTGTAGCTGGAGATAGTGCGGGAGGGAACTTATCTGCTGCTGTTAGTCTGCTGTACAGAGACAGACAGGGGGCACCACTAGAGGCTGAGACACAGGACGTGCTTCCAGAGACTGAGACAGAAGAGGCACTTCCAGAAACAGAGACACAAGACGCTCCTCAAGATAAGACACCAGAAGATAAGAAAAGACCTGGTCTAGCAGGGCAGATCCTCCTCTACCCTCTTCTACAAGGTTACAGTAGCTCTCACCCCTCCATGATAGATAACGGCACCTCATTCTTCCCTCACCCTGAAATGGCCATGGCCTGTATATCTATGTATGTATCAGGAGGAGACAGATTTACCCGTTGGTTGGGGGACCCTGAAAAGATACCGACCAAAGCTCCCAAGTTCTGGCAGACAGTGGTAAACAAGGATGCCAGTCAGTTGGAAACGATAAAGGAAGTTAAAATGTTGGCTGAGCATTCTGATAACGTTACTTTTATGGAGATTATGGGTAATAGTTACCTGCTCCCGCTTCACGCAGAAGACGTCAGTAACCTGCCCCCCGCGTACATAACGGTCGCGGCTGCAGACACGCTGCGCGACGAGGGGGAGTGGTACGCGCACTATCTACGAGAAAATGGAAACAGCGTGGAGTTAAGCGAGGTTAAACATGTGCATGGGTTTATGATGCAGTACGAAACGAATGAGATAGCTAGAGGTGAACTTATGAAGATTAAAAAGTGGATCGGTAAAACTCTAAGTGTGAACTGATTGTATTAAGGAACATTTAGAAATCACTGTTATCATCATTATATCCCATAGTTACTAAATTGATAGCTCATTTTTTTAACTATTAAAGTGGCAAATATTTGCTTATGTAATACTTCTTGTTTTGATTGATGTTCAACTTTTATGATTTTATCATCTTGTTTTAAATTATAGGTATTAGTGAGTCGAAGTTTTTACATTTTTATGATGGGCGATGAGGAGGTCTCCATTTCCTATATTACCTGTTCAACCAATCCTAATTCAGCATTATGTCTCACTTTCTAAACAAATAAGTAAAATATAAACTAATTAACGAAACTTTTGTGAAAGGTAAATAAACAAAATAATAAAGATCGTCCTAGCAGATCCACAGCAAAAGCAACAAATAAGATAGCTACAATAATATCCAAACAGGTACAGGTGTATCCAAACAAGTGCTGAACCTACCTTAGAAACACGAAACTTCCAATACTTTAACCAATCACAGCAGCTCCCTGAAACCACGTGATTTGTCTTGTTCAATCAGAGAGCTCCATTTGCACCGTTACTTATCTGCACTTCCCTCTCAGAAACATGGCTTTTAGATCCTCTATATTGTTTAAATCTGTACAACTCCTCCACTGCAGTGGTACTGCACTACTGCACTACTGTACACGTATAATCTAACTACTTGTGTGGCAAATAATACCTTAATAACAGCAGCTGTAGAGAGTGTTTTAACCGTATTTGGCCAGATTACCAGTTTAGCTCTCGTGTTCAATGGAATGTAATTTATTTTACGGAGACACATGACATACTTTAGGAGTTGGATGTAAGTTAAAGCTTTTTTCGTGTTACTGATGATATTAAGGTAATGGCAGTTTTGTGGGATTATATTTAAATTTTGTATTTCTGTTAGACTGTTGTTTTATTTAGTTATTTGTGTGCTAATTAATTATTGCTATGAAACAATATTATGTGCTACGAATGAAATAAGAAATTGCAGTACGTAATAGCTATACCTTGACAACTGTTTAGAAAAGTTATGTCAACCACGAATAACAAAATTTATAAATATTCCAGGATCATAAATCCTATCAAATATAAAGAAGTTTCTATCTAAACAACTTGTTTTTCAGGTATCAGATGAGCTGCTGTCTCGTACCAACAATAAGGTACAAATACAAATATCCAGTTTGATCTTTGAATTAAATACAAATAGCTTATGGATCTGTACAGTAAGCTTTAAAATTCGCAGAATAAATTTTTTATGAATTTAGATGAGCCCATCACAGCAATTTTATTACGTCACAGAACTTAATTTGACGTTCAGGACCTGAAGTTGACGAACTCTGACAAGGAGCTAA
This sequence comes from Bolinopsis microptera, assembly GCF_026151205.1. NCBI lineage: Eukaryota > Metazoa > Ctenophora > Tentaculata > Lobata > Bolinopsidae > Bolinopsis > Bolinopsis microptera. The sequence goes on from NC_087074.1 coordinate 10,940,711, forward strand.
TCTCTTACTTAGTAGATAGGGAGCGGGAGATACTGAGACTGCAACATTGTGTTGATAACAACTCATGGGAATCTGACAAGGTAACTTTTAATGTGTGGTGTGACGTCATAACACGTGGTGTGACGTCATAACCCAGCGTGACGACATGATTATCTGAAGTATTTGAAATTATTTTCTTGTCACCATGACCATGATAACTATCTGCAGAGTACATTACGGAACATTGAAGAAAGTTATGTGCGAAGATATTGGGGGCTATGGGAGCAGAACAAGAAGCTTAAGAATATTCTGAGCGTAAGTAATTATTACACTTGGGGGGGGGGGGGGGGGGGGGGGGCGGGGGAATGGCCGGGGGGGGGGGGGGGGTAGTTCGGCACATGCTAATTTTAGAGGTGGAGAAATCTGACTTCTCCTTCAACCGCTTTATACATTGCGCTGCACCTAGCCACAACTGTTGCGGAAACCACAACAACGCTAAATGATAATAATTAAATATGTTTGAACAATGCGTCCTAGAATTGGTCCTAATTGTTATTGGTGTTTCCGCCGCTTGATGTTTTATTTGCAGAGCATTATGCCCCAAAGCTTGGTGCACCAGTATGATCATGGTTTGGATGGGAGTCGTGGAAAACAAGATTGTGAAGTTGGAGGACGGTCCCCAATCAAAGCATCCTTCGAGCTGTTTGGACGCTGAATTCAATTTAAAATTGTGGAATCTCCTGTTACAGCCTGATCTGAATTTTATTTGTATATTTAAATATTAATGTTGTGTCAGTCTTGTTATTTCAAAGGGTTGAAAGGTTGTAATTCTGGAGATCTCCCCTTTACCATTTTCCGTCAAGTCCACATCCTTAATTACAACCATCCTTCCGGAATCCGTTAGGTCCCATCAATCCGTACAGTAACATGGCATGAGCGATTACTTTTTTTTCTCTGCTGTTGGTTTGTTGTACGGAACTGATTTGAAATATGATACTGTATATATACAGTATATAGTATAGCTCTATAATCCCTATAATCGAGTACGTATGGCTCTGCAGTCTAAAATTCTACTATCATTTTCTCGTACCCTGTACTGCACTATTTTAAGAGACTACCTCATTAACTTGTTCGCTGTTTAATATCAGGATTAAAATTTATAGCCAGGATCGGCCAATTGTAACAGCTTCTGAAATTTGATATTTTCGGATTAATATGATTATGTCAGTGTTAAGATTATGCCTGACAAGTTGTAACAGCGGGCGTGTAGCTGTAGACAGCTAGACATTTCACATATGTTTCCTCAGACCACCTGCCCTTACTGTTAACACTAGGTTGTTAATCCCTGCGCAACAAATTCAAATTCTGAACGTGCCTAATTAGGAAATAAGGTCTACATTAAAATTTTAGCGCCGACGCGAAAGTTTTGTTATGATAAAATGTGATCGCTAAAATCAAATTTAACTGGCTGAATGCGCGCGCGCACGCCCAGTGCGTAATAAATGGAACCTGGACGTATCCGGTCCGGCCGGCCTGATCTGACGAACTTTTCAGAGGGGGTCAAGTATTTTAAGATTTTAGAACATTGCACTGAAGCGAAAACGTTCAAAGGGGACGTTCACACTTCACACAATATTACGTAATCAGCCGAGGAGGAGGGAGGGTTCCAAATGATTACGCTAGTGTAATTTTGACACAATAGCTATGTGTAAAACTGATTACGGAGAGGGGGGGGGGGGGTCAAAGATTGTTCAAAAATTTATTACGTAATATGTGAACGATCCCAAACTGTAAGCTTGTTTTTGTGTCAAAAAAGAAATCGGATATGACAACAGCCTTGTCAATAGTCCTGGTGCTTTATGAAGGGAAAAGTTTACTTTTTAAATACCATCTTGCCTGTCATTAAAGGAACGAGACTCAAGATTTTATAAAATGTTCATAACCAATAATCGTAGCTGTTTTTATTGATTCAAACATCACACAGTCATCCTGAGGATCACACTTCTTCTGTTAGAGTAGATACAGCTTATTCGTGTTTGCAGAGGAATCCCTTCACCATGTTAAAGATCATTTGGATCATCTGGTTGTCGAACTGAAGTAAATTATTGCGGTTAAATACAATTTTATGTTGAATGAAGATAATATTACCATAGCAATCCCACCGTATTGGGCCATTATACAAATAACGTACTTTTACTAAAGATCATTTCTTTAAAAACAGTTCGATAATAAGAAGAAGGGCTTTAACCAAAGTAAGTGGTTGACCAATACGAGTTACAAATATAGCAGTGTCTCACCGGAAGTTTGTCCATGTCGCAGACAAATCCTTTAACCATTTCTATGATAGTGTCGATAAAGTTTCCCTGTGGTCCCTCCAGCTCCACGGGGCTAGCCACACTCAGGGCAGCAATGACAGAGAACACTACACCAAAATATTTAATTTTTAGAAGGGTTTGTTGGCTTGATTACTTTAGATGATAGAAATATTTTATGAGTTGTTGGACATCAGAGGATGCTTTATATTGTAAAGGTGAGAAATTTACCGCAATGGTCTAAGGTTGAGTTTTGGTGTTAAAGATTATAACTTCTTTGTTTGAAATGGTTAAGTTGACTTCGTTTATTTATACAAATGTTTCCGTTTCAAATCCGGTATTTTTCAGCATCGTTTCAAACGTGAGAACTGAACAAAGTCAAAACATATGGTACATTGTTAAATTTATCACCTTGACATTGTCTAAGCAAGGATGCAACTAGTTTAATATCCTTTTTTAAACCTTATCATTATAATATTATGTCATAATAACAGTTTTTACCTGTACTGGTCATTATTGCCGATTTAATAATAAAAACTATGCTATTTGGAATTTAATTAGGTCGTATAATAAAAGGATTTCTAATCAAATCATAATTCTGACAGCAAGCGTGGTTTGTACACAGTGCACATATAAAAGTCATAATCAAATTCCACTGTTTTTAATTTCCCAATCTGTAAGCTCCCTCCTTATAAGGTCTTCTGGCTCGTCTTGACATAAATTCAAATTTAGATATCATGAGTTTAATGATGCTAAAGCTCCCAATTATGTAGAAGACCGATTTAAGATCTTGACTTTGACAAAGATTTTGATCACACATTTATTGAACAAATGATACAGTTAGTTGAAATGCAGTTAAATATCATTATCAAAGAAAGACAAATGACAGTATCAAAACCGGTTAAATTCCAGTCTCCAAATTCCATTCGTCCTGTTTGATATAACACACATATTTATCCACTCACACGTGACTTGCGAAAGGAGAGTGTGTTACATCAAACAAGAAATCCTAGAAAATCAAGCTTAGTAACGTGGGTGTGGTTCACAGTCCTTGAATCAACTGGGTACCCTGTTGGCCTCTGTTAACAGTTCCTACTATACGTGGTGATTTCTGTTTCCTCTAACGAACTCCTCTTTTGCTGACCTCTTCCCTCGGGTGCCTATTCCTCCTGGCTGACGATACCCTCGGAGCCATCTGCCTTTCTTAACTGACCTCCGCTTCCTTCTGCGTTTCAAATCCTCATTCTTTCCTTCCGTCTCTTCTCCTTCTTCTTCCTTTTTTTCTGTCTCTTCTCCTCCTGTTTCACCCGTCTCACGTTGGACAATCTCTGTCTCCGCTAACTTCTTCCGTATCTCCAGAACTTTCTTCATCTTGTCTATGAATTGTTGAGGGGGACGTTGGTGCCCTGATTTCTTCCCTCCGTCCTCAATAATGTCTCTTCTTTTGTTTCCAATCTTGCTTCGCAACGTCCCTCTCTTTCCTCTTGAATTCTGCCCAGCGACATCTCTCTTCTTTTGCATCAAATTCCGTTCTGCAACTTTTTTCGGATTCTCATCTGCAGTGTCTGTGTCTCTTTTATAGAGCCTTGGTGACCTTGCAATTACACGAATTAATGTACTTGAAAACCTTAAAAATTGGGAAACATTACCTTGAAAACTATGAAAAATATTTTAAGCAACTTTCAGTATGAAGGCCTGGATAAACCTACCACCATGTATCAGTGCTGTACGTTCCTGAAATAAAGACAGATTTTGTTAGGCTTTCTGATTAGTATTATGAAAATATGAGAGAAAATATAAAAAACCACTGGATTAATTTGTTGAAGTTTCAAAGCAGTCTACTCATCTTATGAGTGGACTGAACCCCTCGTGGTCCAGAGCCCATCAACAGATCGGCTACGGGTATTTTCTTGTCTACAAGCTGTGATCCACCCCTATTTAGTTAAACTTCTTCATGTCTGTAACTTGTTTTAGCCCATTATTGCATTAATGTACATACCAGTGTCGTCCATAGAGTCCGTATGTGGGTAGTAGTAAGGATCGTACGAGTAGTAAGGATCGTAAAGCCAAGGATCGTAGTAAGAATCGTAGAAAGGATCGTAATAAGGGTCGCTCAGCTCGGTGAGTGGTTTTGGATTTTGTTGAGACTGAGGATCGCAGATATCTCCAAAGGTAGACAGGAACATACATACTGAGAGATCTTGAGTGAGGACATCATGAATTTCCATGCCAGAATGTTCTAAAGGTCATTTTGATCAGTGTCACAGATTAATATTAGAAAATCATAGATATAAATCACTAACGAACTAGAATAACAAACCTATATCTACGAGTTCCTGTTCGTAGATCTCCACGTCAGTTGGGGGAGGTATCGGTGGATGGGGTGGAAGAGGTGGATGGGGTGGTGGGCGTGTGACCAAATAATCGTCCCAATCCCACCATCCACTATAGTCAGAGTAATATGCTGTTACTGCCTTCTCAATGTCTTCACTGTCCTCATCCTCCTCCATCTTGTAGGTCTTTGTATCATCTATTGGTGGGGTGTCCTGATGGTGGAGTATCCGATGATGTGAGGATTATACTTGAGAATTGTCACACTAAATTCCTCCCTCGCCAGAACCGGTTATAAATAGTGTCGAATCTACCAAAATTTAAACGTGGTCTTTACACCGGTACCGCCCAGGTCCACAAACTCGAAATATACCAATGTTACTGCGTCACTGCCCTTGGACCTAGTCTACATTAGATAAAACTTATGAATTACCCAGTCGGTAGAAGGTGAAGATGCTGTCGGGCTGCGGCTGGTTATTGTAGAGATTGTAGGACTTGTAGGTGGGCTTGAAGAAGGATCTTTATAAGATGTGCTCGTACCAGCTGGCTCTGTTGTTTCTGCTGCAGAGTTTTATTATTAATGATAGCGTGTAAAAAGGTACCGGTCATTGTGTGCAAACTTTAAAGACGCCAAACCGCGCCTATTCGGTCTACATTATTAGGTGCACCTAAAGACTTTATAATTTCAGGACATTTTTTTGCACCAACATCAAACATGCATATGGATGATAATCCCATTCCAAAGTAGTTCATCGCCTGAGGGGAGGACACACTTATAAGAACATGCACTTTACATGATGGGATACTGGAGGAGAAAGATGATCGGAAAATCACAATAGGGTCGTAGTCACAGTAAATTGTGATCGGTTCTCCAGCAAAACAACGAATCCCTCAAAAAATGCTTTAAACTTACCAAGGGATCTCCCGGTAATGAATATCGGAAATCACTTTTAGGGGTGGCATTAAGGTTGAGAGAAGTCCTAGTTATTTGATATCCGGATAGGAACATTATTTATGATTTGCAGTTTTGTAATCTCGACTGTTCAAAAATGTCTGACAATCACGTAGATACGACCAACGGGAACTGCTTTTGTTTTTTATTATTGAAAAGTAGCAGTTATACTTTACCCGAGTAATCAGTGCAAGGTCTGGTATCACACACTACGTAATCATCATCCTGGCAGCACTTGCTGGATATAGTGAGCGGACCCCCATCACAACTCCTATCGAACAAGGACTCAAACTTCTCGTATATGTGCTTGCAGCAGTACCGACCAGAGTAGAAGACCCAGGGGTAGTCAGGCGGACAGGTATCTGGGGTTCCGGTGTCAAGTCTGGGGGTTAAACGGGGGGCCGCGGACTGGGGAACAGCTCAACACCCGGCACACTTGGAGTTTACGTTTCAAACTCCGTACATTCAGAATAAGTTACATAAATCTCGTACAAATTGCTCATACGAGATACGACAAGGTGAGGAGGAAATACTCACGATATTCAGTAGGTGTAGTACTCCAGTACCAGGAGTTAGAGCTGCTTGAGAAACTACTGGTGAAACTGTCACCCAACCAGTCAACATAATCATCGCCTCCCTTCTCCTGACCTGTCTTTCCTACATTTAGCCAGAAATCATTCCAGCTCCAACTCGCACCTTCCCCTGGGGTACATTTTGATGAAGTGAAGGAAGATAATCATGTGGAGGAAGATAAAATAGAAGAAGTAGATTTAAAGAAATCTAGTCATGTTACAGGAGTGTTGGGGGAATACTTGATATTGTTAAACAAAAACCCATATTAAGTTGGGCATGGAGTTTCATAAACACCTCACTAAAACAGCTATGAAGAAGTAACTAAACGAGCCATGTAATTACCTAATTATCAATTAATTAAGTGATTACCTAGGAGAGAATAGCATGACGTCAGAACCAGTAAAATCGTCCAACTCATTGAAACAGGAAGCGAGGGGTACTGAATACTGATAGTAAGGAGATTTAGAACCGGGGGTTTTATACCCCTCCCTGCTTCCCCTTCTGTTGTTTTAACTAACATTCTCCATTACTTTTAATTTTATCTAATGCTTGTTTAGCAGGGTCTACATGGTAAATCCCATCAATTTGACGTACTACCATTTAGCATGAAAGGATTTATAATTGTAAGAGATTACCGGAACATTTTATCCGTTAAATCTAATCTGATGTGATAGATTTGGAGTACCGTGATCACGATTTTTGCGAGATTAATTCACTTTGAATGTCATAATGCATAATTTTGTGGTGAAATTAGATGTTTTTACTCGGAATGATCATTAGACACAAAAAGCGGCTGAATTTAACCCCATCCCTCCTCGGCCTCCCCAAAAAAAATAAGAAAATTGTCTAATAATAATAATTCGGGTTACTATTGTTACCTCGTGTAATTGCCATGGTAACCTCACGCAGTTGCCATGGTAACCTTATTCAGTTGTTAGGATAACATATTATGTGATTGCAGGAGATACGAGCCAAGGAGAACAGTTTAGTGGATCAGCTCCAGGAGCAGGAACAACTCACTGTTTTCTACGCTTACCTCAACCTTTCTTCTGAAAGGGATGTCAAGGTAACACTAACTTTATTAATGAGACTGCTAATGATAGGTTTTGTAACGAGGAAAAGTTGGTAAACGTGGTGTTAGCAGTCGAGTAACCAAAAGGCTCGGCACTGTAATATCACGACTACCAATGAATCTGAGTGTACAAAACAGAATTGTGCGAACGAAATCATAGGACTAGGAGCATTCGTATCTTCGTATGTTTGGAGTGCTTGGCATCGCGCGGCACGTGACCTTGGAAACTGCAGTCACATGGTGCCTACGTGTGCTATTCTACCTTGAGAAAATGTTACCCACATGCTGTTCTACCGTGAGAACGGTGGGAACAAACCGCAAATATTGTAACTTTAACTGCTAGGTGTGAAATAAAAACCGAATATAACCCACCACTATTATCTTTTTAAATAATTACTACTTTTAAACATTTCGCCGTGTATACAGTGTGTTGCTTGTTACAGCCGTAATTTTATCTTATATCTTATCTTATCAAAGATATTTTTCAGGAACACGAATTGACTGAGGACTCTTTCTCTGATGATGAGTAACGGTGTGGAACTACCCTCGCACTTTCAATCCTACCCTATACCCTACGTTCTATCCTACAATATATATCCCACCTTCTATCCTACAATATATATCCCACCTTCTATCCTACAAGATATATCCCACCTTCTATCCTACAATATATATCCCACCTTCTATCCTACAATATATATCCCACCTTCTATCCTACATCATATCCGTCCTGCTGAAATAACCGTTAACTTGACTTTGACTAATCATATTATTCATATACCTGGTCATCTAATCCACAACTTCGAAATTATCCTTTTTGGCTTTTGAATATATTGTGCTTGGTGTGGTATTGATTTGTTCTTGATAGTCATCCTAAAGCACCAAATTTCTGAAATAAACAGATTTCCCAGTGTGTTTTACAAATGAGAATTGATATTAGATTTTGGGAGGATGAATCTGACTAATTTATGGTGGTGTTTAATTAATATATCTTCAACCGCTTTATTACTATCAGTATTACTTTTTATTACTTATCATTTTAATATTTACTTATCCTAGTCGTTATTGACGTTATCTGGATTTTACCAAATGTTTTCGCTTTATGTGTACAGTCAACGGAAAATGCCACCGACAGAAGCTAAATTATTATAAAACTGGGCATTTTCCATTTATTATTTTTTACTGTGGAAATGTAAATAGCTGTCAGAAAATAAATAATGTTTAAATTTTATTGTAATATATCCAGCTGTCTATGTATTTATTAAAACATTAAATTTAAATGTGTATCGGTTATTTGATCTTTTTTCTGATGCAAGTAAATCCCCAAATAAAAACCGGTGGACAATAAGAAGTTCGCTTATTACGTTTAGAACTGCGGCGTGGACGGAATTTCAGAAATTTTACACTTTCTGAAATGTAGATTATATAGCCATAGGGCCTGGACCTGACTTACTTTCACTTCAATTAATTAGGTTTGTTTTCTGTGATGAAAGGATCGAAAATAATTTTGATATTTATTAAAAATCAATCCAAATTCCTTTTATGTTCTATTTTGAAAGATGTAAGCGTCGATTTTTACTGTTTACATCCACTACATCGCTGTCATGTGCTGTCGTTCCATAACACTCCTTAACGTTAAAGTTTCACATAAATTTAATATCAAAAAATGTACACATTTGAATAAGAATATAATATTATCTGGATTGTAATAATTTATAGGTGAATTGATACCGGATGATAGCTCCCAGAAACTTGTGTTTTTTGGTCCTGTAAATTTGGGTGAAGTCGTCGTATTTGGGTCCAGTTGTAGTATGAACTGGGCGAAGAGTGGGAAATGTGTCAAATTAGGTGAAGCTGTCGGTCACCCCAGTTAATAGGGGTCCTGGAAACATTGTAGTAGTAGTAGTAGTAAACCCGCGATGGGGTGGCATGTGCCTCAATAAAAATATTACAATCATTTATTATTATATCAATGTATCATTAAATATTTCAAAAATATCAATAACGTATGGTTGATCCTTCACACTTGGTAAAATATATAAAAATAAAGTTAATCTACACTAAAGAATAAATAATCTATATTATATAAATCAACAATATTAACTCCCCATCTTCATGTAGTCATTTATCAAAGCGGTAGAAATCCAAGTAATTTTAGTACGCGGTGCGCAAGGAATTTCGTTTTTTTTTTTAAATGTGTAGGCAAGATAAGCCTAAGTGTGGCAGTGAAAATTGAAAAATAAGTTGCAGAATAAATTGCAGTGACTGACTGTCAAATGCATTTTCGCAGTTCATTTATTTGACTGCACAGTGCACTAACGTTTAGGATTCTTACAGCTGTTATATTTTGCTAATATTTTGTTTAAAAGTTGTAAAGGACAAAGTTCTTGTCCGTCCACGAAAGGTTTTCTAGGTCAAGTTTTTGTTTGTCCAGTAAGTAACGTACAATGTTGTCCTTGTATGAATTAATAAACTTATCTTGTAACTTAGGTACGTTGAAGGGAAGGATTTTGTTTATTTCGTTTATCGTGTTGTTATATAATCGTGGTCCTACGTTAGAGATGCTATAATCGGTGATCCGTAATCTGTTGAACTTAATTTCAAAATACTTTGGATTTCTCCTTTCCGTTTGTCTAAGCGGTGATTTTTCAAATATACTACAGATACTCGATGGTGCTACTCCCATATAAACCTTGTGCATCAAAGTTAGACAGCTTTTAGCAATGAGGTTAGGAAGAGCCAAAATTCCTATTTTGTTGAAGATGGATTTTGTGTGAGATGGTAGTTTACGTTTTTCTTTGTCGTAAAAATAGTTATGATAATCTGAATCAGTGGCGCGAATAGCTTTCTTTTGAGCAGAGAATAAAGACTGAATGGAATTTAAAGATTTAGTACCCCAAACAGTATATAGCGCAGTAATACAGGTGAGATTGAATTAAACTATTGTATAGCATTTTTTGAGCTTTATTCGGAATGGAACTTTTAAGTTTCATCATTACGCCTGCATTTCTGGATATTTTAGTCTTTAACTGTTTAATGTGCTGGCTCCAGCTAAGTTTTGAGTCAATAATGACACCTAAAAATCGTTCATGTTCACTTTTCACTAGTCGCTGTCCTTCTATACTAATATTTATATCCTCTGGTAATCTGTTAGTGAATATCATGTATTTAGTTTTTCCTATATTGAGTTTAAGACCGTTGTTTTTAACCCATGTCTGTACAGTATTTAATACTCTGTTTGCACGCATGTTCAGTTCAGTGTACGTGTCGGCAGAAACGATGATGTTTGCATCATCAGCGAAGAAAATATAATGGGCTATATCGCTTACATTTGCAAGGTCGTTTATGTAAATAATGAACAATATAGGACCAAGAATGGACCCTTGAGGAACTCCATGTTCCAATCCCATTTTTTCTGAACTGCAACCGTTGACGTGAACATACTGTTTCCGGTTAGTTAGATAAGACTCAAACCAGGATAAGCTAAGGCCTCTTACACCATAGTGCTCCAGCTTATGTAGCAGTATCTCACTGTCTACTAGGTCAAACGCCTTGGAGAAGTCAAGAAGCAGTAATGCTGACACTTGCTTCCTTTCTAGAGCTTTATGTATGTTAAACTGAGCTTCAAGCAACGCATGTTCACAACTGTGACCCGATCTAAAACCAAATTGCGACGCATATAGAATATTACGTGATTTTAGGTGCTTTACTAAACGTGCATGCATTATTTTTTCGAATATCTTTGAGAAGCAGGACAAAAGTGAGATTGGTCTGTAGTTTGTAATTTCGCTGCGCGATCCTCCTTTATGGAGTGGGATAACCTTAGCAAGTTTGAGCTTTTCGGGGAATACTCCTTCGTGGAGGTATTGATACGATACCTAAGAGAGGTTGTTGTTTCAGAGGGTTTGTGTTAACAATCATGAGCTGAACAGCTTGTGACGATGCGGTCATGTGGTGTGCCGGGGGAACAAGTTACTGTTAGTTTATTGTTCATACCCCACGTGTCCCTCACGTGATCATAGTCACGAGGTTAGAACCTCGCGGGATTCGAGGTCAAGCGTATCCGTAATCGGTACAGTCACTGTCGCGGTTTATCTTTGTGTGTGATACAGTTGTATATTCTAAATCTATGTTTGTTGAGGGATCCATATTTGATATTGTATGGATATTTTCCATCGTGATAGCGGCTTTATAGTTAGAGAGTCCATTTTGTTCTGTTACATTGAACTGTAATCGTGTGCTTCGACATCAACACCCAAAGTGAGTCGTGGATTTTCTGATTAAATAGAAAAGTCGTGCACACAGCTATATTGTTCAAGTGTTCAGGTTTGAACTGCTGAAATAAGACGATAATCATGCTACCGAATAGTTGCTTATCTGACAGGTGAATGAACCTGACAGTGTATTACTGATAAGTGAACTGCAGGCTGGCGATCACGTGCAAAGCTAATTGCAGTCACGTGACTGCCACCATATTGCACGTGGGCGGGTGGTTGCTAAGTAACAGGGGTGCAGTGAAAGAGGCGCCGAGCGGGCCTGTGTAAGAGGCGTGGACTGGTTATCTTAGCCTCGTGACTTGCATGTCACATGGGTTGCTATTGACAAACGCGCTGTAGCTTTCACTTTACAGTTTACACGCGTATTTGTTCTATTTGAGTGTTCTGTTTTGCGTTTATAGGTTACGTTACGCACTACATGCGCTGCTGCTGGGATTGTAAAAGCTATGCAAATTAAGAAATTAGGCGACATGAACATAATTTCACGTCCAGTATGGTAAAATCTATGATAATATCAAGTACGTACTATATTACGTACTAGTGCACTATTATTGCCTCTGACAGTATATTCTAAGATTGTAGCTCTATTCTGTTACAGTTTTGAGGTTGAAACAAGGAACTTATAATTATAACAAATTTCTTGTTGTCAACTCGTCGTCTCTGCTCCTTACCATGTAGTTACCATTAATGATTACGTTACATTAATGATTACGTCACATTAATGATTACTTTACCAAGTTACCAGATAATATTAATAACCACGTGATATTCTCGCTTAATGATTATTTAGTTTTACCTTTAAAAGTACAGTTTAAACCCAATTCACTGCGGATCTCTTTGGGGAAATGGAATTAGATTTTCAATATTTCGGCAACTTTTCACCCGTAGAATAAAAATACCGGTAAATCAGCAATCAGGTCTCTTGCTTACACGTTTACAACGCCAGTAAAGTTTCAGTTGTGGGGAAGTAAAATACTTTCTGCAAATTCCGGTCACGGTTTATCAGGATTCAGTGTTACTCTTAACGTTTACTAAGATTCTGAAACGTTCGTAAGGACCGTATTCATCGCCGTTCTTATAGTTATTGTATTTTGTAAGCTCAATAATTAATCAATATCATTTAAATTTGCAGTTTTACTCAAAAACAAGTTTAATTATATAAATTATATAAAGCAGAACTGTATCGCTACCAGTCTCAACCGTCACCTAGTTTTATAATTGAGACAAGCATCCCTGTCAAAATGGGTAATCTTGCAAGAACACGTGCCACTACCTGCCACGTGGTGCTATTAGTAAACGTGTATTGTGTAAAGTGTACCGTATCTAGGTACACCGTGTACAATGTATGGTGTACATTAGTACAGTGCACATGTGTACAGTGTAAAGAATGAGAATAGTGTACACTTTAATGTATTTATTCAGTATCCAGTCCCTACCTAACAAATACACCTCGCACACTGTATTTATATAAGGCAGCTTTAGCGCGGGCGGCGGTGAGTAGTGACTCTGTGTCACATGAGGTCCTGTACTTTAAAACTGAAAATTGAGGCAGCCTGGTCAAGTGCACGTGGGCTTTGTTCCAGTCACGTGGGCTGGATCTGCAGGCCGCTCTAATTGACCGGGAGACCACGTGAGATTCTCTGATACTGTCTCAGTTAGGTCACGTGACTCTCCAGCGCTCCCCATATATTTGGAGGATTACAATAACCATTAGGCGAGAATATCACGTGGTACACCTGGATCACGTGCTACTCTGTCGACCAATGTACTGTTGTCATGGTAACTATCGGGCTGTCTTCTACGTAAATAGAGGTGTGTCACGTGGTGTTGGAGAGCAGAGTGACGACTAAATAGCTGACTGAGAGGAATGCTTGCTGTCAGGTTGCTCTCTCACCCACTGTAGGATTGAGCGAGAGTATTTACTGGACTGTGACCACGTGACCCTCGTGAACTTGGAACAAGGATATCTCAGAGAAGCTACACAGGTTACCCGGGCGACGAGTCACGTGGGCCGGGCGATAATCATATAACACAATCTCGGCAGTAGCACGTGACACTTGAGTTTCCAGTGGACCTCGTGACTCATTACTCCTATCTGATTACTGAGCGGGCTGCTCACGTGACTTTTCTCAAAAGACTGGTAGCATTTATCCTCACCTGACCGGATTGCTGTCTCTCTGCCCACGTGATAGATTAGTCACGTGGTGAGTTTTAGTGCTCGTAGCACGTGGGCTCTGTATTGTAGAGTGTAAGACATGTTAATGTGTGAGTGTAGAAGTATCACGTGGGTCTGGCTGAGTGCGGGCCGCGTCACGTGGTGTTGATGTGTCTTGCCAAGTCACGTGGGACTGCTCTGTGTTGCTAGGTCACGTGATCGGGCTGTGTGTTGCCAAGTCACCTGACCCAGAGAGAGTAGAGAGACCCGGTACGCTAATCTTTGTAATTGCTCCTCCTCTCCACTAATACGTGTTGTTGTTTTAACGGGACACACTACACTGGAGTGTAGTCCAGGTCCCACTACTGTTCCTAGCCGGTACCAAGTGTTAACACTGACCAGTTCACACGTGCACTGCGCGTCACGTGACCTATAGTTTGACAGTGTTTAGTGTTGAGTTGCAGTGTGCTTTTTACGGAGCGCTGTCACGTGGGGCTCTAAAGTCACGTGTTACTCTGTAGTAGAGCTCAAGTCACGTGGTAACCAGCACATTCCTCTTACCTCGCTCTCTCTCTCTCTCTGTCTCTCTCTCTCTCCAGGAACGTTCTCTGCTTCTAGTTTTACTGCACCCGGGTTTCTAATCAGCACACTTTATCTCTCCCTCAGTTTTGAAGTTAGCTTCCGTCCTGGTTTCCAAGTTGAACCGCACACGATTCATTCCATTGTACTTTGCTCGTGCTCTTTATGTTATCAACCGTGGCTCTCATTGTCTTTGTCTCTGTTATATAATTAGTTTTGACACTAATGTTGTACTGCTAATATTGTTTACAATTTTATAATCACCTGTCTGTAGCTGGTGCACCTGTTTCTGCTCAATCAATTGTTGGTTATAAAATAATAGCTTGTGATCTCTTCTCTCTAATGATTGTGCCACACATCATCATTTTAAAATAATCACCCTTAAATCCATCTATATTCTGATGAGACCTTGTTATTTTTAGGTTTCGTGTTTTTCATTGACCGTATAATCTGTGTGACTGCACCAAAAGAGGAGTCTGTAGAAGAAACCACTATAATATTATTTGAGCAGCAACCTTTCCCGCTAGTTCAGCAAGTTTTGTGGTCCCAAACAGTGCTGATCTCTTGAGACTATTATACATTAATAACCTTATGTAGCCTCTTAATTAAAGGCCAATCAAATTTATTCTAATATTAAGTATTTTTAATTGTAGATCGACCGAGTAATGGTTCATGATTTATTTTAAATTCAAAATTAATCGTCGCCGAGCAAAAATTATATTCACCCCATCGATTATTCTCTTTCGGTAGCCGAGCATATTGCAATTAATTTCGCTAAACTCAAGCAATGGTTAATTCATCATCATTCACTGTAAAATTATTTCATTATTACAATTAAGAAGCATCTTGCTACCATTAAATTTTCAGCGTCTCAGTTAAATCACTGAAGCGTGAAGATCAGTGGACAGTTAAAAAGGTCAATCAGCGAAGTAAGTAGTGCCCCGTAAAGCTGATAAATAGTAATGATGACGTCACACCTCCTCCTCCTCCTCCTTCTGACTGTTCTCTCAGTGTGCAGTGCCAGTAACCCTCCCCAGATGTGTCTGAAGATGTCACCCTGTGGAGCTGACTGTTTCACCACCTGTGATAACCCCTGTCAGTGTGATCTCACCAGGAGGGGTCAGCTTTCCTTCCCCTCCTACGGGGGTATGTGTAAAGATACAGGCTTTTGTGAGTTGCCTCCCCCTACCGTGCAGCAGTGTGTGGAGGGGAGTGAAGATTCAGTGTCACAGTGCCCCAGCATGGTTAG
Source organism: Bolinopsis microptera (assembly GCF_026151205.1). Taxonomy (NCBI): domain Eukaryota; kingdom Metazoa; phylum Ctenophora; class Tentaculata; order Lobata; family Bolinopsidae; genus Bolinopsis; species Bolinopsis microptera. Next base: position 10,956,190 of record NC_087074.1, read on the forward strand.
TGAGGAGGAAGCAGTGAGCAGGTTCACGGAGTTTGACTACAGAGTAGACGTGAGGTCTGATGAGGAGTGGGAGGAGGGCCACTCTAACATGTCCCTCCACACTCCTGGCCTAGCAGTGAACCCTGCTGTGAACTACCAGCACCTGTGGGACCAACTGGCGGGTGCTAAGGAGGACAGTAATATTCTAGTGTACTGTAAGGGTGGGACCAGAGCGCTGAGTGCGGCTCTGAAACTGCTGAGGTACGGGTTCAGCAACGTGCACTCGCTTCACTCAGGAGGATTCCCCGGTCTAGCTGGGAGAATAGCAGCACACTCTCAACAGCTGACCTCTGACTCCCAGCCTTCTAAAGCAGCCTGTTACATTGCTGGTGGAAGGAACAGTCTGTGTCCCCGACCTCTTCCCCATCTCTCACATCCACTCACGCCGTGCCTTCAACAACCGAGCAGAGAACATGCAGCTGGTGGACGTGCAGACTAGTAAGGCTGAGTCAGGTGTTCTGAATAGAGCTGTCAGGGTACCCAACAAGAAAAGGAGGATTAAGAAGTTCCTGAAGACGCTGAGAAAGCAGCAGACTCTCGTGCTGTACTCTGAGGAGGGGGATGCGGCCTTCTCGGCTGCTAAAGATTTTATTAAGTTGGGCTGGTCTGGAGAGATCTACTTTGTGGATAACGGTGGTTTTGAAGAGTTGAGGCAGATGGGATTCTGATCCCTTCTGCTCGCTACTTACACTTCTGCTCGCATTTAATTTATGATGTCACATTTCTGTCAGGAATTTATGAGTGTTCAGACTTCAGAGATTCTTGGTGAAAAAACAAAAATGGTACGGTTAGAGTAAGGAATATAGGATCTAAATTATAAGAGCAGTGTATATGAACTTATTTTTTAATGTTGAGGAATGTTTGACATACAATTTAGCGGCAACGAATCAAGGTTGGCACAAGATTGTACTGATACATAACCAAAATGAGCAGGTAACGAGAGTTGTTTGTTGTGAGCTGCATGTCTAACGGCAGTAGAGTTTTTGATGTTGGTCTAACCTCCCACACCATTTATGAGTCAAATTTGAAATGTTTTCGAGATTTTTATCCTTTTTAACGATTTTTATTTTTTTACAAATCTGAGAATTGAATTTTATATTTTTACCTTTAATTTCTTTCAATTTTGATATGTGTGTACAAAATTTGTGTACAAAATTACGAATAACAAGCTTGCAAATGTACTTTTCAAATTTGAAAACTAATGCTTTTATCTTACTTCAAGTTTGTTTCATTTACTAATTTACCGAATAGTATAAAATAATTTTCAACATTGTAAGCACCAGTTTTATAGACATTTACCAGTAATATAGAAATTTAATCTTTATACTTGCTAACAAACCTCACTAATTAATTAATTAATTGATTACCCAATTAACCCACTAAACTGTACAGGTAGAGTCATATGATCGGGTAATACTTCTGAACAGTGTATGTATCGCTATGAATGCCGCTGGTAAGCTACACATATTTCAATTCTAGGTCCTTCGTCTGATTTCATTAAGTGCTCAACCTTAACAGTCAGCTGCTATCCTTGCATCTTATTTTATCTACCCTAAACTATAACATCATCAGCTGGCACAATATTTTGTTTCTATATTTAAACACGTATTTTTAAATCTTATTCTCTAACGTAACAGAACTTAGTAGTTATTGAATATTATCATAACCTGAAAGGTTTGTTCCCATGAAAAAACCCGACTATTCAGCTCTAAGTTCAATTTGAACCTCGCTTCTTGACCTACCTTTAATTAAAATCTTATAACCACTTCAGAATCTAAGAATCTAGCTACGGTACTGAAAATGTTGGGTGAATCTAATTCTGAGACTACTGATGAGTGCTATCAGGTTTTACTTCTTATCTATTAATATTAAGTCTATTTTCGTCTGATAGGTACAAGATGATAGTATTATCTTTACTTGGTAAATTGTAACTGTATTTCTACCACCTGTAAAGCTATAGTTCTACTTACATTTATATTATCTCGCTATAAGTATAATTCTATTTATAAATCTGTTATCTGTATCCCTCTCACAGTTACTGTCAGTTATTATATCTCTAACTTGAAATCCTAACTTAAGAAAAATCAACGCTGTATATAAGTAATATTGATTAAAAAATAAAAATCACTGTAAACAAAACACCCTCATCAGCTCTAAGGTAGAGTCTAACCTAACGTATTACAGGATTTGAAGGAACCAGGAGACTTCGCCAAGTTCCTGTCCAACGAACAGAAGAGTAAAGTAGTGTATCCAAGCAACAAGAGTAGAGTCCTGGAGGATACTCGTGGACATGTCTACTATTTCAAGAGAACAATCAACAAGAAAAACAAATTCGGAAAGGTAGGAACCATCATTTCGTTTAATATTTGAAGTCAGCAAATATGCACTTTGTAAGTGTTATCTTAGTTAAAGTTGTCCCTTAAACATATGTTAAAGATAAGACATACATTCTGTTCTGCCTTGGTGATTTCCTGTACACATTAGATAATATTATCTAGTTCGAGCAAAATTGATTGGGTCATCGTGTGATAGTTTGCTAACGACACCTTAGTTGGGCTTCCTGCACGATTCCCTCAGTGACCTCCCCCCCGGTCCCCCCCCCCCCCCCCCCCCCCCCCCCCCCCCCTGTTTTAACTGTCTTCTGACTGCTTTTTTATCGGCCTTATTATCGTAAAGCTATTATCATTCCTCGGATGGATTTTACATATTTCCAAGTGTTCTCGTGCTCGTATGCTTGTAAGAACTGTCCGAATCATACCTTTTATAGACATTTTCTTGAAGTGAACGTGTTAGTCACGTTACCATGGCAACTGTAGTTTTTGTCCTGTAAAGACTGTAAATTGACTTTCGGAGGCGTTGGGAAACATTTGTCGAGGCACATAAAAAGTTTGATCGATCTGAATCCAGAGACTTGACAGTCATGAGTGTGCGTTGCTGTTATAAGTTTTATAGTTATCCTGTAAAGTGAGGTATGAAGATGACTCAGTGTGCGGTGATGTTATAGTTCTCCTGTAAAGTGAGGTATGAAGATGACTCAGTGTGCGGTGATGTTATAGCTCGCTTGTAAAGTGAGGTATGAAGATGACTCAGTGTGCGGTGCTGTTATAGTTATCTTGTAAAGTGAGGTATGAAGATGACTCAGTGTGCGGTGATGTTATAGCTCTCTTGTAAAGTGAGGTATGAAGATGAGTCAGTGTGCGGTGCTGTTATAGCTCTCTTGTAAAGTATGAAGATGACTCAGTGTGCGGTGATGTTATAGTTATCTTGTAAAGTGAGGTATGAAGATGACTCAGTGTGCGGTGCTGTTATAGTTATCTTGTAAAGTGAGGTATGAAGATGACTCAGTGTGCGGTGATGTTATAGCTCTCTTGTAAAGTGAGGTATGAAGATGACTCAGTGTGCGGTGATGTTATAGTTCTCCTGTAAAGTGAGGTATGAAGATGACTCAGTGTGCGGTGATGTTATAGTTCTCCTGTAAAGTGAGGTATGAAGATGACTCAGTGTGCGGTGATGTTATAGTTCTCCTGTAAAGTGAGGTATGAAGATGACTCAGTGTGCGGTGATGTTATAGTTCTCCTGTAAAGTGAGGTATGAAGATGACTCAGTGTGCGGTGCTGTTATAGTTCTCCTGTAAAGTGAGGTATGAAGATGACTCAGTGTGCGGTGATGTTATAGCTCTCTTGTAAAGTGAGGTATGAAGATGACTCAGTGTGCGGTGATGTTATAGTTCTCCTGTAAAGTGAGGTATGAAGATGACTCAGTGTGCGGTGATGTTATAGTTCTCCTGTAAAGTGAGGTATGAAGATGACTCAGTGTGCGGTGCTGTCATAGTTCTCCTGTAAAGTGAGGTATGAAGATGACTCAGTGTGCGGTGATGTTATAGCTCGCTTGTAAAGTGAGGTATGAAGATGACTCAGTGTGCGGTGCTGTTATAGTTATCTTGTAAAGTGAGGTATGAAGATGACTCAGTGTGCGGTGATGTTATAGCTCTCTTGTAAAGTGAGGTATGAAGATGAGTCAGTGTGCGGTGCTGTTATAGCTCTCTTGTAAAGTATGAAGATGACTCAGTGTGCGGTGATGTTATAGTTATCTTGTAAAGTGAGGTATGAAGATGACTCAGTGTGCGGTGCTGTTATAGTTATCTTGTAAAGTGAGGTATGAAGATGACTCAGTGTGCGGTGATGTTATAGCTCTCTTGTAAAGTGAGGTATGAAGATGACTCAGTGTGCGGTGATGTTATAGTTCTCCTGTAAAGTGAGGTATGAAGATGACTCAGTGTGCGGTGATGTTATAGTTCTCCTGTAAAGTGAGGTATGAAGATGACTCAGTGTGCGGTGATGTTATAGTTCTCCTGTAAAGTGAGGTATGAAGATGACTCAGTGTGCGGTGATGTTATAGTTCTCCTGTAAAGTGAGGTATGAAGATGACTCAGTGTGCGGTGCTGTTATAGTTCTCCTGTAAAGTGAGGTATGAAGATGACTCAGTGTGCGGTGATGTTATAGCTCTCTTGTAAAGTGAGGTATGAAGATGACTCAGTGTGCGGTGATGTTATAGTTCTCCTGTAAAGTGAGGTATGAAGATGACTCAGTGTGCGGTGATGTTATAGTTCTCCTGTAAAGTGAGGTATGAAGATGACTCAGTGTGCGGTGCTGTTATAGTTCTCCTGTAAAGTGAGGTATGAAGATGACTCAGTGTGCGGTGTTGTTATAGCTCTCCTGTAAAGTGAGGTATGAAGATGACTCAGTGTGCGGTGCTGTTATAGCTCTCTTGTAAAGTGAGGTATGAAGATGACTCAGTGTGCGGTGCTGTTATAGCTCTCTTGTAAAGTGAGGTATGAAGATGACTCAGTGTGCGGTGATGTTATAGTTATCCTGTAAAGTGAGGTATGAAGATGACTCAGTGTGCGGTGATGTTATAGTTATCCTGTAAAGTGAGGTATGAAGATGACTCAGTGTGCGGTGCTGTTATAGTTCTCCTGTAAAGTGAGGTATGAAGATGACTCAGTGTGCGGTGATGTTATAGCTCTCTTGTAAAGTGAGGTATGAAGATGACTCAGTGTGCGGTGCTGTTATAGTTATCTTGTAAAGTGAGGTATGAAGATGACTCAGTGTGCGGTGATGTTATAGCTCTCCTGTAAAGTGAGGTATGAAGATGACTCAGTGTGCGGTGCTGTTATAGTTCTCCTGTAAAGTGAGGTATGAAGATGACTCAGTGTGCGGTGATGTTATAGTTCTCCTGTAAAGTGAGGTATGAAGATGACTCAGTGTGCGGTGATGTTATAGCTCTCTTGTAAAGTGAGGTATGAAGATGACTCAGTGTGCGGTGCTGTTATAGCTCTCTTGTAAAGTGAGGTATGAAGATGACTCAGTGTGCGGTGATGTTATAGCTCTCTTGTAAAGTGAGGTATGAAGATGACTCAGTGTGCGGTGCTGTTATAGCTCTCCTGTAAAGTGAGGTATGAAGATGACTCAGTGTGCGGTGATGTTATAGTTATCCTGTAAAGTGAGGTATGAAGATGACTCAGTGTGCGGTGCTGTTATAGTTATCTTGTAAAGTGAGGTATGAAGATGACTCAGTGTGCGGTGATGTTATAGTTATCTTGTAAAGGGAGGTATGAAGATGACTCAGTGTGCGGTGCTGTTATAGTTCTCCTGTAAAGTATGAAGATGACTCAAACCCCCCTCAGGACATCAACTTCTTGATGTTGCCTCGACTCATAATTTAGATCCTTTACTTCTTAGCGGGGTTACATTAGGAATATGTAACCATGTGATGAGGAAAGCGAGTGATATGTCACACTTTACCGGCCACTGTCTCACCGAGAACCATGACATGGCTAACTTTGTCGGGTCTCAAAGAGAGAGAGTCCTGGTCTAGTGAAGTGTTTTCCCTCCTTACTAAGGTCTAGTAGAGCTGGTCAGGCTGGAGGAGGATATCACCATCCTGGCTATATCAGTATCACCGACCAGCACCACGTTGGAAACGTGCATTAGCTTAATGGGCTAACTGCAGGATTTTGCCATCTCTCGGGCTGCATATGAACTCTTAGCCCCCCCCCCCCTCCCCTCCCCTCCCCACTCCCCTCCCCCATCCTAGACATAAGTTTCAGGGTATGGGTGGGATTGTGCATTAACTTTAAGGGTTAGTCATTAGGGTTACTATATACGGTAAGGGTCATGCTATATTTATAGTTTGAGTAAGGTTACTAGCCGGCAGTTATCAAACGTTCCAAAATAGATAACCGGATACTAACAGCCCTCTCTCTCTCCCTTGCAGGCTTGCAGATGTGGCGTGTGGGTTTGCAGACACTACAGGAGACTTTACTGCTGCTGTGCGGTCTACACGTTCGGGGACACCATAGTTGGCTCCACTGGGCCTCACAACCACGACCCTATAACTAAAGGTAACCCCTCTCTCACTCTCCCTCACTCTCCCTCACTCTCCCTCACTCTCTCACAGTTCACCCTCACTCTCCCTCACTCTCTGTTACTCTCTCTCACTCTCCCTCACTCTCTCACAGTTCACCCTCCACAAGTCAACAACTCACTGTCTCGTTTCAGGTATACAAAATGCCGTTACTAGCCGGGATCCATATTTTAATGTACATTTGTTGTGTTCACACTGCTCTCAAGATCCCTCTCATTTGCCTTACACCAGATCCCTCACGTGACACATTCTGTAGCGAGCTGCCACGTGCGTTGCTCTGGCTACCACGTGACAACTACTCATTGGACCGCAATGGATCTCTTTTCTTATCATTGGGCAGAAAGTGTGTCACGTGGGAGCCTAGCGGCACGTGGGCTCTGAATGTAAAGTTTATATTGTAAAGAGAAATATAATTAACTTAGTGATGCTGGTGTGATGTTACACGTAGGACCACGTGACAGTGTGATAAGTCACGTTACCATGGCAACTGTACCACGTGGTGTCCCGACCACGTGGTACGGTGACGAGTCCTCCGACCAGACCACGTGTCACAAAATAAATATGTAACTTGAGATGAGCCTACTTTGTGTGTGCCCGATAAAATATTAATACTCACGTGAACCGACCTACACTCTTTCCGAATATAAGAATATACTGTGAGGATGCGATATGATGAGATCTGTAAATCACTTTGCATACTTTGGGCACTGCGTCACTCATACCTGTTCTGTTACTGTTACCTGGTTGGTTACTGTTACCTGGTTACTGTTACCTAGTTACTGTTACCTGGTTACTAATACCTGGTTACTGTGACCCCCTGTGACCTGGTTACTGTTACCTGGTTACTGTTACTGTTACCTGGTTACTGTTACTTGGTTACTGTTACCTGGTTACTGTTACCTGGTTACTGTTACCTGGTTACTGTTACCTGGTTACTGTTACCTGGTTACTGTTACCTGGTTACTGTTACCTGGTTACTGTTACCTGGTTACTGTTACCTGGTTACTGATACCTAGTTACTATTACAGTATTACCTGGTTACTTAAAATTGGTTACTGTGACCCCCTGTGACCTGGTTACTGTTACCTGGTTACTGTTACCTAGTTACTGTTACCTGGTTACTGTTACCTGGTTACTGTTACCTAGTTACTGTTACATGGTTACTGTTACCTGGTTACTGTTACCTGGTTACTGTTACCTGGTTACTGTTACCTGGTTACTGTTACCTGGTTACTGTCACTGTTACCTAGTTACTGTTACTGTTACCTGGTTACTGTTACCTGGTTACTGTTACCTGGTTACTGTTACCTAGTTACTGTTACCTGGTTACTGTTACCTGGTTACTATTACAGTATTACCTGGTTACTTTAATTTCATTATTACATCTATTGAAACTCTTTTAAATAATTAAACTGAATCCACTTATTAAAACGCATTTCAGAAACGGAAGGTAATCCGAAACAACAGAGATTGGACCAAAGTAGAAGACTGAACTTCAAAGTACCAGTGACTTTAAAAAACAAGGTAAGAGAACTGGCGATATTTTCCCAGATAAAACAATATTTTGCTCAGATAACACTTTATGTTACTCAGAAAAAACTTGATTGTACTAAGACTAAGAAGCTATAGAGAACCGGTGATATTGCTCAAATAACACGCGCTATTTCCCAGGTTCGACGACACAATAGTGGTCCTAAAGTTGACAGTATCAAAAGATCAGTCCAGCGTGCTCGAGAGCAACTTAGTTCTAAGAAAAAGAGAAGATGTTTCAAGAAACGTGTTCCTAAACCTGAACCTGAAGTGATTAAAGAAGAGGAGGTGATAGTGAATTTAAAGAAGTTTGAAGAAGAGGAGAAACCCGAAGTTATAGTTAATGTTGCCGTCACGGAGCAACAAATTGAGGAACAACCAATGGAAGCACAGCCTCCTGTTGCAGTGAAGAAGGAGCTGGAGAGTGTTGCTATGGAAACAACACCCTCAACAGATCGACCAGGAGAGAAGAAGGATACTCTTAACGAGATATTGGAGATACTGAACGATCTCTCCAAGAACTCATCTCACTCTTACCAGGCACTTTGTAGTCAGCTGCTATCAGAGTATATGACAGGACAGACTGGTGAGCAAGCCACCACTGCTAGCAACGTATCCCCTATAAAACATAGCACCATATCCAGTATCACAATCCCGATCCAAGACTTCCCTGTTTCCTCTCCCGGAATTATATCCTCCTCCCTGTCTACCTCCTCCTCCTCCCTCCCCTTAACCACTCAGTCTCCCTCTACCTCACACGCCAGTGTCTCCACTGAAAATACCACCGTGGAGGCGTCTCAACGTGTTGCGAGCGGTGAGGCATCTCAACCTGAAATATCTGTTATTTCCAGCAACTTCAACACATCTGATATCCTAACCGCAACAACCCCTCGGCCGTTTGTCAAATCAGCACCTCCCCCAAATGTTACAATAGCTTACAACAAAGAACCCGCCAAGCCCACCTTCAACCCTGACATGCGCCCTGTTATCAACATTCCATCTCTCTTCGACTCTCCCGCCTCTCCTGCTGTGACATCACCTCCTGACACTCCAGTGACGTCATCAAGTGAGCCTGTGACGTCTGCATCACAACAACCCACCACGTCACGTGCCAAGTCCCCCGAGCTGCCGCCGCGCAGTGAGTACAACATCCTCTCTGATATGACCAGTCTGGAGAACTTGCTGGATATTCTGAAAGAGAACAGCCCCATCAGAGACTCTGGGGCACTGAGGTGCACGTGCAAAACCATGCTGCGCTGTAATTTACACGACATAGGGTAAGCTATCTTATACTGTTTATCTTTGAGTATTCAACTGGGTTAATTAAAGTCATCAATTAACTAATCGATTAGACCTTTATCTAATAATAAGTTTTTATAATTAGATATGATTAATAGTCCGCACCATAACATATTCTCACTCCTTCAGACCAGGCAAGAAGAGACAGCCTCCCCTGAAACCCCGCAAGGTACTTACCAGGAATGACGATGCTCCTAAACCTGCTAGAAAGAAGTACTGCTACAGAGGGTCCAAAAAACCATACAAGTTTATCCCAGAGACTTTCAAGGATTGTCAGTTGCCTGCCAACGAGGATACCGTCATTGGAACAGGTTCTTATCTTCTCTTACTTTACCTTTTTACCTCATTTAGAACCGGATTATAAAACTAAGAACTACTTTATATTGTGGTTGAAACAGAGTAAAGCACCTTATCAACCCCTAACATGGGGGTCTTCTACACTAACATCTTACAAGTATATCCTCCCTCAGCTGGTCACCCGAACGCTGCATCAGTAGCAGCCAACACTACAACAGTGAAGAAAGGAAGAGGAGGGCGCAGATCGAGAGGAGTGAAGCCAGTTAACCTGCCGCCTCCCCCTCCTCCTCCAATTACCTCCATGTCTCACATTCCCTCTGTCATGCCCAGTGGTGTAGGTCTGACACCCATCTCACCTGCACCGGAGCCGCGAGGTAGCAACTCTGGAAATACTATCAACCTGGGTAAGTGCAGTCAGATCTTGGCGCAGTAAGGGATCGTTCACTGATTATATTATACTTACCGCTGCTGCAGGGCAAAATAGACTATTGAAACCTCGTTTAGTTGATTATTTGAACTTTGTTTTGTTCTGCTCCCAACACGTCAACCTAGTTGTTAACGGTTTAACACTTGATATAGACAAAATCTGAACTTTAAAGTTTGTTCACAAATTAAGGGGTTTCCGGTTTTTACGAACTCTTAAATGTTTTCTACCGGTCCCGTCAGAATGGGGCCCTAGAAATGTGGCCGAAATTGAATTCTCATTTTTGGACGGCATATATGCAGTTGAACATACATCTAGGGCTTGAAAATAGGTTATTAGCATCACTGAAGCACTATATACCACAAGTTACACAACCTCTATATGTGCTAATCTGTATAAAATGTGCTAGAAGATAAGAAGTCTGTTTCGTCCGCGCATTTTGACCACATTTTGATGGCCCCATCCTGACGGGACCGGCATAATACCTATTACGGAGTTTGACAGAAAAGAGGATGAGTCTGAAATTGCTTATGTAATATATATGAACGATCCCCAGTACTGTAAAATAGCTTGCTTATTTCAGTGCCGGTAATTTAGTTTCTGATTATAATAAACGGATTTTGTAACCTGGTAATGCCTATAATAACAATCTGCTTGACGGACATCTTCCCGCCTCCTGACAATGAAATATTGCTCAAACTTGCATATTATTACTGTAGCCCTCCCTCTTCTCTATTTTCTTGGGTTATAGTTACACGGTTTATTAATCTTATATTTGATCCTTCGAACAGCTGTTGAGCAATGAAACGCAAACATAATCTTAGCAAAATGAATATATTTCTTTTATCTTCAGCATTTAATCAGTCACATAATCTGAGAATATCAATGGTTAGTTTGAAAATGTCAAAAATTCTCATCAAAAATGTAGTTAAGTCTCAAAAAATTAATTTAGCATCTCGTAAAAATGGAATAGTTTAAAATCGGAACAAAATTAATGGCATATACTATAATAATGTGGAGTCTGCAGTAGTTCATTAAATCAAAAAGACGCAATTCAAAAATTGATAGACTGCATATATAAACAAAAAATGGACGATTTAAAAATAAAATTCGGGACACCATGAAAAATTAGCTTCCAGAAACGGAATTCACATTGTTCAGGCCAAACGGATAAAGTGTCTTCAATTTGTTAATATAAAACTGTTCTGACTTTCTAATATTATCTGGGGATGTAGAACACAAAATATCAAAATGGAAACTTTCATTGAAAACAGATCTCTCCCTCAAATTATGAACTGAAAAAAGATGTGACCTTAAAACATTCTCGTCATCAAAATCTCTGTGGCTCTCAACATTCCCCTTACTACTCGCCTCTAAAATCTCATAATATTTACTGCGATGACCATTCACACGTTGGCTGAGGCTGGTGACTGTTTTTCCCACGTATACGTTATTAACAGTACAAAGTTTGCACGTCGCGCCGTACACAATGTTGCGTGTCTTACAGTTACCACCTTGAGTTCTGACTGAGTGTCCATTATTGGAGACCATGGAATTGCCACTCACAAGCTGACAAGTTTGGCAGGGTCTGCCTTTCTTCTTCTCACCAGGTTTGGTGCATGGGTCAGTTGTTCTTGACTCTGAACCTAAGGCAAGCTTCTTTCTCTTGAATAAAGTGTCCTTTAAGTTAGGGGCTCGCCTGGTCACCACTTGGAGTTTAGGGATCCTCTCAGGGTTCTCACTGCTCCATGTACGGCTATTTGAGATGATGTTACTGGCCTCTTTAGCCTTTTCCTTGGTTTCCTCATAGCCCGCACCGAATGTAACAATCCATGGTGTGAAAGAAGGGGGACCCTGATCCTTTGCCTTGTACTGTAAAGTTCTTGGTATCGATCTGACATCACTGATGACCTCTCTCACCATATCAGTAGGATATGAAGACCGTTCAAAAAACAACTGAAGCTCTGCCAATCTCTCATCCAGCAAGACGTCATCATTGATTATCCTTCTGTATCGAAGTGCCTGTGAGAAGACTATACTCCGGAAGGTATGTCGTGGATGGAAACTTGAGAATTCAAGATACCTGTTGGCGTCAGTAGGTTTCCTAAACAGATCTGTTGTGAGTCTCCCTCCAACAAACTTGTACTGAATGTCCAGGAACTGAGTGAACTCCGTGATTGGTTTCACTTCGTATGTAATATCTAAGCCATAGTTATCAACCATCTTACTGCGTAATGACCCTACCCATTCTTCAAAACCAATCATAGAACCTCTCCACATACCTTGGCCCGAAATATCATCCACAAACCGATCAAGGTTCTTGAGCTCCTCTGGTCTAACAACCGGGTCGTAAACCAGACTCTTTAGGACAAAGAACAAAGCAATGTTACCGCAATCCACTGAATTGATACCTCCAGTGGGTACACCGTTAACGACCTCATACCAGTTGTCTGCATTCTTCAAGACTGCCGAATCAAAACTAAGCTGTATCAGTCCCTTCAGCCAAGTCCTGAACTCCTCAGACCAATCTGGTCTACACGACTCCATAGCATCATCTAAGGCTGACATCACCAAGCTATGTTGCAGAGAATCGTATAGAGAAACAATATCAATACTGAAGCTGATCCAAGTATCGACTACTTGTCCGGAAGCTGCCAATTCCTCGAGTTTTATGAGAGCTGCAGTTGAATCTTTAACAAGATCTATACAGTAATCCCTGGCAAGAGGTCCCAACCACTTCCAAACAACAAACTTATCTGATCTTGCAGTTACTCCTCTAGAGAGATCAGTCACGAATCGACTGGGTGGAATCTTTTTCTCTCTAAGTTCAGTCTCAGTCAGCTTGTGAATTTTCAGTAATGGGTAACCATACGGAATATCGGGCTTGACTAGATCTGAAGTGCTCTGTGAAAGAGTGTCCCGATCAGACTTCTGAATCAAACCAACCACACACTTAGACTGTTCACCACTTACATACTTCCGCTCCAAACCAGATGACCACAGCTCTAACAACCTCCCTCTCAAAGATCCAGTAGGATCAGTTTGCAAAGGTCTGTATCTCAAAGGGTCCTCAACTTTGGCAGAAGTGATATCCTTGATTATCTGAGGGGTGACAATGATTATCGCACCGCCCTTATCAGCCGATGTTATGGCTATTAAGCCATCCTTGACAGCCTTCTTCAACCACATATACCCTTCACTCTCATAGCGGTTCATATTAGATTCAACTTTTCTGGGCTTGAAGTTGTCTACAAAATTGACAATGTTGTCTTTTGCAGACTTGATGGCTGGGTCTTCCAAAGAAGTACAAGGAGCTGTTACTGGTTTCTTCAGTAGCTCCATAGGAACTTCGTTATCCCGTGCTGAGTTCTTAAAAACAGCTTTCCATGCTTGTTTGTTGGCAGCATTGTACCCATCTACTTTGAACTGCATCTCATCAAAATCCGGGCAGGGTATCCATCCAGGACCATACGAAAGGACCGCAATGCTATAATCCGGAATATCAATGTCTGTCAGGTTAACAACAAGATTTCTCTCAAGAGCTTCCTTGGCTTTCTTCCTCATTGCCTGCTCTTTCTTCCTGTTCTTCCTGGCTTTTGCTTTGAGCTTTCTCTTGAGCTTCTTAGCTGTGACCTTCCTTGTAAACTGATTCACTGAAACTGCTACTACCTTCTTCTTAGGCTTCCATTCTGAAAATTTAGTGCCATCACACTCCTCTAAAAATTTCATCTTCTTTAAAAGCTTCTTCTGTTGGATGTGAAGCAACTTGCTATCTTTGATAAGTTCAGGAGAGTCAGGATGATCTCTCTGAATATCAGCAATCTGTTTCTTCAAGATGTTAATCTGCCTTGACTTGTTCTCGATAGCACGGAGGGTTGCTTTTGTTTCCACCTCCTGGAGGAGCGCACGAGCCTGTTCCTCAGGGAGAGCTTTCAAGCCACTGGCCCTTAAGGATTGGACAGGGCGCTTGGTCAACAGGCATTTCCGCAGAAGACTTAACCGATTGATTTCCAGATCATGAAAAGTGACCAAGTTTGCATTTGCATATGCTTCCTTAAGACAGTCCTTTAACATTTATAGGGTTCGTGTTCACCGATCAATGATGATACTGGACCAGTCTAAAGTAGATATGTGCTCAACTATGCTGCGTTCTGTAGATAGATAATCTTATATTTGATCCTTCGAACAGCTGTTGAGCAATGAAACGCAAACATAATCTTAGCAAAATGAATATATTTCTTTTATCTTCAGCATTTAATCAGTCATATTTAATTAATGTGGTACATTATAAAGCAGAAAAGGGGGTATAGAATATCTCATCTGATTAGCAACTCCCCACCTTACATTACATTACCCCTAGGCCCGCCCTATATCACCCTACATTACCCCCGCATAACATTACCCCCGCATAACATTACCCCTGCATAACATTACCCCTGCATTACCCCTACATTACCCCCGCATAACATTACCCCTGCATAACATTACCCCTAGGCCCGCCCTACATCATGATTTATAATATTATAACCGTGTTAATTTCAGTGCCGGTGACTTCAGTCAGTGCCCCGAGCTTTGAGAACTCCAAGTTACTAAAAGCAGTTCCTATTGGTAATGGCCTGTACCGACTAGAAGAAGCTAACGAGTCCGAGATGCAGGCCGGTGCCCTCTCCAAACCCATATTCACCACAGACTTTGGAATGGGTAATGGCATGGTAACACCTGCTTGCAGTGTTCCCATGGTAACACCCATGGGAAGTGTTCCCTTTTCTCCCGCATTATCTCCCATGTTCAGTCAGAACCAGCGCAACTCTAACAAGCCTCTGACAGTGATAGAGCACCACCCTACCTCCAGTTTCTCTGACTCTCGACCTCACTCCAGTTATGCTCCTCTGGTTAGCCAGGCTCAGGGTCTGAACTCTCAGGCTGGCAACTCAGCAGCTGGCAACAGTGCTGGAAGTGATGTTACTAACCAGCTTAACTCTCTGCTTACCTCTGTTCTGAGCAGTATCAACAATGGCATGAACAACAACCTGAACAATACTATTAACAACAATCTGAACAACAATCTGAACAACAATCTAACCAGCAATCTAAATAATAACACCAACAAACATAAAACAGACCAAGTTCCTCTAATGATTCCAGCTAGTTCTAACGATGAAAACGTGTCGTCATCTCTAGTAAACCAGCTCATTGAGCGGCTTTTATCAGTAGATTCTACTGGAAACGAGGAGAAGCTTCTAGAAGCTGTGAACTCTAATCTAAATGGAATAACGCAACACTGATGGTAGTACTAGTTGAGTGGTAGAGCAGCCAACTGGGTTGATCCTCAGCCTCATATTCGAGAGAGTTGGTTTGAATCTCGGTACCGCCCTACCATAGGTTCTATATTTATTATTCACATGAATCAGACGATTTCTTGCAGTGTAACAATTCCCAAATGTGACAGAGAACTGTGCCACTGTTTGACAATGTGACAGAGTTCCGTTTAATAACATTGGCCAGGGGTCACAACATTGGCCAGGGGTTTTAAGTTTTTAATACAGATTTCACTAAACTGGAGGTTTTTAACGTGTTTCTAATAAGAATTGTTTGTTTTAAAGCTTTTATAAATAATTTCATGATAAATTTATTACTAATATTATTAATATTAGTAATATCATTAATAATATTATTAATATTAGACTCTATAGAGTGCATGCTTATTCTTGCAATCTGGCATGTACCTGAACTTTGAATGAAAGTATTTTCTGACTTGTGTTGGAAATAGAATGGATATATTGATAATGATGGTAAGTCGTATTGTTATTTCACAACGTCACCAGTCACGTGGTTTAGCACAACGTCACGTGGTGAGACGTCAATTGAAGACTTATGTTCATTAACTGTTTTTAACAGTATTTTATTCACGGGTTCACTACACAATAATTTTACCGTGAAATTTAATGGAATTTATTTCAAATTGAATTTTCTCTCATTTTGAAAATATTACCTTTTTCATTTTTGAAGTTTTTAATACCAGAATTTGATGTTATGAATTTAGTTTTTGTAAGAAATTGTTTCAGCTAAAACTTGTGATTCATTTTATTTCTAGAAATTAAAATGTCAGAATTTATGCATATTTATTTGTAGGTTTACAACCTACCAGGACGCGCGCCGAGTATGGAACAGATATTTTACGAGTATCACCCGTTAAATATTTATTACCTGGGGAACTCAGGCTTATTTAAAAACAGCGAAAGTTATAATTAAACCTAGAATATACTTGTATGACGTCGTGACCCCCACTCGGGCGTGGCGGGTCATACAACGTATGACAAGAATATACATTAATTTGAAGCATTAAATTATGCATCATGCATACTGCCACCGGAGTGCACGCTTCGGGTTCGCGTGCACGAGAGAGGTATACAACGTGTAGCAAGGACTTGTAAGTGTATAATCCACCAAAACGCGGGTGGCGATTAGATTTTGACCGTTCTGTGTACATTTGTCATTACCTGGGGACCTCAGGCTATCATGTTTATAAACAATAGAGATTAGGCGGAATGACAGGCTGAGCGCGGCCCAGTAACCTGTAACATTTGTAAATGCTAATTTTTATTTTTATGGTAAGTATTTTAAGTTAAAGTGCTACAAATCTTTATACTATTTTCACTTGCTCTAACCAGAGCCCTCTCACTTGCAGTAGCGCGCAACTTGTGAAACAAGCGCGTCACGCAGTACGCGTATACACATGGTTAATTGACGATGTCAATTCATGGCAGCTCGGCGCGGCACAGTAGCGCATTTCGCCGATCTAGCTGTGAGAAGCCTCATTGGTGATTGGTGCGCGGCGCGGCACAGTAACGCATCGCGCTACAAACACATGGCTATGTGAACATTGCTCTAACCAGAGCCCTCTCCACTCTCGCTTGTAGTATAGCTTGTAGGTTTACAACCTACCAGGACGCGCGCCGAGTATGGAACAGATATTTTACGAGTATCACCCGTTAAAGTATAGCGCGCGACCGCCGAAGCACGAAAGCGGCACAGTCTATATTATTTGTGAAACAAGCGCGTCATGCAGTACGCGAATATATTAGACTCATGGCTAGGTAAAGATTAAGCATTAAGGTGGACGCTGGAAGTGAATAAAAGCTAAAATTAAATACTAAAGTCAACGCGTCAACCTTCATTTTACTTTGGTCTCGAACAACAAATAAAACAACAATGAATTAATTATGAATCGTATGAGCGAGAAAAATAAAACGAGGCAAGCTAAACAAGCTTTCAATTTTTGCAAAATAAACTGACCCGCCCGTGCTACTTCGCCTAATTTCTTAACCGGTGATACTCGTAAAATATCTTTTCCATATATTGGACCGTCGACGAGTCCAACCCGGCGCGCGTCTTGGTAGGTTGTAAACCTACAACTAATTTCGAAAGGAATAAAGCAAATCATGATGAATATTTTAAGTTCAATCCCAATGTTGCTAATAAACGTTTTATTGACCTAAATTAATGGAAAGTAGTTAATATCATTTAAACAATATATACATACAATCAAATCAAGTAGTGCAATTGGAAGACTGGAAGAGCACAATCAATTCAAGTGTTACAGTTAGCAGAGCACAAAACATAGGTAACGGAAATGGTTGTACGAGATTTTTGATAGAGGGTGTCATGTTTGATGTCAGTCTTCTTTCCTCTGTACCCACGAAGTAGTTAATCATTAATATTACATAGTCTTTGAACCTATAATTTTATTTTTTATTTTTAATTTTCGTAGAAATATTTATAATGATGTGTGATGATGTTTTGTGATATTATTATTTGATTTTATTTGCTATTCATAGTTTGGCACAGTCATAATAAACATGATCAGTACTATACCATCATTTTATTAATACTTCACTTTATGAAGTCAATATCTTGTCATTCTTAATTTTTTGATGTAAAGAATTTATATTTTTCTAGATTTTTTTGCTGTGACTCAAATGAGCAAATCTAAGGTTTTCCTGATTTCATTGTTTAAAGTTTGCTTGACTTTGATTTGCTTTAAATTGGGTCAGTTGCCAAAAATAGACTTTCTGTTTTGCCTTGAGACTGTTTCATTCAACACAAACATAATTTTTTGCTACTTTCTTCCTATCAAGTTGAGGATTTTTCTTTTTATCGATTCTTTTGTTTCTTTTTGCTGTAAAAATAAGCTGGACATGGGTAGAGGAAAAACTGGCTCCATTGATAGACTGGATGATAAAGCGCCTCACTGCAGCCAGGACGAGAGTGCTGGTTTGAGGCTCTCAACCTCTCCCAGCCACGGTCCACGATTGACCTAAAGCGGAGGAAGGAAAAACATTAATCACTATGGTTCCAGTTCACTTTAATGTGTGTCTACTGAACGGCTGCATACAAGATTCAGGGCCTTTCCTCAGTTAACTGTCAATTGCAGCTTCCTAGCCTGATTATCATGCTGAGACGACTGTGAGGGTTTCTCAGAGATTAATGGTACTTGGCTATTGTTAGCTCTAAACGTGACCTCAACTCCACCAATTTGGCACAGCTGCAGATCTTTAGAACGACTTAAACTATCGTCTAGGCCTGTCTGTTTTTCTCCACTTGCCAAGCATCCGATTGAATGGACTACATTGTTTGAAATAAACTAATTAATACTAATTAATTCTAGTTAACACAGGCATCTTATTTAGATGCAAAATAGCCATACTTGACCTCTTGAGAACCACAGTCATCACTCTTAGAGGAGAAAGAGGATTGAAGAGTAATAGTGCTGTAAAAATAGCAGACTTGGATGTTGAGAAGGGAAGGTATGTGATGAGAATACGATTACATTCCTTTGAGATGAATAATTAACTCTGGCGTTTTAGCGACTACTTTTTGAAACTGCAGGGTGGGCCACAAGTAACGTTACATACGCTCGCCTTTACAGCTCAGTCACTGATTGTCTGATTGAGGTAATTCTTTTTGGTATGACTTACTACCACTCATTTGAGAAATATGTTAAATCAAAGAATATTCATGTTCATTTTGTTCGAATGGAGGTTCATTTTCGCATTTATTTGATAGTTCTGATAATCGAATCGAGCAAAACTTTATTGAATTGTGTTTGGCCATTCGAATTACGTTTGTCCTGAAAAATTGAGAGGTCTAGATTTTCAGATGACTGAGATATGAAGCATAACAAGTTTATTCATTACGTGTGATCCGGTGATTGGCTGACCTGATCACGTGATTAGGTGACCCGTTAAATGGTGAATGAAGCCCAGTTAAGGTGTTGTGTCACATAATCACCCAATCAATTCTGGTAACAAGATACACAAATTGCTTGCTAACTTCGTCATTTCATATCCATTTTGCCTCATTTTTTCAGATCAGATTTAGCAGCAATTTATTATCTACAGACATTTAAGATAATTGGGTCTAGTATGTTTGGAAAGAACAATATAGGTGATTTAATATTATATGGGCGTGGTCTGAAATATTCGATTTTTGAATAATGTACATCATGCTGCACAGAATAGAATAAACCCTAAAGTGTACTTTTTTATCTTAATGAAGATATTAGTTAACTAGACTAGCTTTTCTAGACCTTCCTCCAACCCTCTGTTCAATATATCCTTTTGCAGATATGTAATAACTCAAAGCGATTCAAATTAGCAATATTCTTATCTTGATTGAATTACAACTCAAAGCAAGTTTGCAATTTGATGTTTGATTGTGATTGATTAATATCCCCAATAGTGATGAGTAGGCAAGTTACAACTCGCATTGTTAGACCTATTCTTTCGAAAACTCCTGAAGAAGCAAGAAGAGGTATTTATAAGTTAAAATACGTTTCATAAACGTAAGTCTCAGGAATAAAGAGCAGTTATAAATTAAAAAATGTTTAATAAATTGCTCTAATTTTTATTCTCTCAGACAATTGAACCAAATCATGTATTTCAGGAGTAACTGCTTTGTATCGGGATTTTTATCGTGAGATGGAATGGACAATGAGATCTCACATGATGGATGTAAGCTGTTAAATAAATAAATTTTTGATAACACTTTGTGATATTCTAAAAGTGGCTCCTAGTCATTGATAGTTTAGGGTGCAGTTCCCTAGTTCCAGCCTAATAAGGCATGATGATTTACCTGTTACATCCTGTGAAACCGGACTATTAATATATTTTCCCTAGCCTTAATCAATACTGATCCACAGATCCCGATAGCTACGGCTAGAAAACAATTGAAAAAGGAGTTCCTGAAAAACAAGAACGTGACTGATATTCGAGTCATTGATCTTATGGTAGTTAAAGGTAGCCACTCACTAAAACAATATCAAACTTTTATGTTACATCTGCGATTCTTTAATGTTATTTTATTGTGATCAGTCAGAAGAGCATGAAGTTTGTTGACAGTACCTTGTTCCTGTACTTTGAAGAACACGCAATGGCTGAGAAAGTATCATGTCCTCTGAAAATTCAAGACAGCTGTTTGATATTGTTTCAGTTATTCTTATCTAAAACACATTTTTTAGGTCGGCACACATTTGACGAATTCCACCAGTTTTGGGCACAAAATTACAACATATACAACTACTTTGATATCACGGACACACAGAAGCAAAAGAAAGAAGAGAGAAGTAACACTTTCTTAGACAATTTCTACAAATCATCCGATTAAATGTAACCGAGTAGATTTCAGCTCTTACAGAGTTGCAATAAAAATCTCTCCTTGTGTATATAAGACTTCTTGGGTGGTACAGGCCCACTAGAGAACTGGTATCAAGATAAACTCTGAGATCAATTCTACTTTAGCAAAACTAATAGTTCGCCGCACCAGACTAATTTATAAATTAGGATGTCGTTCATTTCCTTGAACAATCGCTGCAAGATATGAGTTACATTGTGTCTACGATTTCTTGAATTACATCATTTGAGTTTTCTACTGAATAATAACTTATTGTAATACTGGTGGCTCGTTTTTCTATAACAACTGGGTGACTGTCGAGGTTAAAATTGATTTGCGATTTTCAATAATAATTTCGATAGAGTGTAAGTGGTTTATATTATTACCCATATAAAAATTGCAATTGTATGATAATGTTATGAATGTGAGTACTGCAGAGGTGAACTCAGACAGAAAAAAGCTAAAAATTTTACTATTGATCAACCGGGGGATCAACCCTCTGTAATGATAGTTAGATTTATATTAATAAATAACCTTAAAAACACTAGCTATGCCTACAAATGGTTGATGGAAGAGGGGAGGCGATGTTGCTGCTGAGTTGAAGTTCACACACGATTTTTTAAACTACCGTGGTCCTCATTCCGAACATAGGAGGTAATTTCATGTCCTGAAAAAAATTCGAAATGTAAAAATTTTAAAAACGTAAAAATGAAGACTGTTCATAAAGTTATTTGCAGACAGTTAGCATCACTCCAAAAGTTAAAAGTTGGATAGTTTCCCGCCAATATATTACAGTGTGGTTGTTTCCCACCGAAATGTGTTCAGGTGGTGTGGTGTGATGGGAGGGACCAGCTCTCAGCTGGAGCGTGACATCGGGGCCGAGTATCCCCTAAACGAGCATTACTACGGGCTCGTCAACTTCGGGAACACCTGCTATTGTAACTCGGTCCTACAAGCCCTCTTCTACTGCAAACCCTTCCGAGACAAGGTAAATTACAACCTCTTCTTTTTTATATTAGCAAGTGTACATCTTCTACTGGTAGGCCCTCCGGGGCCAACTTTTAAAGACGACATATTTACAACAAGCACATCGGATGAAACCCGCGTGTCTAATATTATAACCAATTAAACAATGTTTGTAGGAAAATATTAAACAAGGAATGAAGATATTTTCATGCATGAGGAAATCATGTTTCTTTCATCATGGATTATTAAACATCGAATTTACTGTAATTGTCTGAAAGGATATCTCATCATCTGTATTAGTTAAAATCATATACTGCACAACAACTAATGCGTTATTGATATACTACAAATTAGTCTCGGAGATAATAGTGAACTTTCTCCTCTCGGGGTGTAACATTGGTCTCACTTTCCACTGGTACACAATTGAAAGCATGTTAATCAGCAAGGTAAATAACTCCATTGTGGTGAAAATACTAGCCCCCAAAAACAGCCCCATAACACCCCCAATGTCACCCAACAAGTTATCAAAATCATACGCCACCACCTCTTCCACATCAGTAATGGAACTGGAACCGAAGAAAATGTCCACTTTAGCCATGTTCCTTGCCACGTCCTTGACGGTGTAGTTGAGGAAACGTTTGAACTTTTGTTTGTGTGAAGGACGAGTTTTCCAGGTGTTGAGTTTGTAGATGATCTCGGTTTCTGGGATAGGGTGAGCTGTAACAGTGCTCCTAAAGACTGTGTAAATACAGGCTTCAATGTCACAATCACAGTTGTGGTGTTCTGTGTTCACGTCCGCAAACTCTAGCACATACCTGGAAAGATCTAGGTTTTAGTAATTAATAACTCATTATATCGTTAACTTGAAGGACTGAGCTTAGATCGTTTGTAGGTTTACATCAAATTTGATAAACGTTTATTATATCTTCTAGCAGTTTAACTTGCATCACTTGTCCAACAGTTAAGGCCAGGGGGCAGGGGGGGGTCTTTATGAAATTTCTCTCGAAATTGATTTTATAGTTGTTTCTGATAGAGGGGAGTGATATCTATCTGCTGCTTTTGGTCCCATGGAAAAATATTGTTCCTAGCCGAATTTATTGCCGGTCAAAGGTCAGCGTGCATGTGTAATTGTATTGCGCGAGCGATTTTCAATCGCGCGCCCTGAAAATCGAGTCTAAAATTCTCCTCCTACATTTTTTGAGCATCACCTTGAAACTTTCAGGATATGTTCTAAGGACCATTTAAAAGATTCCATTCGATCAGAATTTTAAGATAGGCGCAATACAATTACACATGCACGCTGACCTTTGACCGGCAATAAATTCGGCTAGGAACAATATTTTTCCATGGGACCAAAAGCAGCAGATAGATATCACTCCCCTCTATCAGAAACAACTATAAAATCAATTTCGAGAGAAATTTCATAAAGACCCCCCCCCCCCCTGCCCCCTTAAGCGCTCATAATATTACGTTGACCAATGACCATGTTGAAATGATGAAATGAATGAATAGCATCGTAAATAAGAGCAAAGTCCGCACAAGCGAACTGTTAAATAGTAAAAACTAAATAGTTAAGTAACTTACACATCAAATACCCCCATGGTAATAGTGTCTGTACACTTTATAGTATATCGTATTGTAAATTATAACAACTCTATGAATCCATTACATTCGTTGAGGCTATGTAGTTAGAGACAGTTAACCTCGATGCTGCTCGGGTTGGCGAGCTCTACAGCTTTATAACTTTATTACTATACTACTAGTACTACTATCATATTCCTATATTAGTAATATAGGAATAATATTATTACTATATTACTAGTACTATTATATTACTTTATTACTAGTATACGTTAATAGTATATTCCTATATTCCTATATTATTGCTAGTACCATATAACTGTTTTATTATGGAACCTACTGTAAGTAAGCGTGTAGACTGCAATCAGCGACCTCCTTCAGGGTACACTCAGTGTAGTTGTACACATCGTTCAGGGGTGGAGTAGTGTTCAGACACCCACATGTCCTGTTCAGCATCCTGTCCCTGCAATCCAACAAACAAGTTGACTGATCGTACCTGCCATACCCAGACCGCACCCCCTGTTTCTCCGCACAGTGCTCCTTACTCGCGCGTATGTTCATGGTGTCCAGGTTAATGTAGTAGGCGTACCCCGGTGAGATGTGTATACCATTGTTTACTGAAGCTCCGTATCTCTCTGACTCGTGAGTGGCTAGCACCCAGCCTACATTGTCACGTGGGTCCGAGTACTCGTCTCTGTCAGCGAGGAAGATGAGGGATAACACACCGTAGTCACCACTCTTGCCGTGCAGGGTTCCTGCTGGGTTGATCCTGAAACAACTACCACTCACAAACTCCACATCCCGCTCGTAGTAGTCTAGCCCCATGTCTGTTTTATCACAGTATCTCATGTGTCCTTGTGTGCAAGTGATGAATGTGTCGTTGTGCATTTGAGCGCTGCGCAGTAGTTCCGCGTAAGTCTCGTTCTCGTGTTTGACCATCTCTGGGCTGTTCCAATTCAGTGAATGAAGCAGTTCGAAGTTGAAATTAGACACACCTCGCCACCAATCCTTGAGCTCCGGCTTGTCGTCCAGATAAGTCTTCCTTATTTTGTTCTTGTTACAAGCAGTGATTGTGGGGAACTTCATGATAGCCGCTGCAGAGGCAGGGTGCATCTCATACCTGCTGGTAGTAGCTCCAGCAAGGTACTTTCTGACGCTGAGAGAGGCTCTGAAGATACAGAAGGTGACGGCGCTGACCCACAGCACGAAGAATACAAGTCTGATGAGGGCGCGGTGGCCGTGGAACACCTGTCTCAGACCGTGACCTGAGGTGTTCAGGGCGAATTCTTCCAGTTCCTTCCCCATCTGTTTTCTCATTAGCATCGGACCTGCAGTTAGGATATCAGTGTGGTGGTTACAACTTTGAACATAAGATACAGCTTTTATTCAGTGGCCTCATTATATATCTTGGATGAACAATGAACATTTGAACAAGTTTTTTGCTTGAAAATTCATGACCAAACTATCTCAGTATCTATAAACTGTTTAACTTCTATATTTTGAGGTCAAAGAGAACTTTAAGTTAAATGGTAATGGTAAGATTTAAAAAAACTATAAAACTTGCTTATGCAACAACTTCCTCATTTTAAAGACCACATGCACAAGTTGTACGTCAATATTACAGTAAGTAAGGTCTGCACACTCTGCACTCTGCAGGAGCGTCCATATAAGGTCTGGTTTTCATGCCGTCCGACCCATGTCGACTGACCTTTACTTTAGTATTAGCAGAAATTAAAGTAGTAACGCAGTGAAGTATTGCAGTGAAGCATAAAATTTGTAAACTGACAGCATTAAAAAATTAAATGATCAGCATCTACAATTTAGTCTGATCAAAATCACGCCAAATAATACCAGGATCAAACCCCGACATTGACATGGTGGTTATTGCAAAGCTCTTTTTATGGTACGGAGAATATCGGTTGGCTCACTTGGATATCTTCAAATAGAATAGTGGGTACTGGGTGTGTCCAACTCCAATACCAAACTAACCATCACATGACATAATAGGAGCCATAATATGAGCTCTTTTTGTCCAATTGAACAGATTTTTCAAGTTTATGCACATAATATCTAGTAGCTACAACAATCACATTTTTAGGTCCTTCTCAGAAAAACATTAAAATCATATTTCATAATAACTAAATATTATGCACTTGAAGTCACAAACTCACATAAAAGTGCACAGTTACTAGTTAGTAGTTACACACTAAGCTACACTGAAACTACTGCAGAATCATTCTATGCTGCCTTAATTATTTTTCTTTACATTATAACTTTTTGCACTAGTTTTACTCTGTTTTTATGATAATTAGGCAATGGAACAGATTGATATTACTGTACAATATTGTTAGAGAAATGATAGGACGAGTCTATATCCAATGTAAGATGCAATCTTGATCAAGTACACGAGGGAAAAAATTTAAAAAAAGATACTACAGATTGGTAAAATATGTTTTTAACAACAAAGCACCATATAACTATTTCCCTACACAACTGACTAAACTGGAAGTATAAACCGTGAATCAGTTGGCAGCAGTACACTACTACAATTAAAGTAACACGTCACGCGCGGCTTGGTGATAAATATGTAGTTGTTTTTATCCCATTGTTTTTGTAACCTTTTTGTTGTGTAGCTTCTCACTCTTGAATAGAGCCGGAAGTCAGTGGTGTTAGAATTTAAAACTTTTTATTCTATTGAATTGAGCAACCAAATTGGGCAGTATCCGAGAAGCCTGACCACTAGGGGTAGACATTAGGGTAGACAATTTTAACAAATTTGAGTTAGCTTAGGGTCTCTGAAGTCTATCCTCACCCTAATTTCTACCCTAACTGGTCAGGATTTTTTAATTCTAAATTGCTATGTAGATATCAATTTCCCGGAAATGTTCGATTATTGACACTAGGGGTCGCAAGATAGCGAAACAAATCATAAATTTCTTCTTTTTTGTCAGTCAATACAGTTATTAATTGGTTCAGGTATTGAAAGTGCCGTTAGAGAAGCCTAGGAAGGAGAATCTGCTGTACTGTCTATACGAGCTGTACAGCAGTATTACCTCACAGAAGAAGAGGACAGGTATATACGCTCCGAAGAAGTTTATCTCCAGATTACGGAAAGAGAATGAGAACTACAACAACTTCCTCCAGCAGGACGCTCACGAGGTTACTTTATAAGATATTTCCTTGTGTTTGAAAGAGTGAGGGTGGATTGGTTTGTAATGATTACATGTGCTTTTGCGCTTCAATTACTCGGTAGTTGTGGAAATTTGTTCTGGGCCATTTCTAAGTTTCTACCAAATTTATGAAATTTGAAATTCCTGTTTGTGGACATAAATCGATACAATGTGTTAAAAGTGCCGTCTACGAGTCTATGAGTTAAACGTGTCGTCTGTCCACCACGTTGGAGTCATAACACTGCAACTCATTTCATGTACGTGACAGATTAATTACAGATTAATTATGTATTTTGCGAATGAAAACATGACACGTGTTATTACGTTTGACACGAGACCCTTGCTGGAAGGTACCGGTGGTTTTAATGAACAAATTTATATAGTATGTGGTACTCTATCCTGAAGATTTAAGATTGTGATTTACAAATTTTTGTGTGAATAATAATTCCACTTGCACTACACCCTTTGGAACAAACACACAAGATCGATGGTTGAACAATGAAAATAAGTGTATACTGTATAGATATGAGATATTTTAGCCACAAATGTGAAAGTATAGTAGCTGAAAGACAAAATTACTCTCTAAAACGCTAATTTCAAGAGTTATTTCATATTTTTAGCATAATTTAAAGTTAACTCGATACCCACGTCGATAACGCGATCGTTTAAAAGCAGAGTTCAGACCGTTTAATTTCAGTTTCTGAATTATTATATCTGTTAAACTCGATTAACTGGAAACCGTTTAATTTCAGTTTCTGAATCTAGGTAAACTATAGGTAAAAATATAATATTAATCATAAGCTAAAATGTACTAATCTTTGTATTCTAAATGGGGGAAAAGGAAGAAACATTGTCAGTCAGTCGAGAAAATTGTCAGTCAGGCTATATGGCAGCTTTGTAGATGTTGTGACTATGCTAGTAGTGGTCCCAGGCTTGCGACTGGAATTGCGGTGTTAAATCGATTTAATGGTACCAACGATCCACCTCCCACTTGTTGTTTGGTACTTAGCATTAATAGTGTTAGCTGTAGCCATTTATAGCAAGAATCTTAAAACTAAAGGGGATGACAAGGAAAAGAGGAAGGAAAAAGAAGAACGGGATAAACAATTAATTAAAGTATTTATAGGAGTATTAGATATTGTAATTACAAGCTTCAATAATAAATCACTGACTAAAACTTCTAATTAAAATGACACTTGGTACGCTCGCCCATTTTCACTGGTCAGTCTGAACTTCGGTTTAGCACGTTGTACACTTATTCACCTAAGTTTCAGAATTTGTTCAGTTTAGCAGAGTTAGTACCCGTGTTTCAATAAATCAAAAGATATCAGGGGAGTTCTTTACTAATGTTACGGTCATCTAGAATACCGAACTTCCTGAAAACGTTATCATATTTCCTCAGACAACGTTTAATGCCTTTAATCAGTCTATCACGGCTATATCCTCTATCAATTAGAATTTTGAATATTTTGTGAAGATGGGAGGTAAAGATATCCAATCTAGTGCAGACATTACCATATCTAAGAACTTGACTTGAAAAAACGTTGTAGCCAACCTCGGTTGGGATGTTACTGTGAGGAAATGTAAGGGATACAACATGAAAATTAAAATCATCAGTTTTGTTATACACTGATATTTCTAGTCCTTCTGTGGAAATATTAATATTTAAATCAAGGTAGTTAATGATTTTATTATTGGAACCAGCTCGCTCCATCTCCAATGAATTAGGATAAATATCTTTAATCAATTTATGAAAGTAAAGGTAGTTAATAATAGATAAATCGTCAACATATCGTTTATTATTGGATAATATCTTTGCTAATCCCATTTTCTTTTCCTGAAGTAAACGTTTCATATAATTAAATTCCTTTTTGCCAACAGTGAGATCAGCTAAAGGGGAACTTGAATTTCCACCCATAGGAATACCCTTGGTTTGTATGAATACAATCCCACCGAAGACGACATAAGTGTTATAAATAATAAATTTAACAGCCTCTTTTAGGTCATCTTGACTAAAGCAGGCATGAGAATCATAGGTTTTATTGGA
The DNA here is from genome assembly GCF_026151205.1 of Bolinopsis microptera. Taxonomy (NCBI): domain Eukaryota; kingdom Metazoa; phylum Ctenophora; class Tentaculata; order Lobata; family Bolinopsidae; genus Bolinopsis; species Bolinopsis microptera. The sequence goes on from NC_087074.1 coordinate 10,984,640, forward strand.
AAAGAAACATGTATTACTGTCTCTTTTAGAAATACAAATATATCTGTTACGGTCTGAAAATATTAAATCAACAACTTCATTAATCATATTCTCTACTTCAATCAAGTCTAATCTGGTATAAAGAGTAGTAAAATCATAAACTTGTATATTATAAACATCGCTATTTTTGATAGCTTCAAGGAATTCACTTGAGGAATCTATGCTCCAAAACATGTTTATACCGCTGTTGTTGTAGATGGCCTCGCAGTATTTCTTGAAGTATTTCCTCATTTAAGTTTCAGACAACAGTTAACTTGGACGTTAAGTTGTTTCGTAACGCAAAAACGGGCACCTGCAATGAACCTCGCCTTGTAAGGGTTCTTATGAAGCTTAGGGTTCCAGAAGATGCGTGCTAGTCGCAAGTTTTTATCTTCAACTTGTACATTAAATCTCTCCTTTAGACTCTCAGATATTTTATTGACATAATGAGTCTCGTCTTCGCTACAGGGTTTATATGTATCATTACCTATACATTCTAGAGTATTAGGATCAAAACCCATTTCATTGACAAGAGTTTTTACATAAAACTTTTTACAAATAAATGAAAAATTACCAGAAGCTTTGTCGATACTACAAATAATGTATTTACTTTTCAGCAATTTAAGACTTCTTTTAACATCATCTTTTTCCAGTGTGTTTTCTTTTATTTCAAATGTTTCAGGAAAGTTTTTCTTGTAATATTCAATACGATTGGAAACTATTGATAACACTTTTTCCTTCCAATCGCTGAACTTTACTTCTTTTTGACAGTACTTTCTACTTTTTGATTTTATAAATTTATCGACAGCTTCGGTAACTGACATATATATCTCATCTGGAGATTTAAATGTGGGAATCCTGTATTTACAACCGTAGGAAAGTACTTCCCTAAGTTCAACATTATCAACAATATCTAAATTACCAGTAACTACATGTCCATGAGGAGGATAATTGAAAGGGGAGGAGTGACAATCGCATGGACTACCTAAAATAGATTTAATATCAGAAATAGAAAGTTTCTTTAAGAATGAAGCATAGTTACAAATAGAAAGACTTATAGGATCATTATACTCATAATAAATCTGTAATGGTGTAAAAGACTGAATCAAAATGGGAAGCAAATCAATGACTGAAGTGTCAGAGAAAATAGATTTTAGGTTAAGATTATCAATGAATTTGCAATTAAATGGAACAATTATAAATTCTCTATTACTGGATTCAGATTTGTTCTGATGGTATTTGGGGGAAAATGTTGAACAGAAAGAGGAACATACGTTGTAAATCAATCCTGAATTATTTTGACTCAAAGAGTAGAGAGTGTCTAAATCTGATAAGCTATAACATTTTAATGTTTTGTATATGGAATGTTCTGAAGAGATGTTATCTTTCAGCCTGTTAATATCAGACTCTATGGTATCCAGAGACTTCTTAGGCTGAACTTTCTTCTTTCCATTCCCTCTGCCACGTTTGTATCGAGCAATCTGTCCACTAAAATAATTCATAACCCGATCTTGGGAGATGTTGCCCGTTCCTTTCTTCTTGTCATTAAGACCAAGAGGGAATGCTGTCCCAAGCTTCTCTATCCAGTAATCCTCCAGGAGAAGTAAATCATTTTTGACATCGGTGGACATGTCAGAATCAACATAATCTACAATCTGTATGGAAGCATCTGAGAAGACGTGACCAGGAATATTAAAATGTTCATATAAAAATGTGGATGATTTGGCTTTGACACAATTTCTGTGGCCATTGACTCTTTTATGAAGTGGTTGAGTTGTTTCTCCAACATATTGTTTTTTACAGGTAGAACAGGTAATAACATAAATAACATTATTATTAGTTTTACAATTAAATATAAAATTTGTATGTCCAAAGATAAAATCATTATTAAAAGTACTGCTCCTAAATGTATTAACAGGATTAAAACTGTTACAAGTGAGACAACCTCTACCATTGCAACATCTAAAAGTGCTAGAAAAGACATTACTAGGGGTAACCCATTTATTCAAGGATTTTGAGAAAAATTTACCATTACGTTTAAGTCAAGAAGGTAACATCATCCCTTTCGGCGTTTCCGCCTAGACCCAACGACTCGAGATAGGCCAAGGACAACGGGTCGGACATCAACCTATAGCTATTGTCATGGGGCTGCCATGATTGGGCGGGCGTTAGATGTCATGAACCTAAATAGTTCTCCCACCGACGCAATGTAGCCTGGCGAGATTCTTCGCGACCATAAAAATCTCTTAGAACCGGATCTTGCACTGCCGCTGTTTCTCGTACCGTAGCATGGCGGACAGCTCACGCCAGAAAATGAAATAAACAGGTAAATACAGGATAAATCAGGAGATGTATGTACAACAACAAGACTTCAAGGAGGGCGCCCAAGAAAACAAAGATCAACCAAATCTCGGAACCAATGGCCGGGAGAGATATAAATGTAATTATAGAGCAATATCAAGAAAAGCTATCAATTATGTATCCAACGGGGCGGAAGAACCGACCACCAGTACTTGATACCATGATACGGACGTAATCTAGGTAAACTATAGGTAAAAATATAATATTAATCATAAGCTAAAATGTACTAATCTTTGTATTCTAAATGGGGGAAAAGGAAGAAACATTGTCAGTCAGTCGAGAAAATTGTCAGTCAGGCTATATGGCAGCTTTGTAGATGTTGTGACTATGCTAGTAGTGGTCCCAGGCTTGCGACTGGAATTGCGGTGTTAAATCGATTTAATGGTACCAACGATCCACCTCCCACTTGTTGTTTGGTACTTAGCATTAATAGTGTTAGCTGTAGCCATTTATAGCAAGAATCTTAAAACTAAAGGGGATGACAAGGAAAAGAGGAAGGAAAAAGAAGAACGGGATAAACAATTAATTAAAGTATTTATAGGAGTATTAGATATTGTAATTACAAGCTTCAATAATAAATCACTGACTAAAACTTCTAATTAAAATGACACTTGGTACGCTCGCCCATTTTCACTGGTCAGTCTGAACTTCGGTTTAGCACGTTGTACACTTATTCACCTAAGTTTCAGAATTTGTTCAGTTTAGCAGAGTTAGTACCCGTGTTTCAATAAATCAAAAGATATCAGGGGAGTTCTTTAATAATGTTACGGTCATCTAGAATACCGAACTTCCTGAAAACGTTATCATATTTCCTCAGACAACGTTTAATGCCTTTAATCAGTCTATCACGGCTATATCCTCTATCAATTAGAATTTTGAATATTTTGTGAAGATGGGAGGTAAAGATATCCAATCTAGTGCAGACATTACCATATCTAAGAACTTGACTTGAAAAAACGTTGTAGCCAACCTCGGTTGGGATGTTACTGTGAGGAAATGTAAGGGATACAACATGAAAATTAAAATCATCAGTTTTGTTATACACTGATATTTCTAGTCCTTCTGTGGAAATATTAATATTTAAATCAAGGTAGTTAATGATTTTATTATTGGAACCAGCTCGCTCCATCTCCAATGAATTAGGATAAATATCTTTAATCAATTTATGAAAGTAAAGGTAGTTAATAATAGATAAATCGTCAACATATCGTTTATTATTGGATAATATCTTTGCTAATCCCATTTTCTTTTCCTGAAGTAAACGTTTCATATAATTAAATTCCTTTTTGCCAACAGTGAGATCAGCTAAAGGGGAACTTGAATTTCCACCCATAGGAATACCCTTGGTTTGTATGAATACAATCCCACCGAAGACGACATAAGTGTTATAAATAATAAATTTAACAGCCTCTTTTAGGTCATCTTGACTAAAGCAGGCATGAGAATCATAGGTTTTATTGGAAAAGAAACATGTATTACTGTCTCTTTTAGAAATACAAATATATCTGTTACGGTCTGAAAATATTAAATCAACAACTTCATTAATCATATTCTCTACTTCAATCAAGTCTAATCTGGTATAAAGAGTAGTAAAATCATAAACTTGTATATTATAAACATCGCTATTTTTGATAGCTTCAAGGAATTCACTTGAGGAATCTATGCTCCAAAACATGTTTATACCGCTGTTGTTGTAGATGGCCTCGCAGTATTTCTTGAAGTATTTCCTCAAAAGTTTCAGACAACAGTTAACTTGGACGTTAAGTTGTTTCGTAACGCAAAAACGGGCACCTGCAATGAACCTCGCCTTGTAAGGGTTCTTATGAAGCTTAGGGTTCCAGAAGATGCGTGCTAGTCGCAAGTTTTTATCTTCAACTTGTACATTAAATCTCTCCTTTAGACTCTCAGATATTTTATTGACATAATGAGTCTCGTCTTCGCTACAGGGTTTATATGTATCATTACCTATACATTCTAGAGTATTAGGATCAAAACCCATTTCATTGACAAGAGTTTTTACATAAAACTTTTTACAAATAAATGAAAAATTACCAGAAGCTTTGTCGATACTACAAATAATGTATTTACTTTTCAGCAATTTAAGACTTCTTTTAACATCATCTTTTTCCAGTGTGTTTTCTTTTATTTCAAATGTTTCAGGAAAGTTTTTCTTGTAATATTCAATACGATTGGAAACTATTGATAACACTTTTTCCTTCCAATCGCTGAACTTTACTTCTTTTTGACAGTACTTTCTACTTTTTGATTTTATAAATTTATCGACAGCTTCGGTAACTGACATATATATCTCATCTGGAGATTTAAATGTGGGAATCCTGTATTTACAACCGTAGGAAAGTACTTCCCTAAGTTCAACATTATCAACAATATCTAAATTACCAGTAACTACATGTCCATGAGGAGGATAATTGAAAGGGGAGGAGTGACAATCGCATGGACTACCTAAAATAGATTTAATATCAGAAATAGAAAGTTTCTTTAAGAATGAAGCATAGTTACAAATAGAAAGACTTATAGGATCATTATACTCATAATAAATCTGTAATGGTGTAAAAGACTGAATCAAAATGGGAAGCAAATCAATGACTGAAGTGTCAGAGAAAATAGATTTTAGGTTAAGATTATCAATGAATTTGCAATTAAATGGAACAATTATAAATTCTCTATTACTGGATTCAGATTTGTTCTGATGGTATTTGGGGGAAAATGTTGAACAGAAAGAGGAACATACGTTGTAAATCAATCCTGAATTATTTTGACTCAAAGAGTAGAGAGTGTCTAAATCTGATAAGCTATAACATTTTAATGTTTTGTATATGGAATGTTCTGAAGAGATGTTATCTTTCAGCCTGTTAATATCAGACTCTATGGTATCCAGAGACTTCTTAGGCTGAACTTTCTTCTTTCCATTCCCTCTGCCACGTTTGTATCGAGCAATCTGTCCACTAAAATAATTCATAACCCGATCTTGGGAGATGTTGCCCGTTCCTTTCTTCTTGTCATTAAGACCAAGAGGGAATGCTGTCCCAAGCTTCTCTATCCAGTAATCCTCCAGGAGAAGTAAATCATTTTTGACATTTTTGAAATGTTTATTGAATTGAACATAATATTCTAATTCAAGTTCTAATACATATTTTAATACTGTTTAATTTCAGTTTCTAAACTACTTGTTGAACTCAATATCTGATTTGTTGCGGAGCGAGTTTGACGACGAGGAGAAGGAGAAACTGAAAAGGACTTGGGTTGAGGTAAATTAAAATATTTGAAACACGCGTACTGTCAATCGTAAAACCCTGTACATATACCAAACTTACTGACACACTAGTTTTAACACTGTGTCATATTTATTAACTATTTAATAATGTTAATATTATGCGCATCTTGTAGATCGGAGATAAACTCGGTGTCATCCGAACATTGCGTCATAACCCAATTATAGGGTCTACCAAATTATCACCTGTCAATATTGATGGTGGATCTTCTTTAAGCTGTTCCGTGTTCAATTGTTAATAGTTGCCTCAAAATAATGATCTGACAGCTTTATCAACTCCACCCGAAAGCATAAGGTCAAGTTCGGAGACAACCTGTACATAAAATGAGTCACTAATTACACTTATTTCACTGCCATATACGGTAAAATTAATTATAATTCCTCTGAAAGTCCAAGGGGTACAGGCTCTTCAGATATTATACTCCTAACCTTTCTATAATGATATCTGGGTTCAAAATTTAAATAACTCAACCTTGGTGGAGACAGTGGCCACCTGAAAATTACAAAAATAAAGGAGCTGTAAATCACTTATGAAAAAAATATTTACTCCAAATTTCACAATTTAAAGTTACGTAAGACAGGTGGGTACTCAAAAAGTGCCGGTTGAGCAGGTTTGTCTGCTCAACACAGGTGGAGCAGCTCACTGACTACATGAGCTAATATAAGTGACTAGAACTTACCCTCTCATGCTTTTTAATTGCTCCAAAGTCCTAATATTTAATATTATGGGTTATACCAATCATATTTCATAGAATAGGATCCTCAGAATCGGCTCAACCGAGGTGGAGACAGCATAACATGCAGTTCAAAATCTGTTATTCTGTAGTTTAGGAGCTGTAGAGTGACTGTGGCAGTCCATTTGCGATACCAATGATTCTAAATCATCTACCAACTCATATTACAAGGCATCCTTGCTGAAAAGTACACTCAACATAGGTGGAGACTCAAATTTGGCAAATTTGGGCGTAAATTTGACCTCAGAAGTCAAGGTTCTCCACCGCGGTTGAGTGGTTGATGGCTAGTTTGATGAGTTGTATACATGCTAAAGGGTCACCCAATGTTATTCCTTCCAGAAATCAACTGCCAAAGCTCAACTCAACCCGGTGGGCCAGTTTTAATGCATTTTTTAATGTTTTGATGTTTAATCAACAATTTCTCCACCTTGTTGAGCACCTTTTCACAACTTTGATAGTTTTTTCATTTGCTAGAACACTTTGCTTTAAAACAGAAGGGGTGACAGTTTTATGATCCCCTACAGTAGCAGTTAACAGAGCAGATTAGAATTAGTGATAAAACCAATGAATTTAGGCATGTTTGACAGGCTTTTTACTGTTTCTTAATGAAAGATCTCCACCCTGTTGAGCGTCAATGGCAAAAACAAAATTTAACGGGAAGTAGAAAAGGCCGAGACGCAACTTTCTAGCTAACCTAGAACTCTCTAAACCTTTCTCCACCCCCGGTTGAGCAGATTTGAAAAGTGCATTTAATTTCTCCACCTCGGTTGAGCACTTAGATAAAATATTGATAAAACCATCATATTGCAAATTTGATGTAGTTTGTGTTACCAATAACCTTTTCCACCTTAATCAAAAGTTTCTTCAACCAGAGCCAGTCTCCACCTTAAATCTCCACCTTTTAAGGGTTTGTTTAATACCACCTGTATCGGCTCAACCGTTCAACCTTTTAATTTTTTTTTTTTACTCAGAGAAAGTCCTGAAAAATGTCTTGTCAGCCATATAATCAGGGAGTTTCAGTCTGTGTTGAGCTGGCTCCACCACACACTTCTAAAAAAGTAAAAAATGTACAGGTTGTCTCCGAACTTGACCATAAAGCTTCAACTCAACAAATCAGACAAATCTGTTTAACTTTAAATCTGTGAATAAACGCTCCCGGGTATGGCTGCATTTCTGACCTAATTCGTGCATTTCTATTTAATGTATTTGCAAATCCTGACAGTTAGAAATGTGCTTGAACACTAAAAACTAACAGTGTTTGGAGTAGGTCAAACTACTTCAATGAACGTCAAAACCTTTGTCAAATCTCTGATAGATGATATTTTGGTTCAGGTTCATAACTTATATTAGGGTACTTTTCAAAGCATTTTCACCCTAAATTCTCCTCCGGACTTCTTGTAAATATACAATTTACCTTTTATATTTATTTATTATTTGTTATTATTTATTTCATTTCATTTCATTTCATTTCATTTCATTTCATTTCATTTCATTTCATTTCATTTCATTTCATTTCATTTCATTTCATTTCATTTCATTTCATTATATAAATACTTTTGTTCACTTTTACACATTTGCTCACATCACTCACAGTCAGCCGCTCTGACATGGTTAACCACCTTCCTTGTGTTGTTGGTTAATCATATGAGCAGGTTATAAATACCTCATTTTATCTGCGACCTAAATTATCTGGCAGAAATTAGTGTTCACCCTATTTTAATCTTCCCCTTGCGACAAACCTATAATATATTATAATGTCTATTATAATGTGTATAAATATAATATGCCCTGTCAACCCTGAAATGCTGCGAAAATTCCATCCGGAACAAGTTGATCCGAGATTCATTTTGGGCGCGGCAAAAAATTGGTCAGACAGTATGATTTGAGACTTATGAGCATACGAACATGGCCAACTTAAAATTAAATCGTGCCAATTATATCTTGATATCCGGATATCTTAAATACCTTTAAATGCCGAGTTTAACGAAATTACCTGAACTATTCCATGAATCATCCGACATATTCAGTCTGTGTCCCTCATTATTTTAATTTTTCTCCAAATCCATTGAGTCGTATAAAATAGTGATGGTGTTTTAAATGATTATACCTTTTTTGTAACCGTGTCAATTTGAACTCGGTTTATTATTTTAAAATATATGCGCTACCTGTATCGGTAGTGAGTAAGGAGCCTCAAGTTGCAGGGAAGGAGTTTACAGAAAATTATACTTATTATACGACATTTAATTGCTCACAAGGCAAGTGTACCACTACCATTAACCTAATTTAGCATTTTTTCCCGATCCATGACTCAAAGTGCCGAAGGCACAAAAGAGTCAAGGACAAGGGTTAGCGATCGAGGTTTTTTTTTAATATGGTAGCTTTGCGACTGTGTGTGCGACCGTGTGTGCGACCGAACGTGCCTGCGAGCACTGTTATCGCCCACGTGACTACCTGCGCAAAGTTATTTTGCGTGACAATCTGAATTATATAATTGTTGGCGCGCGGCGCTGAACCAACCAAGTACATTATTAATTTCATCATGTACGTATCCCACTAGGCACTAATTAATAGCATATTATTATTATTTTGAGTTGGTATTACTATTTTGCACAGATCCGTGTCAGGTTGCATAAACAATAAACATATGGTTACATAGAAGTATACACGATTTTCAAATTCAATATAGAATTATATTAACTGGGCGGCGCTCGGCAGTCGGCATGTCACTTCGCCATATTTGCATGTTTATATAAACAGTAAAGACTGGGCCGTCCCCAGGTTGTATGGAATATGATAAATACGCCATCACGGATCGGGAAATTGAGCGGCCATCCACAAAAGAAAAGCGGCCGCATTTCTTGTTATACCTGTTCTTTTCCAGGAGATTTTCGAGGGCATAATCACGAATGAGACGAAATGTTTGACATGTGAAGCTGTTAGCTGTAAAGACGAGCCCTTCATGGATCTGTCGGTAGAGATAGAACAAAACACGTCACTTAACCACTGTCTGCGCAGCTTCTCCAGCATGGAGACCTTATCAGGGGCGCAGAAATACTTCTGTGAGTCCTGCTGTAGCAAGCAGGAGGCGCAGAAGCGCATGCGCATCAAAAAGCAACCCAAAGTGCTGGCACTGCACCTAAAGCGCTTTAAATACGTGGAGAATGACAATAGGTACAAGAAGCTCACATACCGGGTGGTATTCCCCCTAGAGTTGCGGCTCTTCATCACGTCCGAACACGCTAACAACCCCGAGTGCTTGTACAGTCTCATGTCTGTGGTGGTGCACTGTGGTAACGGACCAAATAAGGGACATTATATCTGTGCTGTTAAATCCCACGACTTCTGGCTTATATTTGACGATGAAGTTGTGGAGAAGGTAGACGAGAAAAGTATAGAGGATTTCTTTGGTCATGACAATCCTAGAACTTCTAACGGGTTGGAAGTGGGCTATATATTGTTTTACGAGGCAGTCGATAACGACCCTTCCTTGTTGACGTGAGGTCACGTGATTTAGATCACGTGATGTGGGGTTACCATAGTTACAGAATTCCTCGAGATGATAATATCTAGATAGTGTCTAGTCTCAAATGTGGTTGATTGTGCCGGGTAGAAAACTTATTATTTAGATTAACATCTGGGCTTTACCACACTTACAGATTTTCTCTTAATTTTGTTTAAATTTTATAGTTTTATTTTGTCGAATTCCATGTGATAGTACTATAATCCCACTATAATATAATGATAATTTTGTTGACCGAACTTGGCAGTGTGTCACGTGACCAGTAAGTGTGTCTTGTTATGTGACTTGTGTGCTGGGCCCGACCGAAATGTTGTATGATGTGCAGCCCGTTCTGGGCTATCTGGACGTTATTATAGAGTATTTTTGTTTGAACTCGGACAACACACAGCTGATAGTGTTATTACCTTCTAACACCAATACAGCGAATGCAATGGATACATTCCTATTATACAAAATTTTGATGTTAGTAACCAGTTCGAGGCAGGCAGAACTTGGGGAGAGCGGTTACTTACGGATATGCACGGAGGGGAGGTTGCAAAAAGGAGATATTTAGTAACCGCTATGTAATAGTTATATAATTAGTTCGAAATTTACGCCCACAAATTGAGGCTCCAAAACTTCGTGTGTGTCATAGCTTGGAGATTGTTTGAATATCATTCTGTTGCTTTCTAATATTATAACCATAAGATTAGCTCGACGACTGATGGTAGTAAATAATTTCCGGTTTTTTTCCATCCTGAATTTCTCTCTACTAGTTGGTCAGAAAAGTACATATAATGTAAGTTGTGAGCTGAAATACTAATCAGTGTCTTGATATGAGATTAGTGAGCGTTTTGAGATGAGCTGTATTTGTGTCTGAGTGACTAGGTGTTACCACCTACAAGGTGTTACCACCTACAAGGTGTTAGGTGTTACTACTTACAAGGTGTTGGGTATTACCACCTTCAAGGTGATACTATGGTGTTATGACGCGTAAGTGCGCTTTAAAGTGCGAATTGGTTGAGAATTAATTGTTTGGATTAGACCACTGTTAAACTAGATGTACAGGTAATTCTAGGCCACCTTGTTTATCTGCATAATTTAATTACAAAAAGCGCACTTACACAGCGCAAGTGTGGTCTGTGGAACAAATCTTTGTGTGACCACAGTGAATGTCAGTAGAAAGATGAAATAAAATTGATAGGATCGTAAAATGGTATTTCCATCTGGAAGCTCATGTTTATTGAGTTTTAAGCAAGTTTAAACATGTTCAGTTTTGTAAGATTTCTCGATTTGTACTGGCTGCAATCGAAGCAAATTTTAGTTTGTTTTTGCTGACAATTTGGCGGTTTTTGAGGAAAATGTAACGTCTTTCTTGAAAACTCTGCGCACCTCACCAATAAGACATGATGGGGAACAAATTATTGACACTGGAAAATTTTAATTGTCCGTTAACAATTAAAATGTATACTGTGTGCACTGTGTACAGTGTATTGTGTATTGTTTGCAGTGTACCTCGAAGTTTATACGGTAGAAAGTGAAGCTTATAATGCGGTATATTTAACAAGTTATTTGTATGTTACAATTGCAAGCGAGCGACTGTTAATTAACTCGCTTAGCAAAGTTTCGATGTATTTAGTTTAGCTTACTGATTTGTGATCAACTCTGATGAATGTTTTACATGGTTAATTTGACTTCAAGATTTTCTGTAAATTTCTTGTTGTTTTATTTCAAGTTTTAGAAAGTTAGCTGTGTTTTATTCTACCACGATAATGACAGCGATTATAATTTTGAGAGTATTCCGAATAACTGGACGTGCAATGTCAACAATAAATATCTATGAATTAAATTGGATCTCAAATTTAATTTATTGTAATTTAAATTAATTAGATTACATATTATAGTGGATACTAACATTGTGAATTAATATAATATCGTTAACCAATAATAAATACATTGTAAACTAGGTGATCCCAATGGAATGGACGGTTGGAGTAAGGCTACTAAATTAGATCAGCATACCTCTAAATCTGAACTGAGTTTAACTCTGCAAGGATTGCTGTTCGAGCTCCACTCTGGCAATCTTAACACGACCAATCCAGTGGTAAGCACTAACCTCCTTGCTCTAATACACTCCTTAACCCGCCTTTTAGTGTTTAATACCTTCTCAAAATAGCTATTTATAACTTTTGATTGACAATCTATATAAAAGTTTGTGATGTGCCAAGGTGAACTTATTGTGACAGGAAGTGAAGGCTGGATTGTTGAACATATTCAAGCAGTGTGGAGATGAAACTAAATTGCAGATAAAATGGTGCCAACTAGCAGTTCTCTCCCTTAACGCGACTCAGGTACGGTGTACTTATAATCCAAGTTCCATTGCCACACTAGGTTGTCACTATTTCCTTGTGTACTTTGCGTAACGCGCTAGTATTTTAGTACAGACTGAATGATATTGTTTTATCGTATAAACGCGCGGCCTTACGCCGCGCACATTACAGGAATTTCACGTCTTTCGATTCTATCTGTTCTGACACAAATATTATTTTCTTCAACATTTCTTGCGAAATATTTATCTGTTTATTAACTGACATGATTCAAACATTTGACAAGATAACTACGCATCGGATCTAATCAAACAAATACCCATGTAACTTAGAGCCTGTTTATTGCACATGTGCCGGTCACTAGATGACAGATTATATCTAGATTAATCCACCTCCCTCAGTGTGTGTTTACGACACAGGAGCTGAACAACTGTGCTACGTTTATAATAGATGTGTGCAGGGCTGCCAACTATCTGTACTGCACTGTTGAGGCACTTGGGGCCCTTCTCTATAACACCGACCTCAATGTAAGTTAACTGTATGTAAACTGTGAGTTTCAGTTAACTGTGTAATCATAACAATTGCAGCTCTTAGGTCCTAATATTAGAAATACTATTCCGCACAATACGGAAGTGTAAACAGTGATGTGGTGCCTTTAGCCGTTACTATGGCTATTACTTTTATCTTGTATTTATTACTTTATCTATTGCTGTATTTTGCAGCACGTATAAAGTTGTCTTCTGAGACCTCTGAAATTTAAATTTTTAGAAAGGACCTCAGAGGGATCAGGGAGTTTTATTTATTGACACATAGTAGACCACAGATATTGAAAAAATCCTGAGTCCCCTCAAAAAAGTCAATTATAAAGGCCGGAAGCAGAGTGTATTTTTCAGTGATCTTAGACGCACAACTCTAGGTCTATGGATCTTGTAGTCCAGTCAGGAATACTGTATTACGTAAAATGAAACCAGAACCTCTAACAGTTAAAATGCTATCCCACAATATAAAGTATCTAAGTAAACTCTCTGTTTACAGACACTAAGAACACTAGACGTGCTGCTCGGTGAAAGAGGGATGATGTTGGAGCTAAGTCTAGGTCTTGCCCCTGAGAGGGAGGTACAGCATCTAGCACTGCGCTGTCTCAACAACATGCTCAACAGGTACCCAGTTCTAACGTTATACCACCCAGCAGGCTCAAACATAGAGCTAGAGAATCGTGAAATCAACACCGAAAAACTGAAACTATTTTAACAGAACGCCTTATCTTATTATTAAATTCTGTGTACTTCAGTGTGACGGATGAGATGTTTGTGACACACATAGTGAGCACACTAACCACTCTGGCAACCGCCCGTCTCCACGGAGACAACCTGAACAGAGCTCGTCTCTTATCAGGGGTCATGAAGTGTCTCCAAACCATCGCTAAACACAATACTTCTCAGTACTTGCTGGAACAGATACTCAGTATCGTCAAAGGTAATTTGAGAGGGCTGGTTTGTGTATCTGCGTTTTATGAAATTTTTTGAGGATTGAGACTAATGGAAAGTATCAACGAACATTTTCCTAATCTCCTTGTTATAACATTTCCAATTTAGTTGTCTTCTTCATAATCCCAAGATTTTTACCCCTTTTCTCTCAGGCTCTATATTTGAAGGAGCAAGTCAGAGTACGAGTCCTGCTATAAGTCTGGAGTCTTTGTCTCTAGACGAACTGAACTTGTCTGATGTTAACGAACCTGGCCACACCCGCTACTCCCAACCTCGTGTTAGAAACAAGTCAGTCTGCTGTCAGAGTTGTTGGCTGTTATTTTTGTGACATCTAGCCTAGTCGATATGGTTACACCCAACTGTATTGTTATGGTGACGATAAGTGTTCTCACCAGGATTTTATTTTTTCATTCTTTGTATTTTCTGTGATAGAGATAATGTTGATGCCAGATAGGTCTTACTAATTTCTCAATAGGAAAGGAAGAGGGAAGCGGAAGAAACAAGATGCACGCGACTCCCCTAAACCGAGGATTGATCATCAGAACGATTCAAACAAGGGCAGAAAGAGAGCAGAGCAGGAAACTTCGTGGAGAACTCCGCGCAGGAAACAGGTCACTAATAATTATATCATGATCTTGAATTAGATTCTTTAGTTCCAGCCTATACCAGAATTTTAGTTATATAACCAACAACATTCAATTAACCAGAGTTAACTTAACCGCTATCAGGCGCCCAACAACCAAGCGCCAAACAAGGCACAAAACTCGCCCCAAATAGAGAGACCTAGCCCCAAGCAACATCACCCAGCTGCCCCACCTCCTACTCAACCTGCTGCCTCCCCGGCTGTAGTCCCACCAATGGATAAAAACACCGCCTTTAACCCTCAACGTCAAACTGATTTCTCAGTGTCAACCTCCGAGTCAGAGGTATTTAAAAGATCTTTATCAACTATCATAACTGCTGTATACATTTGTTGTGACCAGACAGTTTAACATGATATATAGCCTGGGCGGTTACTTGTCAAAATTTCAAATACGTTTATAAATATAAAGCAGAACTCCCTCTGCTGACAAAACCATAGCTGATAGCACCTGACACGTAACACATCACGTGTCGCCCAGTACAGCGAGAGTGACACAGAAGAAGGGATCCAGAACAAGGTGACGGCCGTGAAGTGCAGGACAAGACTGACGAGTCTGCAAACTCTGCAACATTGCATTTCCTGTGTTCACAAGAGCAGGACCTTCAGTGTGTGGTCCGCATTTCTCCCTCAGGACCCTACTGCTGGTCAGTTTACAGCTTCATCATTCGCTTTAACTCCGAGTGACTTACAGAATTAGAGCTAGAGGAGCTGAATTCAGCTTTAAAGGGGGGGGGTGTCACGTCCGTCTATGTCCGCTTGTCTCATAGAATCCAAAAAGGACAGGACATAGGCGGACATAGGCGGACATAGGCGGACATAGGCGGACATAGACGGACATAGGCGGACATAGGCGGACATAAATGGACACCTAAATTGCTAAATAAAATGTTCAATTTTTGCTGTTATAGGGGGATCATGTTTTTTGTCCGTTCGGTACCCTATATTTTCAAAACGGACAAAAAATAGAGCGGACAAAAATGGACAAAAACGGACAAAAATGGAAATAAAATTTAGATGCTTCCTCCTCCTACTCTTCCTCCTCCCCCTGGGTCTTCCGGGGGGGGGGGGGGGATCATGTTTTTTTGTCCGTTTTTGTCCGTTTGGCAGCTGTATTTTCAAACGGACAAAAAATAAAGCGGACAAAAACGGACAAAAACGGACAAAAAATAACAAAAATTGAAATAACATTTAGATGCTTCCTCCTCCTCCTCCTCCTCCTCCTCCTCCTCCTCCTCTTCCACCTTCTCCTCCTCCTCCTCCTCAGCCATCCTCCTCAGTCCTCCTCAGTCCTCCTCCTCTGCAGTCCTCATCATCCTCCTCAGTCCTCCTCCTCCTGGGTCCTCCTCCTCCTCTTCATCCTCCTCCTCTTCCTCCTCAGTCCTCAGTCCTTCTCCTCAGTCCTCCTCCTCATCCTTTTCGTCAGTACTCCTCCTCCTCAGTCCTCCCCCAGTCCCCCTCCTCCTCCTATTCAGTCCTCCTCCTCCTCCTCCTCCTCCTCAGTTCTCCTCCTTCTCATTCCTCCTTCTGAGTCCTCCTCATTCCTCCTTCTGAGTCCTCCTCCTCCTCTTTGTCCTGAGTCCTCCTCCTGGGTCCTCTTTCTCCTCCTCCTTCTCAGTCCTCCTCCTCCTCCCTCTCAGTCATCCTCCTCAGTCATCCTCCTCAGCCATCCTCCTCAGCCATCCTCTTCAGCGATCCTCCTCAGTACTCCTCAGTCCTCCTCCTTCTCAGTCCTCCTCAGTCCTCCTCCTCAGTCATCCTTCTCCTCCTCCTCCTCCTCCTCCTCCAGGGGGATCCTGTTTTTTATCCATTTTTTCCGTTCGGAACCCTATATTATCAAAACGGACAAAAAATAGAGCGGACAAAAACGGACAAAAACGGACAAAAAATAACAAAAATGGAAATAATATTTAGATGCTTCCTCCTCCTCCTCAGTCTTCCTCAGTCATCCTCCTCCTCCTCCTGAGTCCTCCTCCTGGGTCCTCCTCCTGGGACCTCCTCCTCTTGGGTCCACCTCCTCTTCATCCTCCTCCTCTTCCTCCTCAGTCCTCAGTTCTCCTCCTCAGCTCAGTCCTCCTTCTCAGTCCTCCTCCTCATCCTTTTCCTCAGTCCTCCTCCTCAGTCCTGCCCAGTCCCCCTCCTCCTCCTATTCACTCCTCCTCCTCCTCCTCCTCCTCCTCCTCCTCCTCCTCCTCCTCCTCAGTCCTCCTCCTCCTCAGTCCTCCTCCTTCTCAGTCCTCCTCCTCCTCCTCAGTCCTCCTCCTCCTCAGTCATCCTCCTCAGTCCTTCTCCTCCTCAGTCCTTCTCCTCTTCCTCCGCCTCCTCAGTCTTCCTCATATTCCTCAGTCCTCCCCCAGTCACCCTCCTCCTCAGTCCTCCCCCAGTCACCCTCCTCCTCATCCTCATCCTCCTCATCAGTCCTCCTTCGCCTTCTCAGTCCTCCTCTTCAGTCCTCCTCCTCCTTTTCCTGATTCCTCCTCCTCAGTCCGCATTCTCCTCCTCAGACCTTCTCAGTCCTTTCCCCAGTCACCCTCCTCCTCATCCTCCTCTGAGTCCTCATCAGTCCTCCTTCTCCTTAGTCCTCCTCCTCAGTCCTACTCCTCCTCCTCCTGGGTTCTCCTCCTGGATCCCTCTTCTCCTCCTCAGTCCTTCTCCTCCTCCTCAGTTATCCTCCTCCTCCTCCTTCTCCTCCTGGGTCCTCCTCCTTCTGCTCACCAGTCCTCCTCCTCAGTCCTCCTCATCCTCTTCATCCACTTACTTCTCCTCCTCATCAGTCCTCATCAGTCCTCCTCCTCCCAAGTCATCCTCCTCCTCCTGGGGCCTTTTCCTGTGCCCTCCTCCTCCTGGGTCCTCCTCCTCAGTCCTCCTCCTCTTCCTTCTCCTCAGTCCTTCTCCTCCTCAGTCCTTCTCCTCTTCCTCCTCCTCAGTCTTCATCCTCCTCAATCCTTTCCCCAGTCACCCTCCTCCTCATCCTCATCCTCCTCATCAGTCCTCCTTCTCAGTCCTCCTCCTCCTCTTCTTCCTGGTTCCTCCTCCTGGTTCCTCCTTCTCCTCAGTCCTCCTCCTCTTCCTGGGTCCTCCTGATCCTCCTCAGTCTTCTTTCTCCTTCTACTCCTCAGTCCTCCTCCTCCTCAATCCTCCTCTTCCTCCTAAGTCCTCCCCTCCTCAGTCCTCCTAAGTCCTCCCATTCTCAGTCCTCCTCCTCATCAGTCCTCTTCACCAGTCCTCCTCCTCAGTCCTCCTTATCCTCATCCTTCATCTCCTTCCTTCATCTCCTTTCTCCTCCTCATCCTCCTCGTACACCTCCTCATCAGTCCTCCTCCTCACTCCTCCTCCTCCTCGTCCTTAGTCCTCTTTATCAGTCCTCATCAGTCCTCATCAGTCCTCCTCCTCCCCAGTCCTCCTTTTGGGGCCTTTTCCTGGATCCTCCTCCTGGGTCCTCCTCCTCTTGGGTCCTCCTCCTCTTGGGTCCTCTTCCTCATCCTTCTCCTTAGTCCTCCTCCTCCTCAGTCCTCCTCTTGAGTCCTTCTTCTCCTCCTCCTCCTATTCATTCCCCCTTCTCAGTCTCACTCCTCCTTCTCAGTCCTCCTCCTCCTCTTCTTCCTGGTTCCTCCTCTTGGGTCCTCCTTCTCCTCCTCAGTCCTCCTCCTCTTCCTCCTCTTCCTGGGTCCTCCTGATCCTCCTCAGTCTTCTTCCTCCTTCTACTCCTCAGTCCTCTTCCTGCTCAATCCTCCTCTTCCTCCTAAGTCCTCCCCTCCTCAGTCCTCCTAAGTCCTCCCCTTCTCAGTCCTCCTCCTCATCAGTCCTCTTCACCAGTCCTCCTCCTCAGTCCTCCTTATCCTCATCCTTCATCTCCTTCCTTCATCTCCTTTCTCCTCCTCATCCTCCTCGTACACCTCCTCATCAGTCCTCCTCCTCACTCCTCCTCCTCCTCGTCCTTAGTCCTCTTTATCAGTCCTCATCAGTCCTCATCAGTCCTCCTCCTCCCCAGTCCTCCTTTTGGGGCCTTTTCCTGGATCCTCCTCCTGGGTCCTCCTCCTCTTGGGTCCTCCTCCTCTTGGGTCCTCTTCCTCATCCTTCTCCTTAGTCCTCCTCCTCCTCAGTCCTCCTCTTGAGTCCTTCTTCTCCTCCTCCTCCTATTCATTCCCCCTTCTCAGTCTCACTCCTCCTTCTCAGTCCTCCTCCTCCTCTTCTTCCTGGTTCCTCCTCTTGGGTCCTCCTTCTCCTCCTCAGTCCTCCTCCTCTTCCTCCTCTTCCTGGGTCCTCCTGATCCTCCTCAGTCTTCTTCCTCCTTCTACTCCTCAGTCCTCTTCCTGCTCAATCCTCCTCTTCCTCCTAAGTCCTCCCCTCCTCAGTCCTCCTAAGTCCTCCCCTTCTCAGTCCTCCTCCTCATCAGTCCTCTTCACCAGTCCTCCTCCTCAGTCCTCCTTATCCTCATCCTTTATCTCCTTTCTCCTCCTCATCCTCCTCATACACCTCCTTCTCCTCATCAGTCCTCCTGCTCACTCCTCAGTCCTTCTCCTCCTCCTCCTCCTCGTCCTTAGTCCTCTTTATCAGTCCTCATCAGTCCTCATCGGTCCTCCTCCTCCCCAGTCCTCCTCATGGGGCCTTTTCCTGGGTCCTCCTCCTCTTGGGTCCTCCTCCTCTTGAGTCCTTCTTCTCCTCCTACTATTCATTCCTCCTCCTCAGTTCTCCTTCTCAGTCTCACTCCTCCTCAGCCCCCCTCCTCTCCCTCCTCAGTCCCCCTCCTCAGTCCCCCCTCCTCCTTTTCCTCTCTTTCATCTCTCAATAATTTGTTCAATTTATAATTATTGTTGGTGTTATTGTTAACATAATTTATTGTTATATACTAAAATGTTTTTAAGCGCATTTGAGTCTGACTCAAAATGTGCTCAAGAATCTTTGTGTTTAACAAAGTTTTACTCTGCAGTAATAAAACTTTTCATCCCTTTTTATGTTATTAAAAAATGTGTAGACTAGGTATTCTTTGTGCCTAATTGAAGATTAAAAGTTTGAGAAAGGACCATGGTCATTAACCGGGCTACCCATTTCTGCAGATAGCCTGTTACAAATTGTGGAGAAAATTTAAATCAAAAGTTACAATTTTTGTCCGTTTTTGTCCGTTTTTGTCCGTTTTTGTCCGTTTGGCAGCTATATTTTCAAAACGGACAAAAATTAACGGACAAAAACGGACAAAAACGGACAAAAAATAACATGATCCCCCCCCCGTCTTCCTGATCTTCCTCAGTCCTCTTCCTCCTCCCCTCCTCAGTCCTCCTCAGGGACAAAAGGATTTCGCGATTATTTCGGCCAAAAATCGCGGTACCGCGAAATTTAACAGGCTATACATTAAACTATACATAAAATTTGTCGCGGAGAATGGGAAATTTCGCGATTTCGTACATGCCGCGAAATCCTTTTGTCCCTGGTCCTCCTCCTACTCCTCCTCCTCGTCCTCAGTCCTCCTCATCAGTCCTCAACAGTCCTCCTCCCCAGTCCTCCTCCTCCTGGGTCCTCCTCCTTGGTCCTCCTCCTCCTCTTCATCCTCCTCCTCTTCCTCATCAGTCCTCAGTCCTCCTCAGTCCTCCTCCTCATCCTGAGGTCCTCCTCCTCCTCCTCCTCCTGGGTCTTCCTGATCCTCCCCAGTCCTCTTCCTCCTCCCCTCATCAGTCCTCCTCCTACTCTTCCTCCTCGTCCTCAGTCCTCCTCATCAGTCCTCAACAGTTCTCCTCCTCCCCAGTCCTCCTCCTGGGGCCTTTTCCTGGGTCCTCTTCCTGGGTCCTCCTCCTCCTGGGTCCTCCTTCTCCTCCTCAGTCCTTCTCCTCCTCCTCCTCAGTCCTCTTCCTCCTCTTCCTCCTCCTCCTCCCTCTCAGTCATCCTCCTCAGCCATCCTCCTCAGCCATCCTCCTTAGTCCTCCTCCTTCTCAGTCCTCCTCAGTCCTCCTCCTGAGTCCTCCTCCTCCTCAGTCATCCTCCTCAGTTCTCCTCCTCCTCCTCCTAGGTCCTCCTTCTGGGTCCTCCTCCTCCTCCTCTTCCTGGGTCTTCCTGATCCTTCTCCTCCCTTTCAGTCATCCTCCTCAGTCATCCTCCTCAGTCATCTTCCTCAGCCATCCTCCTCAGCCATCCTTCTCAGCCATCCTCCTCAGTACTCGTCAGTACTCTTCAGTACTCTTCAGTCCTCAAAATGTTTGTCCGCTAATGTCCGCCAATGTCCGTCCGAGTCCGCCAATGTCCGTCCGAGTCCGCCAATGTCCGTCCGTGTCCGCCAATGTCCCAAAAAACACGTCCGTTGTCTCATAGAATCCAAAAAGGACAGGACATAGGCGGACATAGACGGACATGACACCCCCCCCCCCCTTTAAATACTTGGTGACGACTCAGCGATAATGAGCATCTTATTGCAATTCAAAACTTCTATTATTTGTGAAAGTAGTTAGAATTGTGTTTCACGCCTGGACAAAAGTCATGAGGCAAAAGTTTTGGCCAAATCTCTCTGTTGCACCTGTAGGACTGTAGGAAATCATGTTTACACAATTTGCATTTTACACCCATTTGTTTGTACCAAGATTCTATTTAATGAGTTACAAACCTTAGGGCCAAAAAATACACATTTTCAGTCTGATAATGTCAGTAAATGTTAAGAATAATACTTGTGCCAGGGTTGCTGAACGTGATACAGAAGGAACCGAACGTGAAGTGTAGGATAGCAGGATTAGGAGCTCTATCATCTCTCATTGAGTCTGTTAAACACTACTTCGTAGCTGCTGACTCCAGACCTAGTAGGGATCATCTTAAACTGTCGATAGTCACGTTTTAAGCGTGTATTTGTTATTCATGAACTCACATTTTTATTTTATTATATGCAGGAATATAACATTTTCGAGAAAGATGAAAACTGCCTAGGCAGCAAAGCGACTTTGATAGGGCTTTTATATCTAACGGTATGATAATATTACTAGATCTATAGTTCCGATGCAATCTGTTAACCTGCATCCTATACAGGTAAAGGCAGAGCGGCCTACACCCCCTTCTCCCAGAGTCTAGCTACTGACCTGCTAACCCTTCACTCGGAGCTGTTGCTGCAGATACCTGGCTGTGTGCCAGCTGTACTTCCACACTTGTTCCAGTGTCTGGCTGTACTTGTCATTCACACGCCCTTCTCGAAACTGAAACCTGGTCTTGTATCGAGTGTGAGTACTTTTATTTTTCTGATGAAATATTTAGAATTTAATTTAGGATATTTATCATTACTTATCTGAAAAGCATCTTATGAACGTTCAGTTTGCGGTCATTAAATGTTATAATATGTTGCCTACTTAAACTAAATCATTACCCCAGATCCTGACTGAATCAATGAAGCACTTATCCAGTGTGGGACACTACAAAGTGGAGGCAGCAGCACTGTCTCTGTTGTGTGCTTGTCTCACTGTAGAAACTCCACTACCAGGCATGTAGAAGTGGGATGCTTTATTTTAGACACACCGGGTCGAGGGAAGGAACTACTAAGTCAACTTTATAGCATGTAGATGACTGACTAAATAGACAATATAATATAATTGTTAAGTCTAACACCCACACTATCTCAGAGGTGGGAAGTTGGCTGGGTGCCAATGAGCAAACAGTAGGAATGTGTTTGGAGCACCTCAGAAAGACAACACACCAGCGAGATACTCTCCAGACTCTTTGTCAAATACTCAGATTCTACTTCACCCCCGTCATTCACTGGTCAGTGTCATCTTGCAGCATTGTTGTTGAGACAGTTAATAATGGAGAACACTGTACACGCGTGTTAAATACAAGACCATATTGTACTATTATATATATATAATAGTACATATATATACAAATAATAGTACGTATATATACAAACATCTAATGTGTTGGGACCTCTCTGTTGATATAGTCCTTATCTGCAATATCAGTAGCATCTACTTCACCAGGTGGCCCCAGATAACAGATGCAGCTAAACTAACACTAGCCAGCAGTGTGGACACCCTGATACAGAACATGTCCCTGCTTGTGCTGGAAGAGCTGGGGCGCGCACTATCCGGTGCCCTTGAAGCTGGCACGCTTGAACTTAGCACGCTGAAGGAGCACTGGATCAATATTTTGAGCAGTGCGATTGTGCCGATACTGCAGAACGAGCACTCTCCAATCATGCCTGGAGCTTGTGATATTCTCTCCACTATCGGTAATTTAACTTTTATTTAGGTATACCTCTGATACAGATTATTCAACCCCCTTTTATATTCCCTGTTCTTTTGATTTAAAAAGATACCACTCCCTCAGTACATATTGAACATTTTACCGCGTCCAGGTAACACAGTGTTTGCTTCATTTGAAGTGCACACGCAGCGTCTCATCATGACCCTACTTTTAGCGCTTACTAACCCTACTGTTCCTGCCACTTCCTCTGCTTGCAGGTAATTAGATCGTTAGATTGTTAACTAATAAACCGACTGTGAGAATTTTTAAATTCGTGTTCACTATCTACACTATAAATTTACACTGTATAAGCACTTGCGATAGCAAAATGGCGAGAATGGAAAACTTAAAAATATAATATGAACTGTGAGAATTATAGCTCTCCAAAGGATAGCTGTGCATATCTCTGAATTAAAAAATCAAAATAGAGGGCAATGATTGGTATTCTGATGTTTATGGACTTATGATCATCGGACCACGCTTAACTTTATCCGTGTAGTTTATAAGTTCTTTAATTATCATCTACGTTTGATCTGAGACAAAATATTACAAGTTTCAATATTTAGTAAATCTTAAAAATTCTTTTTATCTTGTTATATAAACATTAAACAGTATCTTCGTCCCAATCATCTAGTGATGAATAAAATGCTACCCACTATAACTCGTTTTCATAAAATCGTCAGAAACTTCGAGTTAAATCTGATGTTACAATTATGTTAAATTTAAATCTGTATGCCTCTGTGGAGTCCCTGGAGCGTTGAGACTTGTGGGTTTGTGGTTTGGTTTAGTTGCTGAGCAAGTTCGCTACATAGGTTCATGATTAGACCTGTGGGGGACTGCGTTAATATCCTGTTACAATAATAAATAATCATTATCAAAATTCAAAATAACAGTTAACGATGAATGACTCACATAAAAACCAACATATTGACTGCTCTATAATACATGAGGAATCTGGAAGACCAAAACAAGGAACGTTAATTGAAATGAATACACCACAGTGAAAAAGCCTGCAACATAGGCCCAGGAACATCCGGATGGAGATCTGGGGGGAACTGTGTCAATGTTTCAAAACGATAAATAATAATAATTATAGTGATTATCAGACCCAACATAACAATTTACCATGACTCCCAAAAATTGGCTGCTTAATGATACATTTAAATCGTTGAGTGAACTGTAGAAAAGGATCAAAGCTAACAACGTTAATTGTAATAGTTAAACATTAATTTCACTTACCAATAACAGGCTATCCAATAATCAATATAGCTTTGCTTTAAAATTCTTGCTAAATTACCAGGTTATTCTGTTAATTGAATGTGTAAATCAAAAAGGAGAGCTTAGCCTCATGCTTTCCCTTGATTTACCATCAGTCCTAGTTTGTAATTGTGCTGGTCCCGGGTCCGTCATTTGGTCTAACATATTTTACTGATTGTTTGTTTTTGTTGTTGATATGAGCGGGATAAAAATGCTGTATTCCATATTATGTCGTATAGAACTACTATATAATTCAAAAAACATTCATACCGCATTCTGTACATTCCGGCTGTGCTGACCACACCCCACCAGGCTGACACGTGACCTCGTATACACCAGTCAGAACGTAGAGGTTCGAACACGTGACTCTGACGACTGTGTTCTCTTTTACCGGTCCTCTGGGCGAAACTTGGCCGTGGTCCACTGTGAATTCAATACAAACCGGCTCTGAAATTGTAATACTTACATATATGGTCAATTAGCAAGCTTTTAGATTAGGGTTTAGTATTCAAACTTTCAACTTTTAACAAGGCTTTGAAAGAAGAAAAAACAGAAAAGATTCAACTTACGCTAAGAAGAAGAAAAACCAGAAATTAGTAAACTTACGCTTGATCTTGTACACGTCGTTGGCCCAGCCTCCGCCTTCCCCATCAGGTCCACAACCACCGGACCGTCCGTACTTTTTGTAAGTGTCCTCAGCGTCCTCAGCACTTGCACACCACCCTCCGTTCTGCACTGCAAACACTGTGTATCCGAAGGCCAACGTTGCCTTAAGACACTTGTTGACTGCATCAGTTCGAGAAACGTAATTGTCTCTGAGTAGATCATGTTTCTTTTCAATCGGCTGTATAGCTCTGGTTCCTGAATCTCTCCAGCAACCGAGGTATTGTCTAGACATCTTCTCGCCGTTAACTGTAACATCCACCTCCTTGTCTTCTGAGGAGGTTTTTGTTTATTTCCCCATCATCAATAACTTGAGCTAACAAAGTACTAAAGGGGACATATACCAAAACCTTTTATGGTAAGAAAAATAAGATTTGATACAGTAACAAGAATTTCGCCATTAATTCTTTCGAATGAAAAGTGTGACTGGAAAAAAGTGCAACATATTTACATACTATGTTTTTAATAAATGAGTGGGATTCGCGCATGGTAAAAATTAACGATTTATTTGACCAATGCTGCGCCGCGCATCAATAATAAATGAATCCAGAAAATTGCGGAATTAAATAACTTTGCGAAGGAGGAACTTCACTGTAATTAATTAACACATGGCTAGCGTCGCATGCAGCATGACATGACAGAAGCTTCCTTATCCTATACACATAATTATAGGGGAGTGGTCTATATTGCAAAGGAGCAGACTTTTGTCATCAACGTAGGTCCGTCGTGCCACCTCATAAATTGAAAGCAACGGGTGATCGTATCTGAGTGAACCCCCAGAGCATCCTCCTTCCAATTTGAGGCAGCTCAGTCAGCGCTCACTACTCACCACACTTAGGTTCGGTAGAGTATGCGAACTCTGTGTCTTTAGTGCAAGTCACTATCCTATCTCCTGTCAGTTCATATCCTTTATTGCAGCTCAGAACGAAGGCTGTCTTCGCCAGGATAGGAAACTGAGTATCTGTCTTCATGTTGTACCAGTTCGTTTTGAGGCCTGTACATTCCGCTGAAATGTACGTATTTAGTGTATATTTTCTGCACCCATCAAACATAGATTTCTCTACATATACAAATATTTTCAAAAGACACTAATTTATAGTAGTGTCTATCTATGGGAAACTTACCATTAGATCTCTCTGTTTATGTCTAGAAGATAAATTATAAATTTTATCTTAAATCAGTTAAAATCACACTTCGTTAATCAATCATCTTATCGTCTTTTTACCTGGTGAATAGTAGATATAATCTGAAGCGGTGTCGCTGAGACCAAACCGTATAAGTTTCACTTCTTGAAGCCAAAACTGGCGCCATGTTCCATAGTCACAAGATGACATCTGAAATTCTTTGACTATTTCTCCGTTGCATTGGATTGTCATCCTTACGTCTGATGCGATGGTCACCTTGGTGATCTCCCATTTCTTCTCATTACCACTTGGTACAGTATCTAGACTATGAAAGTCTGCCATGCATCGACCCAGTCGATACTGCTGATCTCGGATGTCGATACGACCTGCATTTTTCCGTTGTTCACTGTAAAAGAAGATTCTGATCAATTCTTCACTCCCTGTCTCACTATCCGTCTTTATTTTCAGAGGCGTCCTCTCCAGGTCGTGATCTATGTACGGATCTATGTCCACCGGCACCGGTACCCATTCTGTGAATATTCTCGTTACTACAACTTTAACTGCAAGGAAACATTTTGCCATAGATTTTTCAACATTACTTAAATCCCATATTGATAGACCAGAATTACCTGTACAACTAGAATAATAAGAATATGCATGCCTATTGCCTGTGGGCTGTGGCTATCTAGAATCTACAGACTATTGATGAAGAGAAGTAATTGTGGGCCAAAATACATACCTCCAAGATAACATCTTACTTGGAGACTTGGAGACTTATTTTATTCTATGACATAATATGCACATAATATGCACATAATTAAAGGCTGTCATTGTTGTGCGTTTAAAGTTAAAACATTGCTCTCATATTTTATGTAGTCTTTTAGATGGGCTTCTTCTTTTGAACGATGTGATCAAAAACATAGTCGAAATGTGAGAGTCGAAATGTTCACAAACCTGGACATATGGGAACATCACATAATTCAAATCTTGACGTTCCAGCACTATTGTAACACCAGGGACCTGGTTCTCTGAAAAATATTTAATTAATTAATTAATCTGATGCTGAATTTGCTAATTGTTCTCAGTATCAGTCATCATATTTTGAACTATAAGTTGTTTACAGATTCTCCTAGAATGTTTGTCCGTTCACGTCTAACCTGCCACCTCTGTGTTTCCATCACAATACAATAAGTTTACTTCTTAAAAGTTAAATCTACATGAAGTTAACCCACAATTGGTACTTGATATGTTAAAGATAAGAAAGAATTACTCAAAAGAATAGTAGGGGGGAATGTTTACGAAGAACAAACTAGGAAACTTACTGATCAGCATTCCGGCAATAGTTCTCCTCGAGATCTGCGGTCGGGCTTCTGGAAATAATTGTGTTATTATGATTTACTGGTTCAATTTGCTTACAGTCTGAAAAAAAAAACTATGCAGTGCGGAATATTTCTTTATCAAGGTGACTAGAAATCTTACTATATATAAAGCGAGACGATATATATATATATATTTTGTAGCTGTACTCCTACACATTAAAAGTCGGTGTTGATTAGATCTTCGAAATAAGTCTTTGCATCATTTTATTAAACATCGTTATCTGAGATAAAATTGTTCTAAAAGCAACTGGAATATTCACAAATCTTTAAAATAACTTACAAACTAGGAAAGGAAAACAAGTCTTAGGAAGACGTACAAAACTATGTGACTTAAAACGGTACAAAACTAAAATATACTGAGTAATAATCAAACGTAAAGAATGGCTGCGTACATTTTATCTAATCTATTAAAGATTAGTTTCTCGGAAAAAGCTATATATATATCTGTGCCAAAGCTATATATATATCTGTGCCATTTTACTGACACCACAGCATCAACTTTAACGCGACTTTCCGCAAAAACCGTAAAAGATATACAACTGAAACTTTTTTGACTGGGTCAAATGCTTTTATGCTTTTCAAATCAGCATGAAAAAATAAAAAATTGGCCAAGGAATAGGAGTTTTAGAGCCCAAAATTTGGACCCCCAAGTGGTGTCAAAAACGCGAATTAAATAGGTAATAATTATTTTAGTCTCTTGAGTCTTGACACCATTTTAGGGTTATAACTTATACGGGTTCCTGCTAGTGATAATAAAGGTTGCTACAAAACTCATTTAAATCAACTTAGCTTATTACTTTTCGGGAGTGATACTGGTATGCTGAATAGGATGCTGAGAGTCCCATCTTAGACAAATATTCCCAAATTTGGTAACAGAGATTTTCCCCCTGTATGCTTTACCCTTCAAGTCGTTTCTTTCCCGACAATCTGTGGGTGTATTATAAATTGCTTAAGCCACTAAGATTAATGTAGAGTCATACAAAAGTTAAATCGATTGCCTTTCATTACAAAATTGATAAGTTCAAGAAACTTCCTAGGATACCCCTTCAGTGCATACTGTAAACATGGTACTATTAACTATTGATTATACTATTAAGTGCCAATTTCTGCCAATTTCCCAAGCTTTTTGACACATTGGAATCGTAGCCCACGTTATGGACTAATCAATTAATGGGGTTTGTTTTTATGCTGTCAACTAAGGAACTAACAGCATACCAAGAGTTCCAGCAACTGGTTCGAAAACCAGGAGAATCAGGAGCATTATCGCCATATTCTTGTCTCTATCACGATCTTTAGATATCTTCTTCAAAACGTCGCTAGTTTTTCTCTTCATAAACAAAATGAGCGTTTTACTTAAATGAGCGAATAATTAAACTGAGTTCACTATTCGAGCTGCAAGAAGCATCACAAACGAAGGTCGTATACTTTAAGACAGTATTGAGAATACAGAGGCAGAGTGTAGGCTCTCCCTGCTTTTCCTACGTCACGTGAACGAGTTAGAGGATTTCTATTGGCTGCTATATCAGGAAACTGATAACGAGGCCAGCTATGATATTGTAATTCCTGCCTGGCGTCAGAACGTATTGTCTTCAACTGAATAATCGACGCTAACTCTTTTGTGCCCTGGATTCTATTGTTCTTAGTAGAGTATGTAAAACTAAATGGGACGGGCAAGGTCCAAGACTCTATAATCCTGTTCTATAATGCAAGCATATGAGCTGGGCAGAGCAGTACTTATGATAATTTAATTATCATAATGCACATTGTCAAGTATACTTGATGTCATGTAGGAGGGACAGCCCGGGTTATAATTCTCCAATAAGCAGTGTCACGATACTACATGTTATAGAATATTTCTAGTTATGTGAATATTAATAGTCAACATGGTCATTTTAAATCAAATGACCATCAGTGTTTCTCGACCGGTCGAAATCAATTTCAATGTCAACATCGTCATCATTAATTCATACTAAATTTCCTTTGTCAAAGAGGCTTTGCCAACTAAACTTTAAAATAAAAATAAAAAGAGTTAATAATTTTGATGATTGAAATTTTTCAAAGTTGACATAAGACATCTAGACATTGAAAATACGGAAAATATAAAATAAATGGAAGCCTACAACTTTTTAAACTGGCTGCTCTTGTTCATTATGTTCATCTTGATCATTTCTGGGTATAACGTTGACATTGGTGAGGTACTCTCCAGCTCCAAGCTCGTTGACGACTTCTCCAAGGGTACAAAATATTTCCTTGTGTTTAACAGAGTGTAAGGAAGCATGGAGGCACAGTAAAACCACCAGTCAGTACCCCGGTTACTGCTTCTTGTAGTGCCCTGTGATCTCCTCGCTTAATACGCCACTTTCCCGGCATTACACAAGTATCTCAGGGTAAAACCTGTGGTTATCCACACTGTTAATATACACGTGACAATCACAGAGCCTATCACCAAAGAAGGAATACCGTGCTCTAATTCTCTGCTCTTGTACTCATTATCGTAAGTTATGCAGCTGAAAACCACCTTCATATTGCTTGAAATTAGTGTTATTAGAGAGTAAAACACGCCAGCTGCCCAGAAGACTGTACAAACCAGATGCGCTGCTTTCTTTGACCAGGTCTTTGTTCCGAGAGGGAATTGTAATAGCAGTAACTTGCTATATGCCAGCACACAAATCAGCATGTCGCTCACCAGAAATGAGGCGTACACAAGTAACTTCTCTACAATAGCTAACGTGTCTCCGAGGACCCAAGCCTGAGCAGTCATTGAGATTACTAAAGGTAGGACGTTGGCAAGGGAGAGTACTAAGTCACATACAGCTATGTGTTGGATTATAGCAACTATGAATTTGTTCAGTTTGAAAACATTGTACTGAATTGATGCTAGTAGTATCTCCAAGTAAGGTTGAAACAAGTACTGTTGTGAGATACACTATCCAGATATGATGTCTCTTTGTATCCCCTTGCATCCAGCTGACGGTGCAGTTGGTGTGCAGCATTCTGAGATAAACTTTAAAACTCCACTAGTAACCAAACAAAAATAGGGATAATTAGTGGCAGTACGAAAAGAAAGGCTATCTTATCTACACAAGAGTCAAGAGCAGAAGCACTATTGGCAATCCCAGCAGCGCTTTAGTTTTACCTCTTATCTCTCCCGTAGTAAAATTGTCCTCATGATATTTCTGCAGTTCAACATGAGAAGTGTAACCTGTCAGACAGAAGACCTTTGCTGCTCAGTCTTACTGACAACACCACTCCCTCTATCCTCAGTCTCCCCCGCCTTGTCCCTGCTGAAGATACTGACAGACACAGTTGAGATAAGGGAGACGAGGAACTCTCTGAAGCTGGGTACTGTCACACAATATATATAAAAGTTAGAAGTGACACCCAACATGGGGAGGTAGTCAGTTACCCTCTTAAGCTTGGTGTGGAAGAGCATCATTTTTGGGGGAGCTGCCACAAACTGCTCCGTTATTCTGTTTTCAGTCCAGGGTATGGTGGAGACACAGAACACACCAGATGTTAGGACAACTGTTAGGATGCCATGCCATCTGAGGGAGCTGGCGCTCTTAGCACGTCGTGCTACCTCTCTTGCTTCAAACAGATACTTGAGAGTGAATACTGTCGTTATCATCACAATCATGATCAGTACGCAGTACACAGAGTCAACAGCTATGGAAAATATTTTGTCGTTTTCTGAATCTTTGTAGTCGATGTCGTAGGTAGCATAGTTGAAGTACACTTTGTTCTGATAGTGAACCAACTTTGCTGCTGAGTACAGCACCGTCGCTGTCCAACAAGACACACAAACCAAATGTGCTGACCTCTCAGACCACGCCCTGGTCCTGAGCGGGAACTGTAAAAACAGCACTTTAGAGCCAGTCAGCACACATATCAGTACATTAGTGAGGGGGAAGGAGAGGTGCACTGTGAACCTCTCCACGTACATGGAGAACTGTCCCAGAACCCACTTGTGTGCTATCATGGAGGTTATGGTTGGGAGAGTGAAAGCTATGCTGGCTACCAAATCACAAACTGCCATGTGTTTGATGATTACCACGATGAATTTGTTCAGTTTGAAAGCATTGTACCGTATTGATGCTATCAGGATGATAGTATCTCCAAGTAAGGTGGAAACAAGTACTGTTGGGCAATTCCACCGTGACGGACACCACGATTTTGCTGTTTTTTAAAGTTCAAACGAATGTTGTACTCGAGATGTTATTTATTTATCAGCTCCAACTGTTTATTAGTCCACATTTAACCTTTCTACAGGTTGTGTGAAAATTTCAGACCCCTACCATTATTACTTTCTGAGATAGCACCCCTGTGACGGACGCGACTTAAATATGACACTTTTTTTGGGTGTCTACTCAGATGGTACCCAAATTTATCTCAAAAAGTTATCTATTGTCTCTAATTTGGAATTACAATGATAGAAGAAGGTTTAGGGATTTCTGAGATGCCATTTTCTTGGAGATTGCTCAATTTTTGTTTGCGTGGTGCCATTTTCAAATTGTGACAGACGCGACTGTGACGGACACACGTTTTTTTCCAATTTTTCCAAATCTTCCACTTGACACTTTTATCTTGTTCAGTGACATCTACTCTGTATTCATGCCAATTTTTAGGCCTCAAATACCCTCAAGAGGTCTGCAATAGCCAAAATCGTCCATTTTGGGCATACGCTAGGGTATCAGTCTAGGGGCATCAATTATTTCTCAACTTGAACAAATTTATAACTCTGGTAAAACATTCGTCACTGTTCAACGCATCATACTGTTGAGACCATCTCCTAAAAGTTTCATTACTTTAGTGTTTAAAATGTGGAAGATATTGAATTTTTACTTCAAAAATATGCGAAAATAGGGTTAAGTCCATTTTTTGTGCCTTTTACCTCTGAAAAAGTTGTAAGCAAATAAAATGGCAAAAACTCAGTAAATTTAATTATTGAATTGCATATGTATTTGATAGTCAAGTCAACATAGTCAACACAATCCAACCTTATTTGACTTCTTTTTGTCTTGGTTTTAGTCAAAATAATGGAAATATGGATAAAAATGGCTAAAAGTGAGCCGTACGCCCATATATGGGCATATACAAAATTATACATAACTCGGTCATTTTCTGTCCAATTTTCGATTTGACGACATAGTTGTGTTGAGGACGGCCTCAGCTTTAAGAAAAATGCATTTAAAGTCTGTTTAAAGATTTTCTGGAGCATTTTCAAAAAAATGTGACGGACGCGACAAGTTGGGACCCCCCTTCCAAAAATTTTTTCTTAAAAGATACAAGCCTGATAATTTCTACGGTACTCCCTTACCTTCAGAAGAGATAGGTTACAGTGGTTTTTTTAATATAAATAGCACTATGTGGCTCTGAAAAAACTTTTTTGCTTAATTTTGTGACAGACGCGACACCATCTTTGTGGAAATTTTTTTGAAAAAGTATTTGAGTAACGGTTTTGAAACTTTGCATAGCTCTCATTCTTATGCCTATGCCTAAGTGTATGGAATTTCATAGAGAAATATTGCTGCATACCCAAACTATGGCCCTTTGAAAATTTGAATGATTTTTTTCATTTCCGAGTAGTGTTCCTTTGAATGAGAAAAATCAAAAGTTAATGCAATATGAAACAAAAAACTTTTGTTGGCCTGTAAGGTTAAGAGTCTAATGAACATATTTTAACCAAAATTAGGTGCCTATCTTAACATTTTTCATTTTCACCAAGTGGAACCTTACTGTGGAATTGCCCTGTTGTGAGATACACTATCCAGATATGACGCTCTGTATCGCTGATGACGCTGATTGTAGAGTCGCTATTTTCTAACATGCTGTGAGGAATCGTAAGAGTTAGAGTCGCCCTGGTGACTGCAAATTGAAATTGAAAAATAAACAAAATTATATATACATAATATAACACTATTACTCGTAATACAGCCTTTTACATGTTTCACCTGCCTTTTACATGTTCCACCTGTTTTAAATATGAACTATTATTCTGTAACATCATACTATAAATAAGCATAATACTATAAGTTGCAAATTGAGGGTGGTCACTGAAGTCTGAATGTGAGTACCTATTGATTATTGTTTATCGGAGTTGAAGTTGTTGACAATTTGTCAACTTTCAAGGTGAGTGAGAATGAACCGCTAGCTTGAGACTAGTGACTACATAAAAGAAGGACAAGAAGGGGCGTTGCAGCAATTTTATTAAAGCTTGAACAAGGAAAACTGTGGATGTTTTTTCAATCTTAGATTCGAAATATCGCTTGTTCTAAAGTTACATATGGCTGGTTTAAAGTCATGTAAAATCACATGAACACAGTGGTTGGGCGTTAATTTGAAATTTGAAACTCTATGTAATACCTCAAACATGGTAGTGATAGCTCGCTCTCTTTTTTATGGTCTAGATTTCCACAAGTCTTATGTCCATTACGCGACACATTTAAAAGAACAGATACCAAATATTATGATAGTTTACTAATAGAATATTTAAAATATTATCCATCGTTTACGGTCATTTATTAGCCTGAAAAGAGATGCCATGGTAGCAGATAGACAAGTCGTTGAACTCGTTCGAGTGGTTAAAAGCATTGCAGACTTGGAGACCTTAACATTAGCACTTTAGCAGTTTAGCACCGACTTAACAGCAGTTTCGTTACTAGATTTCTATCACAAAAGTTGTATACGTCCAGAGTTTCAGTTACTAAAAAAACTGTCACAAGTTGGATGACCACAGTAAAAGACCACAATTCGGATGAAATCTACATCAAAATATAAGCTGTAAGTATATCAGATAAACATTATTTTTTAATTCGTTTAATAACTTTATTTAATTAATTAATCGCCGCGTCTATTCAAAACTAAAAGACAGTTCATCCCGACCAAGAGAAAGTTGTTATTATAATTATGAGCTATTTTCATCACTAATTTCACGTCTTTCAGCAACCAATATACAGAGGACAAATTAAAGAAAGAGTACAGTGATAAACCGACTTATTGGCCTTGACAAGGTTTTACCCAGTCAAGGTGCCGAAACGTCGGTTTATAACTTCATTAATTGTTCCTCGTATATAAGTTGCTGAGAGACGTTTAGCATGTTATGAAAATTGCTCCAAATACTTAACTCCTACAGCCGTACGGTCAGTATTCAGATATATGCTTTTATTTATTTAAAAACTTGACCTATTCTGTGAAACGGCTGCGATAAACGGTAACCATGCGACCAAGGACCCCTAATATTTATGAAAACGACTATTGTCGATCTAAGAAGAAGAAAAATGACAAAAATCGTTCTACCATCTGGTGCAAAAGTCAATTTTACTGACATTTGCTAGGGAAATATTAGAAGCGTCTGGATATGACCGCAGAGTAATGACAATAAGCACATTTTGTATGACTTGTGAACATTGATATCGCTTGAAATCTTTACTTTCCAAAAAAAAATGCAAACACATTTTCTATCATCTCTATACTATATTTTAAACTTGACAAAATCTCTCCAGCAACGATTAAATACACTAAAAAGTAACCCTTCGCAAGAAACAGTTACAGCTTGCAAATGGAATTGAAACCTCGTGATTTTTGCACGGAGTTAGAAAAAGGATACTGAATTTTTCTAATTTCTTTATAATTAACGTTGGAAGTGAAGAATATGAAAATATAATAATAGCGTTATTCCAGCTAAGTTTGACTGCGTCGTTGCGTAGCATCATCAAAAGATTGCACGTGTGCGAGCAAGCACCGATTATCAATGCGCGTTTCCGCCATGACTAGCTCACATTTACGCTCACGCTGTGACTATTCATAATTTTGGCTGTGATGAATATTTTTTGATGCGGTAAAAGTATCGATTAGGGAATACTTAAAAACCTATAGACATACGACGCCAGCCAATTGTTACGGTCATTCCAAAATTATGCACCTACAATGTCAATTGTGCATTTTAATCATCCTTATAACAGTCTGTAATACGGATGATTAAAATGCAATTTCTGAAAATGCAATTTCTGAAATTTCTGAAATTTCTGTAATTTAAAGACATGATGCAATTGGATATTATATGACCATCATGAGTTCGAAAATCCGATTTGAATACATCATGTAGAGATCTGAAGCGGAGTACGGGGCACTTCAAGACCGTATTTAGTTTTACTCCTTTACGAAAGGAACTAAAACTAAATGTCAGGTGTTGTATCAATTAGCTGGTCATGGTACTGGAAATTACATCCCTGCCCTCAAATGTTAGATCTTAGGTTCTCGTGAGATAACGTTTCCTTAGTTACGTGAGACAATGCACGACTTCAGCAGCTGATTAGGTCCTGAGTCTTTCTCATCTGGTCTTACAACTAATTTGTAATTTAAGTTTGATATTTAAGACAAGAACCACAGACCATATTTAGTTCTCATCTCACGAAATGGTTATCAGTAATGATCCTTATTATTAATTCACTGTGTATCATCGTTCCTTCTGTAATTATGATGACATGAAATTACTCGCTATTAAATAAAAATAATAAATTTTTAAAAACGTAAAATTAAAAACAGTGGTAGGAAATATTCAAAATGTTCATAACATCAAAGTTTTCTCCGGGTATACTGCTTCTAGAACCTTGATGGCGACCTGTACTGGATTCCCTGTACTGGATTCCCTGTACCGGATTTCCCTGTACTGTGTCACTCTCACCGACCAAAACCGCGAAATTCCGGTCAAGGGAACGGCAAAAAAGCTCCTCTTCAAAAAATCTTCCAACATCTCATTCTGATGATTTTCCGTTTATCAAAACTTTCTTTGGGAATTAAAGTTTGAGCACCTCAATCGTGTCTTGTTCCATCCTCAGTGACCTTGTAAGATGGTCATTCAAGAAAAATTCAGTCAAAACAGTGAAATTTGGGTCAGTGAGTAAAATACATAGGACCAGTAAAATAAACTGGGCAGTCACAAAACTAATCTTTTGAGCACGCATTAGCCTTTAAAAAGCTATAAGAAAGGCTAATGCGCACTGCAATATTAGGCTTTGTTCTTTCTTTCTTTTACTTGGTAGAGGGAACAAATAGAAATGTTCCTTTTGTCTGTTTGCAGTAACAACGCTAAACCCACCGATCATTGACCCTATGTGCCCGATGATCAAATGTTTACAAAATATATTGCAACTTGCGAAATGAAAATTTTAGCTTGAAGATGGACGTACTTTAATGTAACTACATAAAAATAATGACTGCATAAAATATATAACATCTTTACCATGTTTACGTCTTTTAGTCTTTCATACTCATCTTCATGAATTATGACTGATGATACTGATGATATCTGCTGCATAAGAATTGTATTGTCAGCAGTTACCAAAAATAATTGTTTCCACGTGACTATTATCAATTCAATAAATTCAAAACTAATTTTATAATATCAGTGAAATACTAGTATCGTTCTAGTAAGTGTAACATATTAGCAACGTTTTAAGATCACATCATATCAGTAATATAACATTTCTCACTTTACAAATAAACCCTCTGTTTCAGATGTCTAGGAGTACTAGTAATGTACCCTTGTATACGAGACGACCTGCTATTCGTAGCGGACACAGCTAACGCCATCATCACAGCTCTGGAGACAACAGACAGTGCTGACAGTGGACTTCTTCTCCGAGTTAGCTGGAGTCTGGGCAACTTATCGGATACTCTCGTCGTTAACAAACTCAATAATCCTTCCTTTGTCACTGACTTCAGTGATATTTTACTCGGCAGGTTTGGATAAGCTGTGTTTTCTTTGTGTGGGACCTGAATTTTTAAATGTCATATCTGGCACAACTGTGTGAGTTTTTTTATTCTGCAGGATCTCCATGATTGGAAACTTTGACTCCACTGAAAGGTTCATGATTGACCTTCATAATGTTTAGGTTACTGGACGTGTCGTTAAAAACAGCAGCGTCTAACGACAAGGTGAAGAGCAACATTGTGCGCGCTCTGGGTAACCTACTGCGATTCATGAAGCAGAGCACGCACAGCAAGGCACACTTTAGGGAGTACGTCGCGCGGAGTGTCGACTGTCTTCTTAGGGCATGTACTTCAGGTAACTGATGATTTTTGCTGTACATCTAAAGGTTTTTTGTTTCTTAAAGTGTTCCGTTTTCACTTTAATTCTAAAAAGAAAGTGCAAATCTACAATCTACATTCGTAAACCAGGTATGATGAAGACACGCTGGAATGCGTGCTACGCGCTGGTGAACACACTACAGAACCCAGTACTAAGTCCTGCTGACAGCACCTGGGGAACTGACCTCTTCACCACTCTGACCTCTGTTGTGGTGCACTGCAAGAACTACAAAGTGAGGATAAACGCAACACTAGCGCTCGC
Organism: Bolinopsis microptera; assembly: GCF_026151205.1. NCBI lineage: Eukaryota > Metazoa > Ctenophora > Tentaculata > Lobata > Bolinopsidae > Bolinopsis > Bolinopsis microptera. Next base: position 11,021,977 of record NC_087074.1, read on the forward strand.
GCAGTGCCTCACTCGTGCTTGTTATGGGGGTAAGTAGGCTGCTTTAAACGTTGTGCAGAAAATGTTAAATGTATAAAAAGTATGCAGGTTGAAGTATTTTTGGAATCCAAAATATGCAATCTAGTGAAATTGATAGTATGCAGCAGGGTGTCAGAATTATTGGCGTGTTTGAAATTTTATGTGTATTTCTTGACGAAATCTATATTTTTCAACGGGTCATAACTTTACTTCGGAATGTCGAAATTAAAAAATTCAACACGACTTAAATTAACGAATAAAACACTACGATCAGGTAACTTTGTGATGGTGTGGGGTACTGTGCTAGTGACACTAAGTGAGGAGGGAGGAGGCCCCGCAATGTGCGGGTACACGGAGAGACTGAGGTTCCAGCTGGTGTTGTTGCTGTGTCACCTGGTGGTGATACACCTGGAGGAGGACCACCGGGAAATGTTCAGACACCTCCCTCACCCTCACCAGGTAACATTCCTCTCTCACTTTGAATAAAGTTGTTATCACTATTATGAGATATTCTTTAAAATTAAGTATTTTTTGTATATTTGCAAGGTTATCATGATGTGATAAATGTAAAAGTTAAATATTTAGTTTAATAAAACCTCCCCCCTCCTCAGCATGGAGCATTAATATCACAGTGCAGTGCGGTCAGCACCTCAGAAAAACTCACCACCCTAGAGCAGGACCTGGTGACTGCTGCGCGCGTCAAGTGTCAGCAGTATTCACCTGCTCTAGACCTCGTCCTGCACATGCTGACTCCCACTCCACTGCCAAGTGACTCCGACGCCTTCATCACCTCCGACATCTCTAGCAACACCAAGTAGTGCTCACTAGCTGCAAAACCCATTAAACCATTATCAATCTGCCGACAGTAGCCAAGTAGTGTTCAAGGTGGACTAGCTGCAAAACCGATTAAACCATTATCAATCTGCCGACAGTAGCCAAGTAGTGTTCAAGGTGGACTAGCTGCAAAACCGATTAAACCATTATCAATCTGCTGACAGTAGCCAGGAAGCCCAACATTGTCCATCGCGTTTAGGTGTAAGAATTGGGGATAGAATCATAGTCCAAGTGGTCCTTTTGCTTGGACTTGTAGATCTACGATTAAAGTTCAAAGAAGAGGTCCAGAATTAAATTTCGAAAAAAAGACGTGATTCATACCCAACATTTCAATCTGTTCAACCAATTTCCACGTTCTGGAAGTGGAGGTTACCCGAAAACAATGTGGGCTTCTTGGGTACTGTCCTGTCACCTTGGTCTCCGAGGGACACATTTTTGGAATTCTTAAAATTATATGAAATATTATAAACTATTTGTAGATAAAGAATCGTTTTAGTTTCTGAGTATAGTAAGTTAAAGTTTAGTGATCCCCGATTTTATTTAATTATTCCTCCAATAAATGGCATAAAATCGGGGATCTGCTGTAGTAAGTTATGTTTAGTGTGTGGTAAATTATTATATTTGTACGAGAAGGGCTCTTGCATGTTTTATTTTACTTTATAATATAAAGTACTTTATATAGGGGGGGGTCCAAGGGGAACTTTGGGGAACTTTGGGAAAGTCCCCCAAGATTTCTGAAGTTCCCCAAAAAAAACTTCTCCAAAACTCCCCAAAGTTCTCCAAAATTCCCCAAAATTATTCAAAATTATTCAAAATTTCTCTAATATACATTAATACCCATTAATGTTAACATGTATGTTATTATAAGGTATAATCTTAACTTACTTGTTGATACTTGCAGCATGATAATTTTTTTGGGGAACTTTGGGGAACTTTGGGGAACTTTGGGGAATTTTGGGGAACTTTCTGAAGTTCCCCAAAAAAAAGTTCCCCAAAGTTCCCCAAAATTCCCCAAAATTATTTGTTTCATTGATAATTTTTTGGGGAACTTTGGGAAAGTCCCCCAGGTTTCCTGAAGTTCCCCAAAAAAAAGTTCCCCAAAACTCCCCAAAGTTCCCCTTGGACCCCCCCCCCCCCCCCCCCCTATATAACATCTTTTAAATAACGTCGTCCCCACATAAAAAGGTTCCATTTCGACCCTTTTAAAAGAGTGGTCGATAATCCAAGACGATATCATACTTTCGTGAAAATTTTAATGAAAAAATATAAAAAACATGATGGAATATTAGAAAATAGAAAAGCCTTCAGTAATAATAGTTTGTACCTGGCCGTGATTTAAAACGATGCTAATCGATAATCTCAACCTAATAATTTTCTATGTGAAGACGACGAATTATGATGACTCATATTATACCTAAGGTTTTTGTAAATATTTATATCCCTTCCTGAACTATCGTCTATCAGTGTTATTTGAGTTTATAAATTGCTAAATCCGAAAATATATACCAATACCTAATATGGTTTTATCAAATTTAGATTTGTTAAATTTCATTGAGTCTAACCCCTGTTTTTAGATACATCAGATAAAATCTGTCTCGTAACCAACTGCCCGTTTATTAAATCACACTTCAAATAGGAAGATCCAATACAAGATGATAAACGACATGCAGCTGGCAGTTTTCTGTAACCTAATGGGTAGCATTATCTTTATCATGGTGATAATGTACCACTACGTCTGGGTTAACAACATCAAGAAACCTTCTCTTACCCAGTAACTCCTTATATGGGCATCACGTGATCGGTAGCTTCTTATATGGGGCCATAGAACACGTGACCAGATGACGCGTGACGTTATAGTTAGGGCCGTGACGTCACACATACTCACACCAGATTACCTAATAATTTTACACTATCAGTTCAGACGATAACTTTTTCAGACGAAGATATGACTCTTTTGACATATTATACGGATCTGTTGAACAGACAACATGTTGGAAACATCTCATGAGTGTGTTTCAAACCTTCTTACGTGCTTACATTTTTGAAAATATCATTCGAAATCAATATTCCATAACTACAAACTATAATAAATGAGCTGATGAATTTTTAAATTTATTTAAGTTGTCATTGAGATTGATAAATGATAGGCTAAGTATTTTATTACAGTTTATGGGTTTTAATGTTATTGATGAAGTACTAAACGATTAATTACCACAAACGAGTATTTTTATTAAAATAATAATCGGAAATTGCTCAACTAAAGACTATTCCCGTACCACGCAAACAGATAGTGTTATAAAATACTCATATTGTACACTGAGGTGGATTTAGTGTCTTTCGACTTTGCTAATTCGAGTGTTTTGAAATACAATGTCAATTAAACAACCAGCTTATTGACCGATCAATTAGCTAAATTATCAACTAATTACTAATCAGTAGATGGATGTGCCAGGGTCCCTGAAGTCGTTAGCACCCTACCTGAGACTATGCAAGCAGTTCGAGTCTAGAGACCCTGTCGTAGCTTATCATTGTGAGTATCTTTATAGTAACACTTAATAGTAACTGAGTAACTAACTATAAATTGTAATAGTAACTAACTGTAATAGTAACTAACTGTAATAGTAACTAACTGTAATAATAACTATCAATGTTACCATGATAAACTTTATTTAACTATTGCTATGGTGTCCTTCGTAATCTTCTACAGCAGATTGTGCTTTAATTGCCTGTAGCACTGCACTGTAAGACGTAAGTAGATGAAACTGGTCATACCAATCCTTCAATCATTACCGATTATATGTCCTTGTGACAATACATTATAGCTTCACCGCTTGTGGCGAGGTGCTGCGACCTGTACAACATGTTTACACTCCAATAATCATATACACGCTACACAGATATATCATAGAACTGATTTACTGTTCCCTGCAGGTCAACTGTACTTTGTACAGAAGGGGATCCAGTTATGCAGCAGCGATGCTGAGGGTAAAATGTTTCTGTTGGGGATTATGGATAAACTGGAACAGGTGCTTTATCTATCTATAATCTGAATTTGAATATTCTCTTTATCTATCTATAATCTGAATTTGAATATTCTCTTTATCTATCTATAATCTGAATTTGAATATTATCTCGATATTTCCTCATGCAATGTTGGAAGTTCCAACCAGAAACAGCTCTAAAGACTAATTTCCAAAATAAACAGACTTATTTGTGACCATATCTAAAACATACATATAATTGTCTAAAACTGGTTCTGTTCCAGGCAAAGTCGAACCTGATAGCTCAGCAGAACGAAGCAGTAGGTAACGATATAGTCGCCTCCTCACACATTGAGAGTAAAGCTCTGCAACTATTCCTCTTTGCGGACAGAGAGGACAGAGCTGGTAACTTTGATGTGTAGGTTATTATTGTTACTTTTTACTGTAGCAACTACTGTTACCATAATGACAACTTGTAGGTTATTATTTTTACTTTTTAATGGTACTATAGCAATTAGCAACCAGTGTTACTATAGTGACAACTTGTAGGTTATTATTGTTACTTTTTAATGTTAGTAAAGTAATAGCAACCAGTGTTACCATATTAACAACTTATAGGTTTTATTGTTAAATGTTAATTTTGATCAATGTTGGTTTTAATAATTAATAACATAGAACCATCCTGATACGAGTGTGTTGATATTATACAGTAGTATTTACTACACAAAATGACAGGAAGGTCATAAAGACGTTCTACACAGCGTCACTACTGTTCGAACTGTTAACTCTATTTGACGCCCTCAACGAAGAGAACGCGTACCAGAAAAAATATGCGCAGTGGAAGGCTACCTACTTAGAGAGGTTAGTGTATTGTTGAGACTCCTTGTGGACACTACCTTTATTAAAGGTCCCTGAAGTGAGGGGATATTATCTGTTAACTTCTAGCTCTGGCAACTTGATATTTAGTATGTTACATACATACATGTTACATGGTAAGGTCTCCTCCTAGTCGTTGGAGTGGGCTACATCACACACATCGCGTTGGCGGCGTAACATATGTCTCCACTGTACTCGGTTGGTAGCCAAAGCTTCTGTTGTGTCGTTGTCGATGTTTTCAACACCTGTAAACTTAGCAGCATCTTCGAGTACGCAGGACTTCCAGTTCTTACGGGGTCTGCCCCTTGACCTCTTTCCATAATTTGGCTTCCAGTTCAACAGAAACCTCGGTAGTCTAGAGTCTGGCATTCTAACTACATGTCCATACCAACGTAGCCTGGCAGCACTGATGAAAGTCTCAACTGACTTGATGCCAGCCCTCCTAAGAACTTCGTCGTTGGTCACATGAAAGAACCACTTAATCCTAAGTATCCTTCTCAAGGAGGTTTGATGGAAAACCTCGAAGCGTTTCATCTGCTTTTTGGTGGTGTTCCAGACTTCAGCTCCATACAACAAGATGGTGAGAACAGCAGCCCTATAGATCCTGATCTTGGTTGGAGTCTTTATAGTTCTGCTATTCCAAATGTTCCAGAGCTGATGAAAGGCGCCATTAGCCTTCTGGATACGGACATCCAGGTCTCTGTTGATTGTCCCATCCCCACTGATAGTTGCACCCAGGTAGACAAAGTTGCTAACCTGCTCGACGGGTTCACCCTCATCCGACAGCTCAATACAATCATCCTTGATGAAAGGTCGCTGGGAGGCGCACTTGCTTACAGCCATGCATTGGGTCTTCTTTGCATTTATTCTGAGCCCAGCGTAGGAGCTGTAATGAACTAATAGATCAGTTGATTCCTGTAGGCCTTCCCCTGAGTTGTCCATAATAGCCATGTCATCAGCATAATCGGTGTCCAGAATGACCTTTTCCTCGACCGTCTTCATCTTTTTCTGCAGCACTGCGCCCTGACTGATGATCTTGTTGGTCTCAGCCAGAAATGCAGAAAAGTTTAGGCAGAAATTAAAGACAGGAGGTGCTTGAATGTCACCCTGACCTGTGCTTGAATTAACATCAAACCAGTCTGTCAGCTCCCCATTAACCCTCACGGCACTCATGGTACCCCCAAAAAATGACTGAAATATTCTGACATATTTTTCAGGCAGCCCATAGTGTCTCATACTGCACCAAATAAAGTCCCTTCTGATAGAATCGAACGCTGCCTTGAAATCGACAAAATTAATGTAAAGAGGAATGTTAAACTCAAGACAGTTATGAATAATAGTTCGGAGAGAATAAATCTGATCAATGCATGAGCGGTTCTGTCTAAGTCCGCACTGATTCTCCCTGAGGAGACACTCCATACCAGCATGTAACCGCTTAAGAAGAATCATCTGAAAAAGCTTGGATTTAGTATGTACTATGTACTATGTACTATGTACTATGTACTATGTACTAAGTACTATGTACTATGTACTATGTACTATGTGCTATGTACTATATACTATGTACTACAATACTTTGTTTCAGGTGCAGGAGAAGTGGCGAGGAGCCGGTAGCCGGACCTGCGCTACACGACCAGGAGCAGGCTGAGGCTGAAGCTGATTACAATGAGCAGGTAATATTCCCAACTAGCAGGTCCACTTTATGTTGACCTTACTTAGAGTCCTATTTATTTTCCATCTCTCTAGAGGCAGTAGCTTACAAATTATGAACAAGTACTAAATTAAGAATATTTTGGGTTGCACATTATGGAGCATTATTCCTAACTTTTCAGCCTGGAGCTTCTGGAATTGATGCACAACCGACGTTTAACCAACCGGAACAACCAGCTCAACCGACCTATCACCAGCCAGAACAACCAACTTACAATCCGCCAGCTCAACCAACCTACAATCCACCACCTCAACCAAAGTATAATCCACCAGCCCAGCCAACTTATAATCCACCAGCCCAGCCAACTTATAATCCGCCAGCTCAACCAACTTATAATCCGCCAGCCCAGCCCAGCTACAATCCACCAGCTCCTGCAGCGGCGAGTCAACCCTCTGCAACAGGTGTAACAACTCTGGGAAGTGGTGAATTGGTGAGTGAAATATTTCACTATGATAATTGTGTAAACAATTGTGTAAAAATTGCTCAAGAAATCTTACTATATATCTTACTATATATAAAGCGAGACGATATATATGTATGTATATATATGTATGTATATATATGTATGTATATCGGTACAAAGCAAACTATGCAATTGTCAAACTATAAGTTTCATGTTTGAAAAGCAATCTTCAGTGACATAATTAACATAAAAATGGCAAACATAATACAACACAGTGCTCCTTTATCAAATTTTATAATTAACAATTAACAATTACTCAATACTACAAAACCTATATAAATAACTACAAATCCTAATAACTAATAAATACTAACTAAATATGTCTAACTAAGAATTTCCTAGAGTGCCTACATTTAGAAATAATTTCTGATCTTTTATTAATAATGCCTGGGGTTTTAAGTATGTATAGTTTCTCGTCTAAGCAGAGGCCACAATGCCCCGCTCCAGCCTTATATTTCTTCGATTTAGTAATAATCTTCCAGTCTATGCTATATTCAATCATCTTCTCCTTGAATATAGCATAGACTGGAAGATTATTACTAAATCGAAGAAATATAAGGCTGGAGCGGGGCATTGTGGCCTCTGCTTAGACGAGAAACTATACATACTTAAAACCCCAGGCATTATTAATAAAAGATCAGAAATTATTTCTAAATGTAGGCACTCTAGGAAATTCTTAGTTAGACATATTTAGTTAGTATTTATTAGTTATTAGGATTTGTAGTTATTTATATAGGTTTTGTAGTATTGAGTAATTGTTAATTGTTAATTATAAAATTTGATAAAGGAGCACTGTGTTGTATTATGTTTGCCATTTTTATGTTAATTATGTCACTGAAGATTGCTTTTCAAACATGAAACTTATAGTTTGACAATTGCATAGTTTGCTTTGTACCGATATTTCATGCTCCTAGCTACAGCTAGTAGAGCCCTTTTTCTATAAGAGAAGAAAACCAGTTGTATATGTATGTATATATGATATATATATCCGTGCCATTTTACTGACACCACGGCATCAACTTTAACGCAACTTTCCGCAAAAACCGTAAAAGATATACAACTGAAACTTTTTTGACTGGGTCAAATGCTTTAATGGCCTTCAAATCAGCATGAAAAAATAAAAAATTGGCCAAGGAATAATAATTTTAATGCCCAAAATTTGGACTCCCAAGTGGTGTCAAAAACGCGAATTAAGGGGAGATACACCAAAAACGTTTTTGCTCCGAACATCGATTTTATTTTATATTATGGTTAAATTGACAAAAAGAATAAGATTGCACACCTTCAAAATTTTCAAAAAATATTCCCTCATCGAGAAAAAAAATATTTTTCTTTTTCGAAAATTTTTAAAATTTGGAGAAGTCTGTCACTGTAATACCGATAGTTCGGCCATTTTAGAAGTTTTTAGGCTGATTTTGTTACTGAACATTACTTACAATCCGTACAAGAAGCTAATGAAAGGATTATATAATTGAACGATAAATGACGAAGTTACAGACCAAACAAGGTCGAAAAATAAAAATTGTAGGATTTCTCTCAGATTTGAGTTTTAAGCTATGCAATGTGGCCTCAAACGACTTAGTAAAATTGGTCGTAAAAAAGGGCAAAAAAGGCAGATTTAAGGCTTAAAATGCCTATAACTCAAAAAGTATCAGTTTTTTTTGTAATAATTTTTACAAGATCGTAATCAGCTTGGCAAGACGAATCTTTTAGTACCAAATAGGTGCTTTTAGAAGACAAATTGTCTGAAATAATTTTCTAGCTCGAACACAAGGGTCCCCCCTTGTATAAATTTTGTACAAATTGTACACATTTTTTTACAAATTTTGTGTCTTTAAATATTATAAATGTCGTACTAAAAGATTTGTCTTACCAAGTTGATTACGATCCTGTAAAAATTATTTCAAAAAAACTGATACTTTTTGAGTTATAGGCATTTTAAGCCTTAAATCTGCCTTTTTTGCCCTTTTTTACGATGAATTTTACTAAGTCGTTTGAGGCCACATTGCATAGCTTAAAACTCAAATCTGGGAGAAATCCTACTCCAAAAAGTTTGATATGATCATCAGCTACACTCACAAGAATTTTTGAAGCGATATCTGCTGACCCGGGTGATTGGTGAAATGTACAACTTTAGAAGTGGGAAAAATTTCAATTTTTATTTTTTCGACCTTGTTTGGTCTGTAACTTCGTCATTTATCGTTCAATTATATAATCCTTTCATTAGCTTCTTGTACGGATTGTAAGTAATGTTCAGTAACAAAATCAGACAAAAAACTTCTAAAATGGCCGAACTATCGGTATTACAGTGACAGACTTCTCCAAATTTTAAAAATTTTCGAAAAAGAAAAATATTTTTTTTCTCGATGAGTGAATATTTTTTGAAAATTTTGAAGGTGTGCAATCTTATTCTTTTTGTCTATTTAACCATAATATAAAATAAAATCGATGTTCGGAGCAAAAACGTTTTTGGTGTATCTCCCCTTAAATAGGTAATAATTATTTTAGTCTGTCGAGTCTTGACACCACTTTTGGGTTAGACGGGTTCCTGCTAGTACATATAAAGCGAGACGATATTGTATATCCGTACCATTTTACTGACACCACGGCATCAACTTTAACACGACTTTCCGCAAAAACAGAAACTTTTTTGACTGGGTCAAATGCTTTAAGTTTAAGGTTTACAGGTTTACAGGTTTACAGGTTTACAAAAAATAGATCTATATTACAGTGAGATAATGTCAGATCAGCATAGCTAAAGGTCAAAGTCCGAAATCCAAATAGAAAATCCGTTACCATTAAGGTGTTTGATGAGTGTAAAGAAAAAGTGAAAATGAAGGGGCTGTGGAGGAAATGTGATATCCCGTACTGAGACACTAATGTTCGTGTTTCTTCTTTATAGGGAATCGTGTTCTGCACAGCTGAGCGACGAACTTGGTGAATTCCACTATGTGCTCCGGTAGAAAGAGGCTCTTCATGTCATGAAATAGTAATGACTTTGTGGGCTCCTTCATGTTAGTCCTACTGGAATGGTACCTGGGACATGTTCTAAGGAAGTGTTCTTCATCTTCTATTATCAGATCAACACAAGGAAGATTAACAAAGAGCTCCATCATGGACTTTTCGCTGCAGAATTCACAAATTCTGTGATGTTGACTTCCAGTTCTGCTTCCATATCTTCCAGTTTCTACGTTTAGCTTATGTCCGCTCATTCGGATCCTAGCCACTAAGTTGCTTCCAGTTCTCGACGGTAGCGTGAGGTACGGCTCCTGCTCGAAAGCACCTTTAACTTTATTATAGAACGTAAGCTTCTTATTGCTTTGTCTTTCTGTTTCCCATAGATTGATAAATCGGTTATGTGCCCTTTCCTGACATAACAATGGGTTGTAAAGTTGATGTTCAAGTTTGTTCTCGTCGAGTATCATTAGCATTGATTCCAGTGCTCTGAACCAACCTAAATCAAGTTTCTTCTGCTCAGCAAAAGCGTGCCTGGCTAGGGCTGGTGAGTCTTCTAGTTCAAGTCTTGCAAGGCGATTATGGAAATCGGTGACTTGTTTAACATATCGAACTACAATAGGGGTTCTTCCGCAGTCTCCCCAAACAGCTGCGTTGGATGTAGATTTGCCAACTCCAAGGGTCCATTTAAGGATGGCGAGGTGCATTCTTTCGAATGGGTCAGCTGCAATGCCTGCCAGTGGGGATTGCTTCGTATTGTCAGTTGTGCTGGCAAAAGCCTTAATTCCTGAGCTACTGCTGATCCAGACTTCCACTCCGTACGATACAACTGGCAGTATGAGGGAGTCGAGCAGTTTAAGAACTGCGACCTTGGATATATTGTTAAGGTCTACTTCACTTTTCAGTCCAAAGTATGCCCGGAGAGCTTTTTGTCGTAGAAGGTTTAGTGCTGTCTTAAAGCTGCCCGACAGTGAGAAGGTGATCCCTAAATAGCAATATGTTTTCGCTGATGGGATTGTTGCTCCCATGTACTGAAAACCGTAACTCTCTTTGAGTTGCCTTCCACTTTTATTAAAAATCATGATGGCGGTTTTCTTGGTGTTCACCGTGAGCCCCCATTCTCTGCAGAATGACTCAAGTTCAGAGATCATGACCTGAAGACTTTCTTTCGAAAGTGCGAGGAGGACAAGATCATCTGCCCACAAGAGGTGGGTCAGAATAGTTTCATTCAGCAATGGACTTGAGATGTCTTGAACACTGTTCAGTCGTTCCGAAAGTTCATGGATGTAAGTTTTGAATAGTTCGGGGCTCATTGGGTGGCCCTGCTCCGTACCTGCAAGAATATCAAATGAGTCTGATATTTTAGCGATCAGCTTGATCTTAGCTTTGGAATTCTTGTACATATGTTCTAGACATTTTAGGAATTTTCCATCTATACCAAGGGTTGAGAGCTTGTACAGAAGAGCTTCACGACTGATGGAGTCGAAAGCTTTGCGAAAATCCACGAAACAAGAATAGAGTCTTTGTCCTTTGTTATTCACGTATTTGTCTACACAAGTGGAAAGGGTGAACAGATGATCCACAGTTCTAGCATTCTTACAGAAGCCAAGCTGGTTTACTGTGTCCGGGCAATGTTCCTTCCTGAATTTTAGCAAACGGTCCAATAGGATTGTCGCGAAAAGTTTACCAAGGTTGCTCCCGATCGCAATGGCTCTGTAGTTATCGGGGTCGTAGATACATCCTTTCTTGTGGAGTGGGCTCACAATCGTAGTGTTCCATGGGTAGACACCAAGGTCCAAGCAACCATTAAAGAGCTTAACTAACACTGAGAGAGCGCAGTGGTTCTGGGCGGCAGACTTAAGCTGCTCATTGAGTAAACAATCTAGTCCAACTGCCTTACCGTTCTTAAGTGTTTTCACCGCATGTACAACCTCTTTCGATGATATCTCATCATTTAGTATGCTCATTATTTGTTCATTTGCTTTAGTCACTGTTCTATTCTGTGGGAAGTTTGTATCCTTCTTTTTGTAGAGATCCAGAAAGAATTGGTAGAACTTCGCCATGTCGAATATGTCCAGCTTGGAGGGTTTTTCGTTAAACTTCTTCAGTTTCTTCAAGTTCTTCCACGAAATCTTATTTTCCTGCAGAATTTCCTGGTTTAACTCTTGGAAGAAAACAGCCTTTTTCCTTTTTAACAATTTTTTATAGTCCTTCTTCCTAGAGTAGAAGCGGATTCGTAGAAGGGCGTCCGAGGGGTTTTTCCCGTACTTCCTTGTTAGAATATTAAGCTCTCGCTTAGTTGTAATGCACTCAGCATCGAACCACTTTTGTTTTGGGCGGAGTTTACTGCGTCGTTTCTTTTTAGAAAAACACCTTATCTTTTGCTCACTATTGGCACAGTTTGAGGGTTGATCGGTGCAAAGTGCGCTTTCAAGAATGTGAACGAACTTCTTGTTCGTGGAGTAGATGTTTTCAACTGTATCAAGAGTTGAGGTCGAAATATCCAATAGCTGATTTGTTATTTCGGCCTTGTTAAGATTATCAGTAAACTGTTGGGCCGTTGCATCTCCATCCCATTTCGGTCTTTTAGGTGCATCTTGATGAAGCTCTTGAATTAATTCAGCGGCTATCATTTGGATTCTAACTGAGAGTTGACAGAGGATAGGTCTGTGATCTGATAGGTTAGTTAAGGAAAGAACTTTGAACCGTTTCACCATATTCCTGATGCTCGGTGAAACTGCTATGTAGTCAACGACACTTTGTCCGTTGTACTGATAGCAGGTGAGCTCACCAAAAATGTCACCAATGACATTGCCGTTCAATAGAGTGAGGTCACAGCTGCCCAGAAGGTCAAGGAATCTATTACCTCTTTCATTTAGTACAGAATCTTTACTGGCTCGGCAAGGTCTGGGTGCATTCGATTTCTTCTTTTTCATCCAGTCTTTTGTCACTGGGATGAAGTTGACACCACCTGTACGAGCATTTAGGTCACCTACTAGCATGATTTCAGAGTGACCAAGTTGCTCTCCGATAAAGTGGAGAAGAGCTTCAAGAGTATTCTCCTCAACTCCAAGACTCTTCATCCTGACTTTATAAGAGGAATTTTCGGGTGAGTCGTATATGTTTATCAGAGTGATGTTCTTTTCGGCCTTTGTGTACGTTTTCGAAATGGATACTGCTTGGATGTCTGTTGAACCTGTTTCGATTTGGGTAATGTACTTTTCGAGCGACCGTTGAACACCGATGCATAGGCCTCCTGATCTTGAGGATACCCTGTTTTTGTTAAAGCAGCGGTAGTTGGGCACCACTACTTCTCCCTTTGTTTCTTGTAGACAAAATATCGGTGACATCTCGATGATCTCACGAAACTCATCAATCTCGGTCTTGTTTCCTAGTGAGTGGTGAGATATGTTATTGATGTTCCATGACACAACTGAGAGGTCCTGATCATGGTTTTGTGCTGCGGTGTGGGATAGTTCATCAACTTTACTGCTATTGTCTCTCTGCAGTTTTCCCACAATTACGCTCCCTGTATTATTCATTATGATCGTTGCTTCGGGTGAACTCATGTAAAGTTTGCCTAGTTAGGGTTGACGTTCTATTAAGGGCATCTCGGCATCTGAGCCATAGTTTAGCTAAACCCTTGGGCGAAAGTCTCAGTGCTTCACCGTCTTTTGTAACATATCTCTCCAAGTAGCCGCTGAGGTTGTCATTACCGACTGTGCATATTCGGTCTTCATAGTAGTTCTCTTCTCTGAGCCATTTTATAAAGTCACCCATATATTGGTTGGCAGCTTGAATCTTTGTGTTGAGGTTAGGGTTACCTGGTGTTGGTATTATGAGCGAGTAACATATCTTGCAATTGGTTTCTTCTAAGGCCAATCGAAGGATACTTTTAAAGTTTCTTATGAAAGTGGGGAACGTTAGCCCCCTCTTGATGTCATTTATTCCCAAGTGAATAAAGATTATCTCAGGGTTGAAGCTTTTGATTTCGGATATGAGCTTCTGTTTTTCCACTAAGTCACTAACTGAGCTGTATTGCACTTTTTTAATATCATAACTTCTGGAGAATTTTCGCTGGTCGAAGTCTTCATGGTAAGAATCATACACTAGGAGTACTTTCTTTTTTCTTTGATACTCGTGACTTGACTTTGTGAGTGATGCTTGTTGTGGTTTATGAGTCACTTCGGGAGATGCTTCATGCAAATTCCCTTCAGCCTCGCCTGGAGGTTGGTCAATTATCGACGCCGTAGGTTCCGCATTAACCTCTAATATCTCCGAGTACAACGTGGTAGATGATGGGCACTTATGAATGGTTTCATCGTGATTTGACTCAACTTCCTTTGATATCGCCTTTTCTTTATCTCTAGTTGCGCTTAATTAAGAGTTGTTGCAGACAATTGATGGTATCATTTTGATTTGGCTCACAAGTAAAGTCGCTTAGCTGATCCATTATCATCTTTTCTTTATCTTTAACTGACTCTATAAGTTGTTGCAGGCCAAAGGTGATTCTTTCAATGTCGTCAGCAGATGGTTCCTCCATATCGGCTGTTTCATTTGCACTGTTCAGAGAATGAGGGATCATTTCTTCGGTTTGAGTTGCAATCTCGTACACAGTTGTTTCTGTCTGGGCGCAACTATCCGTCGTCGACGGACTTGTAGATAAACTGTTTCTTAGGGTTTCTGTCTGGACGCCGATATCCACTGTAAATGGACCAGTTTCTTCATGGGTTAAAATTTCATTTGTTACAGTTTCTCGTTGAGAGTCGGCATCCTGTGAGCGGCAGATGGTTGCTGTTTTAAGGGGACTATTCATTTTTAAATCTCGGCTTTTTTCTGCATCACAGTGACAAGAGCAGAGGACAGGCTTTGGAGAGATGTTAACCAAGGACTCCAACCTATCAACCGTTTGGGCTATTGAGTTAAATTTTTTCAGGGTCTCTTCAGAGCACCGTTGACTATCCGTATTTAGCGCTTTGATATTGATGAATAGGGTCTTATCATTTTCTTCCAGAAGGTGGAAGCGTTCAGCGATTTCAGTGTTGTTTTTAAGTGGGTTTTGTATTATGGCATCCATCTTCTTCGATAGTGCTGCAACCATACTTTCTTGCTTTAATAACCGATCATCTAGCTTCAGCATACAATTTTCCAGCGTTTTTAGGGGGCTTTCTACAACACTTAGTATTGTTGCGTTAATATCATGAGACTCAGGTGTTTGCTTAATTATGGTTGTCTTTATTCCCGGGCCAGGCTGTGCACAGACCGGTTCTGTACTAGTATAGTCGTCTTTGTGGTTCTGGCCCAACTTCGTCTTTCCTTTCTTCCCATGTTTCCCCTTCTTAGCATTTTTGTTTTTGACCGGGCTTTTATTGGAACCGTATAGATCAATGAACAGACCTGTGAGCTTGTTTTTTCTCTTTTCAGGCGTTCCGGCGATAGATGCACCTCGAGCGCTAAGTTCTTTCACTACTGCATCGTCTGTCAGGTATACGATCAGTTCTTTGATAACTTTCGGGTGAAGGGCATATCTATCACTTGTAACACTGTTTTGCAACGGAGAGTTACTTGATGCCACATTGCCCAGGTACTCAATGAAATACACTCGGCTCCAGTCTGCCGTTTTGTTGTAACATTTTATGTTGCACTCTTTTAGCCAACCTTTAACCACGGCCCCGTTCCTTAATCTGACAACTTCTTCGTGGGCGTTGTTTTGTAAGAATGGGGTCGGAATGGTAATGTTTGTAATCTTACTGTTATTGTCATTACTGCCAGGTAAAGAGTCAGATTGCGGAGGGTTACCAACTCCTGCTGTTTCCTGCTCTGTCTCCTCCGGCAGATTGGTCACCTCTACCTTACCCATCTTAAGTTCGTCATTGACCTGTTTCTCATTTGGGGCCACAGCAATCTCAGCAACACTTCCCTCTCCTTTATCTGTTTCTGTTTCTGTATTGACTGCGATACCAACATTTGAAGAACTTTCTTGGGCGAGATATCCATCTTCATCATCTCTGTCGTTGGGTACATTGACATCATTTTCTGAAATAGAGTCAGTTTCAGAGTGATTCATAATGCCAACCTTTTCTGTTCCAGAGTCCTCTGGTTCTTGATCGCATGAATCGTACTCACTGTCAGAGTCGGCATGATCAGGAGCTGAGAGTTTCTTCTCGTGAAAAGGTTCAGAGTCTTTCTTCTTTTCTTCATCTTCTGTTGTGACGTTCTTGCTATTTTCAGCTATCACACACTTTTTGTTGTCTTCCGCCATTGTTTCTTCTTGATGGCATGTGGTCTCCTTCCCGGCCTGATCGTCACTGGCATCATGTATTTTTCCATCTTCAACAACTACGCAATTTTGACAAGACCGTGACAAATTGCAGCCTTCATCACTGTTGCAGGGAATGATAACTATGTGGTAATCAGGTATATGCATTTCAAACTTCCTTTCGGGAGCAAAACTTGGTATCATAGATGCCCGAGTTTTCGAAGATATAGTTAAGAACGACCAGTTTCTCATTTCGACATCATAGACGTTGAGTGATAAGCGGGCAGCACGTTTAGGTAGCAGGTCGAGTCCCCTGCTCCTACCGATATGCAAGATTCCAAGCGGGTAGCAATTATCATCATCTAGTTTCATTCGTTTTGCTCTGTCCGACATGCTGGTGATTTTTAGACCGTTAAAGTTCTGATTGCATGATGTTGTGCGTGACATGTGACGGTTTATTTGACCGAGCAGGTAGAGGAGAGACTTTTGTTCGATCAGGTCACGTGGATGTTCGTCCAGTGAACTGATTCGTGTTACTCGATCAACCTCCTCTCGGCAGAACGTTATGGTAACTGTCGGGTTTGAGTTGTCAATCTGCATTAGGTCAGTTGACAGAGCTCTTTCCACCGCTTTAGAAATATTGCCCATATTCAAGCGGAATGGGTTATTCGTGTTCAGTAAATCATTTTCCAAATGTATACCGGCACCGTCGGTGCCACAGTCGTGAGTGCCACTTTCCCTTATTCTAGTGCATCCAACACCTCCCTGTGAAAAGGAGAGATTATGTGAATCATTTGAGGAAATCGTAGTGGTGGTTGGTTCAGAGTTATGTCTCATCCTCGCGACTGGTGTTTCGTTGAAAGCCGCGGATCTTTCGAGCGCAATCTTTTCTTTGAGTCTTCGTTTCAAAAGAGCTGTTGGGGTTGGTTTGTGGTACGGATCACGTCTGTATGAGCTCTCAGATTTGGAGCGTGACCTGCTTTTGAAATTCGTCCTCACTGGGGATGTGTAGTCCAGTTCGACATGTTTCCTCGGGGGTGTTCCTCTACTTGTTGGTACTTTCGAGGTCGGTGTCAGGTAAAGGGGGGAGGGTGAAGGACTGCCTGCAGGTTCTGATTTATCATCATCATCATATTCAGTTTCCTGAGAAATATCAGATAGATATGAGATGTCTCCGATAGTGTTCCCAACTGAGATGTTCAGGTTAACAGTGGTGTTGACTTGAGTGGTGTTAAACCCACTCACGTTACGTGCGATGTCCCATACTCTGGAAATTCCTCTAACGATTGACATATCTCTGATATTAATGAAGTTTACCGAACCTTGGTTGATATAGGTAGAATTAACAGGTAGTGGTAAAGGAGTCCACTGATCTCTTTTATCGTGAAGGTCGTTTGTCAAATCTACTTTTAAACTGTCATCATTTTCATCGATTCCTTCCTTCGTTAATTCGGTTGAAGTACGGCAAGGGGCTACTGCATCGTTTTCGCACTGCGTTTTCAGCTTCTCCCGTCTAAATCCCTCGTCTTCATCGTCTCCTCCATCACCATTTGACGACGAGTTGCTATTGTTAATAGCAGAGCGCGGTCGCAGGGGCCTCCTTCCGGATATAGATGAGTTCCTCCCTGCAGATGTTGATTCTTTCGTTGAGTTGTTGGCACTGTTCTTGTCTCTTTTCTCATTTTCGATGACAGCAGCAACTAGGGGGAAAAAGAATATTAGTCTAAGCAGTTCAACATTTATTGAGTTTTGCAAGATATAACTCTCACACAGTGTATAACTTGGATCATGTATATTTTGGGATACATGTCGTGTATAGCAGCAGCTCACACTCCCGGAAATGCTAGTAAGAGGAGTGCTGGAATATGAGGTGCTGTTTTTCTTATCAGTTACCCAGGACGGTGGTGCAATGGTACGCGCTAGACCTCCGGGTGGCGAGACTGCGGCCACACTCCGCCCGAGTTCTTGACTTTTGCCTTCATTGACACATATTTTGCTGTATAAAGAACAAAATAAATCTTGAGCAGACAGGCGGTGTAAGTGTGTGAAATTGGAGCTTTTAGTGCGATTTTGTGTGATGTAATAACATATAGTTATAATAGCAGTACTATAATACAAACGGATATATTGATATATTAATATACAGTATGATTTCAAGTACACATTCGCATTTAACATATTCAAAAGAGCTGCCCGGAAGTTCAAGTTAGTGTTTGTATTTAGTGGGGCTGCCCGGAAGTTCAAGTAGTTTGTAGTGTTTGTGGATGTAATTGCAGTGTCCTCCGTGATGTTGTCGGGACTTCGTGTTATCACAATCAGTTCTGCATTGTGTGTGCAGTTTCCTGTGTTCTGTCCGGCTAGTTCTGTAGTGCTGTGCTTGTTCTTCCCGGCTTTAGTCGACTGAGCTCTGTAACCACTGGGGGTGGGAAACTGGTCTGAGAGCTTTAAGTAATCTTCAAAACGAGTATCATTGTGTAAACTTCGGTAGTGCATATTATGATAGTTTGACTTAGCTGAATCACTAGGCATAAACAGAGTTCCTCTTGGCGGTCTCCTTCTCCAGGTTGTGGAGGGCTGGTCGATTAAAATTGTTACTGTTAGCATTTTACAGAGGAACAAAGGCGTTGCAAAACCGCGCAAGCAAAGATTAATGGCCTCCAAAATCAGCATGAAAAAATTAAACATTGGCCAAGAAATAAAAATGTTAGTTCTCAAAATTTGGACCCCCAAGTGATGTCAAAAACGCGAATTAAATAGGTAATAATTTATTTAGTCTCTTGAGTCTTGACACCACTTAAGGGTTAGATGGGTTCCTGCTAGTATTTAGAAAGTATGTGTTCCAATGAAAACCTTTTTAGCCCAAAATAACACCAAATCGACGTGAGGTCACGTGATTTCGCAGATTAAATTTTCCTTCAGAATAATGCCATGTGGAGAACAATTTTTAACATTTTTGTTACCATGTGTAGATCAACGGGAAAATGTCGACATTAGCGATGCCTGCTACAGTATCCACTCGTGTAGAAATTATATAGAAAATAATATGGTCTGAAATGTTGGATTTCGTTAAAAAAATTCTTGCCAAAATTACGAAACGGCGTGTTACATAATGTATACGATTTTCAAATTTAATATGGAATTAACTGGGCGGCGCTCGGCCGATCACTCCGCCATATCTGCATGCTTATAATAGTAAAGACTGGGGACCCAGGTTGTATGGAACATAATAAAATAAGCCATCACGCGCGGATCGGGAAATTGAGCGGCCATCCAATTCCACAAAAGAAAAGCTGCCGCATTTCTTGTTTCTGATTTACGAAATGATCCCAGCTTTTTTCATAAAATTATCATTTAGTCCAATTAATTAATTAGTCCGATTAATAAACCAATTATATTTCAGCTGCGACTAGACACAACGCAGTTTCAAAATCTTGACTATCAGCAGATAGAGAGGATACAGAAACTTTGCAGGTACCATCATTTGTAATCTTAAGTTTTTAATACATGTAAAAAAAATGTATATAACTATATAACTTAAATATGAAATTTGTATGCCCTTGGGTCAATCAGAACCGCTCAAAATCAGAAGTATTTGCAAAAACAAGTTCTTAATAAGCTGATATGAACTATTACTAATTATAACATTAAAATTGTACTGATAAGTACATTTACCAGGTTCGCTGGAAGTGCTCTAAACTATAAAGATTACAAAACAACTCTGGACAATCTACAGAAAGCTATTAATCTTATCAGAGTGGGCCAAGAAGAGTAACAACGTTGTTACAACGTACACGTGTCGCGCGCTGTGTTATTTTGCACGTGTTAAACCGGTATGTTACATTCCACAGAATCAGAATTAACAATACATTTGTTGGTGGAAGTGAGATATAGATTAATTTCTATTTTTACCTTTACTAAGGTGATTCAGGACTCACTTAGCAATGCAATATATGGAAGTTTCTTAATTTAAGTTTCTTTAACTTTTGATATTTAGCGCTTATTCCTTAAAAATGTAATCGGTTTTGTAGCTTTGGGAGCGATGTTGTTGGGTAATCGTGCTTCAATTAACAATCAAAGATCGAAAACAATTTTTGTTTACTTGACATTCTGAAGTGGACAAAATGCTCAATGATTTTGTAATTTTCAGCGTTTCAAATGACGATTACCCACGGCAATAATTTTAATGGGTTGTCGGTGGATTTGTTTGATTAATGATTATTGTTGTTTTTTGTGAATGCAAACAAATTTGAAGCGCCTTAATTTAAGGAATTGGTTCAATAATGTGCGATCTTTTTTTCGATCAAAAAACGATTATTTGCTAATTTGAGTTTGGTATTTGTTTCACAGTTGTGTTAACAACGATTATACTATTCCTTTTAATACTTGGAAATACGAGAGAATGTGAAATTATAGAAGTTACAAATTTGACTACAATTTATATTGTAATTATATCTGCAGCAAGATGTGAGCTGCGTTTTCACAGATCTGGATCTGTGATCATTGTGCATTAGTGGTCGTCTAATTAATCTAAATATGTAATATTATGTCTATGTAGATACCTAATTTGTATTTCGATATAGTTCGACATTATAAACTTGAGTTATCCTTGTTGTTGTATTGTTACTAAAAGTGGTGTCACATTGTCATACGTTGTATGACCCGCCGCGCACGAGTGGTAGAAACTCTACTATAGTGAAGCGACAGTGGGGGTCACACGTGATACAAGTGTCACAGCAGCAGAACCCTACATAACATTAACCTGAGGCAAAGTGATTCGCGCGGAGTGGCGTGTCCGTGTAAACTAAACTGTAAACGTAAACTGACACAGAAAATCATGTTATTCCGTTACCTAGCTGGGGACCCCATGCTATTAAGCCGTAGTACATACATATTACATTACACTGGATCGAGCTTACACAGTCTAATTTCCTGCCGCGCGCGCCTATATATACGTACGCGGCGCAGACTGGAGGAAATTACAGTTTACACTGTGTAAGCTCCAGTGTAATGTAATATGTATGTACTACGGCTTTATGTTCATAAACATTCGGAGAATAAACATTCGGAGAAATGACAGAAAAGACAATTTCGCATTTCAATTTTTACAGTTGGAAATTTAAATATGGGCCATGGGGTCGTTCATCACTTCACATATAACATATAACAATTTTTAGGGTAGCTACTAGTACTTTGACCATTGTTAATGGTCTGACCCGGCGCGCTCCTACTAAATCGCTCGCCCAAACTTTAAGAAAATTCTTGACGGATGTTACTCTTACCTGAGGACCCCAGGCTATTATGTTCATTAACGAATATAGATTTGGCGGAATGACAGGCTGAGCGCGGCCCAGTAAATGTTACTCGTCTAAATTTCTTCGAAATAGCGCGCGCCGCTTTCTTGATTCTTCTCGAAATGTTGCCCGATGGATGGCAAGAGCCCGATGGCAAGAGCTACGAAGTAGCGCGCGCTGGGTCAGATCATTAACAATGGTCAAGAAAATTTTTGTGAAAAGGCCCTTTAGGCATGAAAGTGATCTAGATCGGTGTTACTGGGCCGCGCTCAGCCTGTCATTCCGCCAAATCTATATTCGTTAATGAACATAATAGCCTGGGGTCCTCAGGTAAGATCGGTGTATTTTTGGACGCTGATTCCGAATCACCCTTACTGGCATTGGCGCCGCGCTCAGCCTGCCATTCTGCCAAATCTTTATCATTTATGTTAATGAACATAATAGCCTGGGGTCCTCAGGTAATGAACATAATAGCCTGGGGTCCTCAGGTAAGAATCACCCTCCATGACGTAGGGTTAAAATGCTTCTCTGGAGAGTTATGGGCAAAAAACCGTTTTGGTCACGTGACAGGCTAGTAAAACTTGAATTCGATTATTTAGGGTTCGGGTTAGGGTTAGGGTTGTGGTTAAGAATATGGATAGCTTCGGGGTTATGGTTAGGGTTAGGGTTGGGATAAGGGTTTATGTAAAACCGTTTTGTACGGCTGCAAAACCAAAAAAACCAAAGTCACGTGAAATTTTTGGGCGAGCGATTTAGTAAGAGCCGACCCGGCGCGCGCTACTTCGAAGAAATTTAGACGAGTAACATCCGTCAACTAGTACTATATCAAACTTAAACTAGCGTAATCATTTGAAAATCCTCCTCCCGGCCCCTCGGCTGATTACTTAATATGTATACGACCCCTATATATATATGTAATTTTTGTAGGTTTATAAATATAATCTAAGACGTGTGCTAAGTGCGTTCAAAACGAGAGACAAAGCCACCATCAACCATGATGACTCTGTACAAGTCTTTCGTTAGAAGTCATTTGGAGTATTGCTGTCCTCTGATCTGTGGAATTGCTCTAAGAACAAAGACATCCAACAGCTAGAAGGAATTCAGCGTACGTTTACATTACTGGGCCGCGCTCAGCCTGTCATTCCGCCAAATCTTTATTCGGTTATTTTATTTATTTATGTTAATGAACATAATAGCCTGGGGTCCTCAGGTAAACGTTTACATCGAAAATAGATGGCACCCAGCACCTCAACTACTGGCAGAGATTAAAGGCCCTAGATCTGATGTCATTGCAAAGAAGAAGAGAACGGTATTTAATCATCAACATGTGGAAAGTTCTGCATTGCAAGTGCTCTAATGATATTGGTATCCAGTTCTCGGTGACTCTCAGACATGGTCAAAAAGCAGTTGTGCCCAGTATAGCTAAGTCCAGCAGTCAACGTAATCAAGTTCACATAGCCATGTGCCTACGCGTCATGCGTGACGCGCTTGTTTCACTTTTGTTTCACGCTTGTTTTCTTTTGCCGCCTTCGGCGGTCGCGCGCTACTGCAAGCGAGAGGGCTCTGGTTAGAGAAAGTAATCAAGCACTACATGACAACTCATTTGCAGTCACTGGACCTCGATTATGGAATGTAATCCCAACACATATGCACACCATCGAGGATCATATGTGCTATGCAATTCAAAGCAGCTTTAACGAACTTTGTGAAGTCATTTCCGGACGAGCCTCCAGCTCCAGGATATAGCCGTCGGAATGGGAACTCCTTGCTTGATTGGAGGGGTGATAAAACAGTTTCTACACTGTCCGGGGGGTCGACTTTTTCGATGGCCCGATAGTATAGAGGATTCTATGAAGCCCTACAAAGTAACAAAGTAAGTAGTGTGCCGAGTTTGTAGTTGGACTTGCTTTGTAGCGCGATGCGTTACTGTGCCGCGCCGCGCACTCAATGAGGCAATTCTCACAGCGGTGAAATTTAACGGGTGATACTTGTAAAATATTTACCTGGGGACCTCAGGCTATTATGTTCATTCGGCGGAATGACAGGCTGAGCGCGGCCCAGTAAGTAAAATATTTGTTCCATATATTAGGACCGGCGACGAGTCCAACTCGGCGCGCGTCCTGGTATGTTGTAAATGTAAACCTACAACAGCGAAATCACGAAATGCGCTACTGTCATGTGCCGCGCCGAGCTGCGATGAATTCACATCGTCAATTAAAACTTGCTACACGTTGTACTTCAACTAGACTTGTATAACTATAATGTATAGCCACTGCGCGCAAAAAGAGGTTTACATGATACATTACTATTAGCGTGTGTCAAAGTGCAAAGTTGACGGATGTCACTCGTCTAAATTTCTTCGAAGTAGCGCGCGCCGCTTTCTTCTTGGCCCGATGGCAAGTGCTACGAAGTAGCGCGCGCCGGGTCAGACCATTAACAATGGTCAAAGTGCAAAGTTGAACTTGTCGACTAGACGGTCTCAGTGACAATATTTGGAACAAATATTTTACGAGTATCACTACCAACTACACACTATCACCTTGTATCACGTGGTGACCCCCACGGTCGCTTCACTATAGCGTCTTCGACGCTACAGGAGGAGCCGCGCACGTCATGCGCGGCGGGTCATACAACGTATGACAACTATCACCCGTTAATGTAATTTTCGTTTTAGATTTAATAATTTTAAAAACAAGTTTTTATAAAATATTATTAAAAATAAAAACATTAATTACTTTGATGTATAACAAAAAATCGTTTTTATCACTCAAAATTACAAATACAATATATAGCGTACCAATATTGAATATTAGCAGTAGTACTAATTATAGTAATAGCATATTATGATTTATGTATTTTTCCAAGCTTGTAAAATTGAAAATGTCTAGTCTAGCCGCGGACTAAAAAGAGCTGAGTAAACTGATATTGATATATAAATATAATATGCATTACATTTTTATTTTAGTTGGGATGATCCTTGATTGTACGACAATTTTCTTCAAACATCAAACTTGTAAAAAATCGGCATTTCGCTGTATACTATTACAATTTGGGGACATTTTAGTCTGGTCTTCAGCATTTTCATTAATCAACGTTCCTTGACTAATGACTTGTGACTGCTGAATTGCTTAAAGTATGTGGTATGATGTCAATTGTCAAATTCACCTCCCACTCAATTTTTAAATGTTTCAGTTTGATGCCATCTATGGTCTATTTGACAAGTTTGCAAAGAATAAGTCCGACAGTGAGGCAAACACCAACTATTGTCAGAGCCACCAAAGTAGGAACCTCGCTCTCCCCAGACAATGTGAACCCTGAAATGGCAGTACCCACAGTTGCTGATAAACTGAGTGTCACGTTATTTATCATGGTAGACCTTTTGGCCAGCCCACATTTTCTCATATTCCATTTCTCGTAGAGGGTAAACTTGCTCATGATGACAAGGTTCAAGTGGCCTGCTACACCAATCCCCGAAAGAACAAGCCCTATGAGCAGCTGATAGGGAAAAACTAAGAACTGGAGGAAACTGGTCGTAGACGCAAAGGCCACGATTGTACCAAAATAAAACAAAAAATTTGCAGCGGTCATATATCCAAGCACATCAAATTTTTGATTTTTGCTGGCTAGGAAGCTAAAGCCTAAAGCAGTGAACAGCGAGGCCAGGTTTAAAGTTTGAAACAAAGGTACAGCAGTGGTCAAAGGAATGTTGCAGTAAAAAACGAGCCTGGCTGGAAGGACATAAGCGAACAGATCGCAGACCAAGTTGTTAAGGAACACCATCATATCTGGTATGAAGAAAGATATTCTGCGGGAGTTGCTTGTTAACTTTTGGAAACTGGAATCTGAAACGGTGTAACTGTCCATTGAATTCATGGCAAGCAATTCCCTTTCAACACCTTTACCCGGATTTCTTTTACCTTTTTCGTGTACTTTCCTCACTAATGGTAGAAGCATGAGTGGGAGAAAGTTGAAGCAAGCTACAACCAGGCCAACCCGGACCCATCCTCCATGGACGAAGAGTTCGGCACTGAGGATTGTAGAAAGCATAGCTCCGATTTGGAGGAAGGCGCTGATTAGGATTATTGGCATCTTGTCGTCCTTGAAATATAAGTCCACTACTTCGCCCTGAAAATAAAACTTTCAATTGCAATATATCATAAACTAGAGGGGTGGGGCCGGGATAGAAATATTTGTTCTGATACGTTGAAGCGATTGACCAATCAGCTTCCTTGCAGAGTTCCAACGACCAATCAAATCTACAAATCAATATGACTTCCCAATCTTAATCTTATTAACCAAATATATTTAATATAAGTTTCTCATTTCAATTCAATCGATTTAATCGCTGTACTACCCATACCTGAACTAAAACGTAAAGTAGACCAACTGCAATTCCCTGGACTGCTCTGAGGACAAATATAGTCACGCAAACTGAAATTCCGGAAGGATCCTGCTTTAAAGCCACATCGACCAAGGACATGAGTGCAATGCACAGAGTATTTATTAGACAAAGGATCAAGCAGCGACTGTGAAGAGAGGATATTTTTATGGATTTCGGGAGGCAGTAGTGAAAAAGAGGACTTAGTGCGGATGTGAGTAACATGATCGAGATGGACATCGTCCCTGAGGAGAGAAACGTTTTATAGTTGTCAGTAATTAGTAACAGTAATTAGTAACAGTAATTAGTAACAGTAATTAGTAACAGTAATTAGTAACAGTAATTAGTAACAGTAATTAGTGAACAAAAAGGGGTGGTACTGGTATACTATTATTTGCTCAATTTTACAGATGTTGAAATATCATACAAATATGTGTGACAAAGTTTACCTATTTGTGCCTTCTGTATTTTTATTTACTTATAACAACGAGATATGTTAAAAATTCTCAACACATTTCTTGTCAGGATGTCATAAACATACCTTTTATAAATTTCTTGAAAGTGTGACGGAATTTACCTGGTGGTACCATGACATAACGAAAAAAGTCGCTAAATATGTAGCTAAAAATTCGAAAATTTGGTCAAAAACGGCAGCAAGGGGCCATGTAAACTGTAAAGTTTGCCTAGAGGATGAGACGATTATCCTAAACATCGAGGGTTTATATAGTTTCATAGTGTGAAAGATGTTACCTCATCGTGCCATTTAATAGGGCCACTAATATTTACCAATATCCTCAAACTTCAATTAACGTGTCCAAATATACAAAATAAATATGTATATAGTACATGAATTTAAAATTGTATCGTACAGCATGGATTTGTACACGACAAAAGCTGTTTCAGTTTAAAATTAAAAGAGTGTTATTCGCAAAATCAAATTCTTACCAAGTGTGGTGTTCAAATTGTTTGTCACGAGAAAATCCAAATAAAACCCTGAAGGGTATAGTCTGGAGATTATTACCACGAAGTTCCCCAGACAAGCAAACATCAGCATTATATTTTTGTATCGTCTTGGGAGTTGAGGTTCTGAAACAACCCTAGCGTGAAGACTACGACAATAAATTACGATAAAACCCTGAACATATGTTCATTTTCTGGGAAGTAGATGAATCATAACGAAGTAAAACATTATCACCTGCTGTTATGCATCCATTTTCATCAAATCTCCGGAATGAGTACTCATCATGGTGTTGTTCTGATGGAAATGGAATATCCGTATCTTTGTCACATAGTGGTGACTTATCCGTCAGTGTGATGCTACTGCCAAGCATTGTTTGTGAATCAGCACATTCTTTTGGCGTCGAGAGTGTGTCTCTCTCTGACTCCCGTCGCAAACGGAGATTTGATTGAACCATCTTAAGATGAAAATTAGTGTTATTGGTTATGTTTTAAAAACATTTCAATCCTTGTATAATCATATCAGTGTTGCAAATTAAATGGATAGTGGGTTTAATATAAGTGGCATTGCCCCGAGATATCAATTCATGCCGCAAAAAACGTCAAACCCCTTGCTATGCCTGTGGCTGTTGGTATGATGTGTGTTGGAGTGTGACATAAACAAGTGATTTACTGGCTTGAAGCAAGAAATCTAATGAAATATTTAGCAAAGCCTAGGCTTGTGGGCTAGGTCAAAAAATAAAAGGAACTGAACTGATCAGAGTAGGCATTCAATGATAGCACTTTATTACATCGTACCTTACTCTTAGGAATGGTAAAACATAATTTGAAGGGTTCGTGAACAATGATTCATCAGGCTTTATTCACCTTCAATAACGCGCGTGTCACTCTGCATTGGATAATAAAGTAATAAGGGTCAGGGGCCGAAATGACGTAGTTTTAAAGTCGTACGATTAACAGAAAAAATTCAATAAAAGGTGAGCCAAATTCGATCAAAGAATCTCCTTAAAATAATCCAGTCAACATACAATCGAGTCATTATTTTTGCTTCATCATTTGCAGCTAAGCCTAAAAGGGCTGTCGGGCTGAGAAGTTGATATTTAAGTTTTCAAAAGTAACTGGATAATAGCACAAATGGCTCAGTCGGCCCTTAGGCTCAAAATGTAAATGCTTAGTTCCGAGGTTGGGATGGCAGACAAATCAAGGCTACCTGATTTCACACATTTTTCTTATGTTTAGGTCCTAAGTCCTAACTGAAAGAAAATCTTTGCAATGTATGGCCGATCGGAAATGAAATTTTGATGATAACAACGATCAGTCCAGCAAACAAAAATGTCCAACTCTTAAAGTTTTTGCTATCAAATACAATGACACTTAAAGTCTCCGATGCTTCCGTTTGGATGAAAATGAACACAGCGTGAATCATGAACATTCGTCCCACAAACTACGGGTTGGTGGTTTATATGATACATTTTTGGGCCAAGGATACATTATGTGACCAGTTGATTAAGTATGGCAAATTATCCAAACCGAAAGATGAAACTAACATTAAAATATCAAATTTTAACGAAAAATTCGTTTAGAATGTCTGATTAAAATCCGAAAAATGTTGAAGCTGGATTTAGTTGAAGAGATTTGCAGAGCTCCAGGCAACATTTAATTTAACCGTAAATTAATTCGAGGATACTCTTCAGTATAACTTCTTCAACCGGTGGCAAAAATAGAATTCACATTGGAAACGTTTAGAAGCGTGTGTTATTAAATTTCTACAAAAATGAATCAACAATTTGATTGTAGAAAACATAAAACTAAAAGGATGTATTTTTTGTGAAAACATTAATTAAATGATGATTAAGCAGTCTCCATCAAGCTTGTTTTTGTTGACGGCATCTTTAAGTTTAGTCTTGCGATTCCTTGTTTTAGAAAAGGGTTTTGTATCGTGATTCGTGATTGAAAATTGTGGCTTTCTTATCCTTACCTTATCAAACGTTCTAACATATAAAATGATGCAGTACTTTCTTGAAAAATCAATGGGGTCGGGGATGGAGACGACATGACATGAATATTAAACATCCCAGTTTGACGCTTTTAAAACTAAGGAAATGCGTTAATTTGAATAAAATAAGGTTTTTTTTGTTAATTTTAAACAAAAATTTGAACCAAATCCGATCGATGTTCTTCACAATATTAATTTTGATATTTATTACAAATTATGACGCCTCCAGCAATGCCTAATCATACTTACCTTTTCTTTTTCTTTGTTACTTCTTTATTACAGTCCAAGATTCACAAATTATCACTGTTATCAGGTCCAAGTCTGCAAATTATGCACCCCATATTCAATGAAGGAATCAAGGCAGGGAAGCGGTACAACACCCCTAAATTATTTTCATCATATTATTCATTGTCGGTGTCCTAATCAAGTTTGCACGGTGTTTGGTACTGAGTCGAGTTATCCATTATCAGAGGATTAGAGGATCCAATTTTAGCTGACGATCCACCATTCCAATTGTTTAGGATTACATGATTGAGCAAATGACCAAAAACTGGGTTTTATTACGGGACCCTAGATTGAAGATATATGTTCATTTGCAGACTAATTAAAGTGACCTAATATAAATAGTGTACAAATCTCACAGAGAAACATCTGCAGTTACTGGGCGGCGCTCAGTCTGCACTAAAGTGTGGTGGTATCAGTTATATTTGGTATTAACATTCATTATGTACCACTTTCCAATGTTCTTTGATGCAGGCCACTCGATTGAGTTGACCTTAGAAAATACAGGTCAGGCTTTTCAAAAATAAAACTCGCACATTGTTAAAGTTATGAATAGAATATTTAAACTTTGCACCAAAATCATCAAAATCAAACACTAGTACTACTTTGCTCGTGATATGTTAAAGATTTCAGCGTTAAGATTAAATTTTACAACGTTTAAAGCAAAACTAAACTTTTATTAGACTCAAACTATTATCAGCAATAGCTTGGGTCTTAACTATTTCTTTCAGTAAAATTTAACAGCATAATCCATACCAATATATACCGGCCACGCTAGCCGAGCTATTTCAACCCTTTTAACTAGGAAATTCTGGTGGAAAATGAAAAGATCATCTCCTTAAAATCAACAACATTTTTCGACCCAAGTCCGACAGCGTGGTGTAATTGCTGTACATTTCTGCATGTCACGTGGTGTGAAGTGTCTCACTGATCTTCTCTTAGAACGTAGGTGCCTCCTCCGCAACAAGCCCACAAGTCATCAAACTCTTTCATTGTTATCTCGCTTCCTTTCCTTTTAGTCAGACCTGATGAGTGATAAGATTGTTAAAAACTATCATCCACGTAATATTATTTTTTACTATCCCTACATTCTTTTTGCATCACCCTGTATTCTAATAAAACGAATACAAAAAACACATTTCCAGTTTCAATTCCTTCATGGTCAAGAAGAAAAAAAATCGTCGTGCTCTTTTTAAGCACGAGAATTAGTTACCTTACCAGTATCTTCACAAAAATGAACCTACCAGTTTCTTGCAGTTGCAGCTCGCACATCTTCAGATCATCTCTACCAGCAATAAGACACAGTGGTGCCTTCTCAGGGTGTATTTCTAGCTGTCTAACAATCCACTTGCCATAGAAGTGAGCGTACCACCAGCCTCGCACACTCGGGTTGTTGTAGGAGGGGTACACAAACGGCACTTTGAACAGTCTGTGTTCGTGTTTTGGTTTATCCTCTTCCTCTGAAACATAGCGGCACGGTTATTTTCCTAATCAGCTGATAGCTGGCCTCTATTAGCTGCTGAGTTTTGGAAAAAACGATCTTGTCAATACTTCATATCCCCACAGTAAGTTTCATGGCTTCTAAGTTACTGAGTTTCTGGCAAAACTATCTTGTCAATACTCCGTATTGATGATCCCTATTTATATTCTTCATTCATACATTTTTCACAAATTTTCTAACTCACTGACCTCCGAACTGCCTAAATACTAGGACACATTCAGTTTCATACGGGCGATGTCAATTGTTCGCAAGGCAAAATTCGAAACACTATTTTCGACACAATATTTTTGCACTCAATACGATAGACAAGGGATTAATAGTTAGTACAGAAAAACCCCGATTTACCACAAAAAAGTTCATCGGGAACTGATTGTTGAAACTTCACATGCATACGTTATTTACGTTAAGCCCCCATTTGGGGGAATGAAATGACCGCGGTAAATCGGGGTTTTTTGTTGTTGTTGTTGTTGTTAATCTTACCTAGCCTTGCAAGCTAACGCAGGAAACAAATCTTTCCAGGACCCTTTGCTCAGGATTTATTTTCATTTAGCAATTAATTAATTCTGTGGTTTGCATTTTTGACTTACTGTGGCTGGACGATGGAATTGAATTTACGAATAGAGGAACGATACCTTTGGTTCAATATATTGTGCGTAAACTGAATTATTTTACTTTGCAGTCCTATCTTTCACTTCGGAATCATACTCACACTCACACAGCTGTTTTAAAGAAAATTGTATAACTATTTGAAATTAAAACGTTATCTTACAAATTAACAGAAATAAGTTCATATGTCTTAACACACCGTCATGTACAAAGTTTACACTTTTCACAGATAAATAAAACTTTAATCTCACAAATTCGCTCAGATATTGGCCAATTAGTTTAAGAGTTTCACAGACCATGACACTATATTTTATATCTTTATATCAATTCCCAGATCCAGCATCCTAACTCTGATCCCCTTAATCCGTACTTTAATTTCTCCCAGGGCCATCATCTTAACTCCGATCCCCCTAATCCATACTTAAATTTCTCCTAGTGCACCATCCTTACTCCGAATCCCTTATCCGTACTTTAATTTCTCCCAGACCCACCGTTCCACCTCCCTACTAAGCTCATTTCTAGAAAGCACATTACTTCTGAAGGATTGTACGGGAGCCTCAGGTACAGATGACAGAGGAAGATCTGGCTTTGCTGCTTCCTTCTTCTTCCGTTGTAGATTCTTCTGTTTCCAAGCTTGGTAAGCTTTCAGTCTCCTGTGGAACTCGTCCCTTGCCAATTCCAGTAGTTCCACATCTGAAATAAAGGATTTGGCATGGTAAGAACGAATAATTTTTCATGGTAACAAAATGTGTTGTCATGGTAACTACATATTACATTGCAGGCGCATAACCATGGGGATTGCAGGGATTCATGAATCCTACCATGAACAAATCAAAGATGTAATCTTTGAACTTTAAATTTCTCATTGCTATAGATTTCATTCGATCCAGAGTCTTCTGTCCCAATCCTATCTGTCTATATATCTGATGTAGATTGATATGATTTTAATATCGTCTTTGCCTAAGTTTCATTCCTGACAAGCTCAGAATTCTCTTTTCTGGAACAATTCCACGGATTTGCCCAAATTTGCGAAGATTAGTATTAACATTTGCTGTACATATCATTTCAAATCACTAAATGTTCTGAATGCTTATTTGTCAAAGATTCCGGGAACTTCGCCTCCAAGACTCTTAATTGGAATATTAAGATGCTGAAATGGATTGCATTATCAGAATTCATTCCTGAAAGCACATTTCTCAAACATTTCCGTGGCTTCCTTTCCCATCACAATTCCTGATATAAATACAACTTTTTCCTACGAAAAAAGTTTCTGGAGATTTGACCTACCTCCGGCAAAGGTAACGACTCGCAGCAAAAATAACTTTCAATACTTAATTTTAATCCTGAAGTCGTTTTTGCCAAATTTCCGGAGCTACATTTACACAAATCTGCACTAAACAATCTTGCTAGACTTTATGATTAGAATCGCTAAATTTCATTCCTGCATATTTTCTGAAACATTCTCCGGATGCCACAGCTGAATCACCCCTATGAAACATCTGACCACAGCCCTGATGTTTTGACATGGCATCAACAAGTATTGTCGTGGTTACAACATTTGTTGTCATGGTAATTATACGCGTTGACATTGCAGCATATTGAATATAAGAAGTAAAAAACTGCTATCATTTACCACAGGAGGTGTTGATACAGTCTCTCAGTTCGGAATATTTCCAATCTTTTATGTTGTTTCTATCAAGGCCCCCTTTCGTATCTTTCCTGATAAAACATGTTATAAAACTAAGAAACTGCTAATTGTATATCTTAATGAGGAGAACCTAAAATGATCTTACTGTGATCATAACACAAATACATGAATAAATAATAAAAACCCCAATCAAATACCCCACCCCTCCTCCATGCTAACTGACATGAACATGTAATTAGGTCCGCCCGACCTATTAGGTCCGACGGACCTAATTACATGTTCATGACATAAAGCTATAACTCACAGAGAATATGTAGTTTAGGCTTACCTTTCAAATACAGTTAGTCTTATTAAAAAATATTGATATTTGACCAATTTATGGGCCAAAATCTATCAAATCTGGTACACATGCCCAAATATGGGCATATGGGTTTTGGCTCATAACTCAGTCATTTTTAGTCTAATCTGATTGAAAATTCATATACGAGTTCAGGAGACCACTAGCTTAACCATAAGTTTTTGACATGTTATGACCCGTCGGACCTACTAGGTCGGACGGACCTAATTACATGTTCATGTCAGTAACCCAAAGATACGAAGATACGAAATTTTGAACGGTACTTACTCGATCGGAACTAAAACTTCCTCCTTAACAAGTGTCGCCTGATTGTCCTCACTAATAGACAGAGCTACCATCCTATCCCTCTCCTCCTGTTCTTTTCTAAGTGCCTCCTGTCTCTCTTCTTCTTCTCTGAATATCAATAATACCTCGTAAACTTCTAGTCAGTCCCCACAACATAGATCAGATAAATGCCCTATATTGTCAAAACTATTCCTCAGGTTTTAACAGGCTGTCGAGTAACAAGCCAAACAAATGTATGGGTACCGATCAAAACTTGATCAACTACGCAGAACAACAGACTAACACTGAGGGTGACGATGTAAAACTTCAACTTGTTCGAATATAGTAAAGTGTCCAAAGATGAAAAACTTAGTCCCACTTCGATAGACTGGGTGAAGTTAAACTGTTAATAAACAGTCTATATTCTGATATTGAGGTGAGATAATCCTACCTTTCCAAACGTTCTCGTTCTAATCGTTCTCTTTCTTGCTCCAGTCTCTTTCTTTCTTCTTCTTCTCTCTTCCTTTGTTCTTCTAATTCTCTCAGCCTCTTCTCCTCCAACTCTTTCTTTCTGGAGAAAAAATACTTCAGTTCTTTGTCGATACGGAAACAAAAATAATTACCGTTGTCAGCAGAAACAACAGTCAACTTACATGTTTTCATGGTAACCGTTATCAGCTATGTTGCCATGGTAACAATAGCAACTTACATGCGTCTCTCTTCAGCTTGTCTCTCCTCTTCCAATTTCCTCTGTCTCTCTGCCTCTTCTTGTCTCAATCTCTCAGCCTCCATATCCTCCTGAATCTGCCTCAATTTATCTGAGTCCTGCGTCTCCTTCACCTATAGTGAACAATAGTGTTCAAAAATAGTGAAAATCTAAAGTTTCAGGTGAGATTATTAAATGTGTGCTAAAATGAGAGCAAAACTTGAATTGTTTGGATCTGTTAGATAGAAGGAACTATTGAAGAAGTGTTTTTATTGAATTTGTGCAAGGTGCACTAATATTAAAATGAAGTAATTTAAAAAAAAGTAGGGTTCTTAGCTTGGTAGAAATGGTTAAGTTGCCATAATATTATCATTAAAACGTTAACAAAAACCCTGACCTATACAGAATAGGTACGGACAACCGACGAGGAATAATAATCCGCCCAACACATAAACAACACAGCAGTTTGATTGAAACAAGTCACAAATAACAGGTGAGCACTTACACTGATGAAGGATAGGTACTGCCATTCGGTGAAATACCTCAAATTAATTGTATCAGAAAGGTGATGAAAGAAATAAAACTACAGGGGTAGGAACGCGCTCTGGGATCACATCAAATTCTGACAACATCACGTGGTAAAGTCAGTGCTAAATCTTAGTCACGTGATAATGCCAGAGCTAAATCTTGGCTAGTTGGGTTAGGCACTGCGTGACTAACTGGACAGAGAAAAACACCGAACATCACGGTGAGAGAGCTATGTTACTTTGAGAGGAGTTCAAACACATACCTGACAAACACGTCCACTAAATATAGCAGGCGTCTATACGCTAAAATACGACAACTTACACTGTGCCAAATCTGGAATCCCTCAATTTACTGTATCCAATAGAATCTAGATTTGTGAGTCAAATACGACTCATATCCAGGTTGGTCTGTACGGATATTCTGCCTGTATGAAACCTCCCAGCTTGGTTCTCAATCTGTCCCAACTCACCCTGTCTAATAGACGTTTAACTTGGTCCTCAATCTGTCCCAGTTTGAGCTGTATGAGGTCAGTATGAACCTGACCAGCCTTGAGTTGTCCCATTTCTCCGTCCAGAAACTGTCTCATCTCATCAATCTCTTTATTAACTGCATCTCTGTCGTACTTTATCTTACTTGCTGGAAATAGAACATGGTTAATTGTGAGATCTGTTGCTCGAAATATCTATCAACTTTGATTTTTAGAAGTCAAGTGGTTTACGGTTTAACGGTTCTTAAGTTATTTTCTGATCAAGATGGGTTAAATTAGTTGCCATCTGAAACATCTCCAGTTTATACAAAGAATATAATTTTAGCTATACTATCGAATCAGCTAAAATACAGGGTGGGCCAAAAGTCAGTGTGCAAACGTTGGCCTTAATAGCTCAGTCACTGAGTGCCCAATTGAAATACTTTCTTCTGGTATGACTTAGTACTACCACTGGTTCGAGGAATTTGTCAACTCGAAAAATATTCGCGTTCGTTTTTTTCAAATGGAGGTTCATTTTCACATTTTTTTGATAGTTTGGATAATCGGATCAAGCTAAATGTTATTGAATTGTGTTTGGCCATTCGAATTACGTTTGCCCTGAAAGAATGAGAGTTCTAGCTTCTCAGATGACCGAGATATGAAGCATAACAAGCTTGTTCATTACGTGTGATCAGGTGTTTGGTTTACCTAATCACGTGATAAGGTGACCCCGTTAACTACCCCGTTAAACATTATGGGAATTGTTAAGGGTGCCCAATTAAGGTGTCGTGTCACGGTGTCACATAATCACCCAGTCAATTTGTTAACGAGATACACAAAATGCTTGTTAACTTCGTCATTTCTAATCCGTTTTGCCTCATTTTTTCAGATCATATGCAACATTTGATAATCTACCGTCTCTAAAAAAATTAGGCGTTCAGGATTTTCAGAGAAAACAATATAGGTGTTTTAATATTGAATGGGCGTGGTCTAAAATATTCGAATTTTCAAATTTTGACGACGGAATCCTCGAACCAGTAAGTACAGTATGCCATCTGCAAAGCAACAGCTCTCAAATATAAAACTCAGCGGAGGTATAAGACCCAACGTTTGCACACTGACTTTTGGCCCACCCTGTATATCAACAGCAGCTTCGGCATCTCTTCCTTCTCTCTGACCATGTTCAGCTGCGATTTTACAGCTGTGATTCGAAAATTTCACAATTCCGTTCGACCTAACAGCAGAAAATCCGCGGTCTTTTCGAGCAGCAATATTTTAAAAATAACACTGAGCGTTATTTCTCACCGATCTCAATCATTACTGTAATTTTAGACATGCTTCCCTTTATAGCTCTTACTCCCTCTATTCTGGTAGCGGGGAGGGGTTAGTTACGGTAATACAAATTACACAGTTATCATTAACAATTCAAGTACTACTTAATGAATGGGATCTTATTCAATCGACTATGTAGGATACAGTGTAGGATACATTGTAGGATACAGTGTAGGATACATTGTAGGATACAGTGTAGGATACATTGTAGGATACAGTGTAGGATAAATTGTAGGATACAGTGTAGGGGGAGTGTAGGATACAGTGTAGGTGGCAGTGTAGGATACAGTGTAGGAGGCAGTATAGGATACAGTGTAGGATACATTGTAGGATACATTGTAGGATACAGTGTAGGATACATTGTAGGATACAGTGTAGGATACATTGTAGGATACATTGTAGGATACAGTGTAGGATACATTGTAGGATACATTGTAGGATACATTGTAGGATATATTGTAGGATACATTGTAGGATACATTGTAGGATACATTGTAGGATACATTGTAGGATACAGTGTAGGGAGGAGTTTATGATACTGTGTAGGATACAGTGTAGGATACAGTGTAGGAGACAGTGAATGATATAGTGTAGGATACAGTGTAAGATACAACGATGTAAAAAGTTCTAACCTTGGCAGGTAGTTACGTCTGGTTGACCACATTCTGTAGTTTTTCTGTATGTTAATTATACAGCCCGTCCTCCAGCGAGCTATCTTCGTCCCTGTACAGTATATAATATAATGCTACATCTAGACATTAGATGATGTGAATTGTGGGGGTAGCAGTTTGAGTTATTGAGAAGGACGGGTCTGACTTATAAAGGAATAGTTTGATTGAACATACAGAGTGGTTCCTAAAACAACAAGAGCTAAAGTGAGTCTAACGTACATTTGTTAAATGCCAGGATTGCGAATTGTACTCTTCTCCAACATTGACGGAGTACCCACTTCTCCACCCGTGAAATCATATCAATCAGATGTTGTGAGCTGCTCTTCATCAACAGATCCACCTCTGCGAACTGAGGATAGTGGACATTAGTTCAGTTAACTTGCCAAGTAAAATTATTTCTAAATATTGGATCCTTACATTAATTATCTTTAATGTACATTCAGGATTACTGGGATAAGGAAAATTAATGAAAAAGTGAGATTACTAGGAACCTGTATATTTGTAACAATTTATCTGAGGAGTATTGATGAATGGTATTTTGGAAATGGTGTGGAACTGTGAATATGAGTATAAATTGAATTTTTGATGAGAGTCCCTTTAATCGTTAAACGGGGAAAATAATCAATTGAACATTGTGTTTCATAGACAACTATGTATTACCGAACTACATTTTCATCTTACTTACCCACTGAAATAGATGGAAAAGTAGAATTAATTAAGCTCACCTTTCCTGGACGGAAGAAAATCTTGGTAACCCCAAATTTGTAGTCATTCGGGCTCATACCTATGGCTCGAAATAGTGCCTGAAATGGATAAAGTTTGATAATGATTGCAATGAAATTTAAGGATTTGGAATAGGAGAGATAATTTTCCATACCCGCCCAAAGGATAACATTATTCGGAAGTCTGGTCACGTACTGATCGGGCGTAGTTTTAGTGTGCAGTCTCTGGGAATTTAACTCTGGGCTACGCTGCGCGCGTCTACTCATTTTGTTTAGGTGGATGAGAAAATTGACATTTTGTTCACACTTTTGTCAATGCGTGCTCCAATAATAAATATCGAAATTGTGACTGTTTTTTTTTCTTCAGTGACCGCCGATGTTCTCTTTGGGTGTACTATT
Organism: Bolinopsis microptera; assembly: GCF_026151205.1. Taxonomy (NCBI): domain Eukaryota; kingdom Metazoa; phylum Ctenophora; class Tentaculata; order Lobata; family Bolinopsidae; genus Bolinopsis; species Bolinopsis microptera. Next base: position 11,060,179 of record NC_087074.1, read on the forward strand.
TCAGTCTGTGCCAAAACAATCTACTTTAAGGTCTTACCGAGCAGAACATTCGGGGATGGAGCGATTTCAGCTTGTCGGGCAGATTGGACGAGTACCTTTCAAATTGTTTATATGTGTTAAAATTTGTACTTTGGTAACAAACAATTCCATTGAACGTTAAAGATGTAAGGAACTCAAGCAAAAGTCTGTAACGTAATAATTACTCAATTATTCATTTAATTAATTTCATTAATTACAGAAATAAGTACTCACATGTCGTAGAGATCTTTAAAAGCGATCCTGCTTGGAAAGCCGGCCTGCATCAACGCCAGTGCTGTGACCATACCAAGCGAGATGAGCTGGTTCAATACTTTTCCTCCTGTAGTTATTGGTTTAACAGCTTGCTAATCGATTATCTAATTATAAGCCAATTTACATCTTTTTAGAGAAGGGCCAATATGCGAATAGAAAATTAGATAATAGCAAGGAATTGAAGCTGCGAAAACCATATCTAGGTTTTACTATCATCGTACCAAGAATAAAAAGTAGATAGTAGTTCAAGATATTAATAGAAGAAAAGGAAGGTGAGCAGTAAATCTAACCGTCAAACTCGGCAGGTGCCATGTGTTGGTTTGGCTTGATACACCTGATGAAACTAGTAGCAGTGCCCTGTAACTTCTCAAGCAGCGTATTTAGTTGTTTCTGAGCGGGAAGTGTGAGTGTTAAATTACCGGCTCAGAGTTAATTGAAAACTTTTAATTATAATTAGGAAGAGCTCAACGTTAGAGAACCTGAGAACCATGATGCTCCACAATGTGGAATAGTCTGTGCTAACAATTTTATTCTCCAATCTTAGAAGTAGCAAACCTTGAACTTTCCTCCGACACTGTCCTGTACCATCTTCTTATTACACTTCACATCCTGTATATCACTGTACAGCCTGGCAACCAGGTCACTTTCGGAGGTCAGCATTAGCTGCTCCAGCGAGCTGTGGAGTGTGTCACTGTTCCTGTCCAACCAACCAACCTGTATTGTACTGGGTTACTAGGTAGTTAGTATAGCTAGGTTAATTCAGTACCAGGTAACCAGGTAACCAGGTAACCAGGTAACCAGGTAACCAGGTAACCAGGTAACCAGGTAACCAGGTAACCAGGTAACCAGGTAACCAGGTAACCAGGTAACCAGGTAACCAGGTAACCAGGTAACCAGGTAACCAGGTAACCAGGTAACCAGGTAACCAGGTAACCAGGTAACCAGGTAACCAGGTAACCAGGTAACCAGGTAACCAGGTAACCAGGTAACCAGGTTACTAGGGTCCAGGATACCAGGATACCAGGATACCAGGATACCAGGATACCAGGATACCAGGATACCAGGATACCAGGATACCAGGATACCAGGATACCAGGATACCAGGATACCAGGATACCAGGATACCAGGATACCAGGATACCAGGTTACCAGGTTACTAGGTCGATGATAAGATGTACAAATTTAACAGGTTATTTGGTTACTAATTTATTACACCTTACACATTATACTTGGATACTAGGTTAACAGTGTAATAGGTTACCAGGTTACCAGGTTAAAATGTACTAGGATCTAAGTTAACATATTTTCACCGGTTTCTGAAACCCAAGCATAATGCTTGATCCCTGCATAGGTTGCACAAGATATACCTGGAGAACAATAGTTACACACGCATACACCCCCTCTCTCTCTCTCTCTTACTCTCTCTTACTCCCCCACACTTCAACTCTCTCTCTTTACACATTAGCTTGTAGTTATCCATAATTCACACAGGTAGGTAATGAGAACCAGCCCAGCTCCCAAGCTAATGTGTTAACGGGCGTGTAGGAATGTGTATACCTCCCACGTGCTCAGCCAACACTCAGTGCACGTCATGTTCTACAAGGTGTGTGAACACGTGTTAAACATCAGCAACAGGCGCGCAACTGCACGTGCTGTATATAAGCTGATAACAACCAGGATATCCCAAAATTAACTGTATACATTTAATATCGAATTTTATGTGTGAGTTTTAACTTTTGATAGATATTAGATAACGATTATAATGTAATATATATTTTGAGTAAACATTGGCTGGCACTTCGGGCCAGTCCCCAACCAAAAACATTAAAGTTTAGTTGTAAATAACTAGTATTTAGCGCTGAGCCTGACAATTTAGTAGAGTTGTGACCGTGACATAAAAACATACAGCTAATAATGAGCCACTACTCTGCATAGGGTACATGATACTGGAGTCTCTTTCCAATTTCTGTCGCCATGCTAGATCAGAATAGAGGCCTGTATTTATACTGCGAAAGGAAGTTCAAAAGTAACAAAGAAAATCGTGAATGATTTTATAAAGGAGCACACGCAGGATCGGTGACCGAAAAGCTCCAAAAAAGGCCAAATCATATTGAGCTGTAATATTGTAAGATGGAAAGATATTGAAAGATGTTGAAACATGAGCAAATGGCATTGTTGTGGGCTGCAACACATTTATTCTAAGTTGTCCGCATCAACTTGTAATGGGGTTGACTTACGTAGAACTCAAGGACATTAAATGTAACAACAACTTGGTATGACTTGAGAGCATAATAGAAGAACTATCCAACATAAGGAAGATGTTGTGTTATCTTAGAAAACTGGATATGACGACGAAATTAGTTAAGAGGTTGCTTATTGCTGGACAATATTATTTTCAACTTTATCAACAACTTACAGGTTCTTGAGCGGATTTTCAGGGGAAAAAATTAACTATACACCTATTTGGAATATATCAGGTCGGTATACCATCAAAACATCACTTCTTCAGGCCGGTTATCAGCATAGTTAAAAATCAACTATAATAAGGGCTCAAAAGAATAAATTCTAAGACACAATCATTACAGAATAATAAACTTGATGAGAGTTACCAGAGTAACCTACCGTGTTGTAGCACACAGCCCCGGCGTAGTGTCGGATAATGAAACCTTCCTCGTCCAACATAGAGCGGTAACTCGACAACTTACTCTTCCTCGGCAACTGAAGAAGGAACAGGTAGTTTTACTTTCACTTTCACTTTTACTTTCACTTTACCAGGTCATAGTCATTGGTTATATGAATGAATTTTTGTAAAATTGCAAAACCCCCTCCCCAAGGCCTGATCATTAAGTAATATTAATTAAGCTATATTAAGCAATATTAAGTAATATTAAGCAATATTAAGTAACTCAAATAACCTGAAGTCTGAAGTGTCGTCTGTTTTGTTCGTGAAGCAGAGAGGTGAAGTGTTTCTCACAACTAGTGGGCAGTTTAGCTTCCTCATCCAGCAGTACAAACCCACGCTCTATCAGCTCTAGTGACAATATAAGTTGGTAAGTTAGATTAGTTATTACAATAGTGAATTAACTAAGTAATTAAGTTACTAACCAACTAATAAATTACTAACCGATACAATCCTGGTTGTCAGAGAACTGTATCTCGTTAACACCCAGGTTCTCAGCCTTGTACAAGTCCTGTTCCTCCCTGATTACTCTGCTGTTGAAGAACTGTTGCAGCTTCTCGTTACAGTAGTTTATACAGAGCTGCTCGAATGAGTTTGTCTCGAAATATTCTGCGGGTTTTCTTGGTTAACATCTCATTATTACTGGTTTATCTGTGGGATTTTTAGATATCCATTAATTTTCACAATTATTATTTATGGTGTGTTAATTTCAATTGTCCCAAATTTGCCGAAATTTTTCATACTAAAATCATAACTAAATCAGCAGATTATGGTAGAACCAGCGGCGTAACGTTGCCACTGGGTAGAACATGTTTGAAGGACGTACCGAAGCCAGCAATATCCAGGACCCCAATATAACAGTTGGAATTGTCTGAGAGCGGTAGACTCTGGTTAACTTGCTTGACTATGTGGTTAAACAGCCGTGTGTACAGGGACTTACACAGACCATCACGGTTATGTAACGCCTCTTTCTTTTTCAGCGGCACCCTGCAGTGATACCGTTACTAGGTTACTTGGTTACTTGGTTACTTGGTTACTTGGTTACTTGGTTACTTGTTTACTTGATTACTTGGTTACTTGGTTATTGGTTACTAGGTTACTTGGTTACTTGGTTACTTGGTTACTTGGTTACTTGTTTACTTGATTACTTGGTTACTTGGTTACTTGGTTACTTGGTTACTTGGTTACTTGGTTACTTGGTTACTTGGTTACTTGGTTACTTGGTTACTTGGTTACTTGGTTACTTGGTTATTGGTTACTAGGTTACTTGGTTATTGGTTACTTGGTTACTTGGTTACTTGGTTACTTGGTTACTTGGTTACTTGGTTACTTGGTTACTTTGTTATTGGTTACTTGGTTACTTGGTTACTTGGTTATTGGTTACTAGGTTACTTGGTTACTTGGTTACTTGGTTACTTGGTTACTTGGTTACTTGGTTACTTGGTTATTGGTTACTAGGTTACTTGGTTACTTGGTTACTTGGTTACTTGGTTACTTGGTTACTTGGTTATTGGTTACTTGGTTACTTGGTTATTGGTTACTAGGTTACTTGGTTATTGGTTACTAGGTTACTTGGTTATTGGTTACTTGGTTACTTGGTTATTGGTTACTTGGTTACTTGGATACTAGGTTACTTGGTTATTGGTTACTAGGTTACTTGGTTATTGGTTACTTGGTTACTTGGTTATTGGTTACTTGGTTACTTGGTTACTTGATTACTTGGTTACTAGGTTACTTGGTTACTTGGTTACTTGGTTACTTGGTTACTTGATTACTTGGTTACTTGGTTATTGGTTACTTGGTTACTTGATTACTTGGTTACTTGGTTACTTGGTTACGTGGTTACTTGGTTGCTTGGTTACTTGGTTACTTGGTAACTTGATTACTTGGTTATTGGTTACTTGGTTACTTGGTTACTTGGTTACTTGGTTACTTGATTACTTGGTTATTGGTTACTTGGTTACTTGGTTACTTGGTTACTTGGTTACTTGGTTACTTGGTTACTTGATTACTTGGTTACTTGGTAACTTGATTACTTGGTTATTGGTTACTTGGTTACTTGGTTACTTGGTTACTTGGTTACTTGATTACTTGGTTATTGGTTACTTGGTTACTTGGTTACTTGGTTACTTGGTTACTTGGTTGCTTGGTTACTTGGTTACTTGGTTACTTGGTTATTGGTTACTTGGTTACTTGGTTATTGGTTACTTGGTTACTTGGATACTTGGTTACTTGATTACTTGGTTACTTGGTTACTTGGTTACTTGATTACTTGGTTACTTGGTTATTGGTTACTTGGTTACTTGATTACTTGGTTACTTGGTTACTTGGTTACGTGGTTACTTGGTTGCTTGGTTACTTGGTTACTTGGTTACTTGATTACTTGGTTATTGGTTACTTGGTTACTTGGTTACTTGGTTACTTGGTTACTTGGTTACTTGGTTACTTGATTACTTGGTTACTTGGTAACTTGATTACTTGGTTATTGGTTACTTGGTTACTTGGTTACTTGGTTACTTGGTTACTTGATTACTTGGTTATTGGTTACTTGGTTACTTGGTTACTTGGTTACTTGGTTACTTGGTTACTTGGTTACTTGGTTGCTTGGTTACTTGGTTACTTGGTTACTTGGTTATTGGTTACTTGGTTACTTGGTTATTGGTTACTTGGTTACTTGGATACTTGGTTACTTGGTTACTTGGTTACTTGGTTACTTGGTTACTTGGATACTTGGTTACTTGGTTACTTGGTTACTTGGTTACTTGGTTACTTGGTTACTTGGTTACTTGGTTACTTGGTTACTTGGTTACTTGGTTACTTGGTTACTTGGTTACTTGGTTACTTGGTTACTTGGTTACTTGGTTACTTGGTTACTTGATTACTTGGTTACTATTCTCTCAGTTACTAGTGAACGTATACCCCCTTGCTCACATGTAAGTTGTTCCTTTCTTCAAGTTCTTGGTCTGCATAAGACGGGATGTAAGAGAATGTCTTAAATCATCTCCCTCCAACGAGAGACACGTGGCAGCAATCTCTATCCAGTCTGAAGACTCTGGTGACACTTTACTGCCTCCTGTAACCATGGTTACATCATTAGCTTTATTAGTCTTACTACAGTACTCCAACCGGAGACCCATATTTTAAGTGTTTTCATGAAATAACATTTAATTTTCCTACAAGAGTTTTATTTCCTACGATACCCAAGCACTGAATTGCAATGCATCTAAATTCTGTACCTCTAGTGTCTCCGCTATCTATAAACTCAACGTTCCCAAACGCCATCACTCCCGACACTATCTTGTAGATCTCGTGTATCTCTGTGTCCGGTACTCCAATGCAACGCAGCGCGTCAGATATCTCGTCAAACTGCTCCGCGTCCCTCATGTTGCCTGACCGCCCCTCCGATAAGCACTGTTGAAATATCACTGATCAGACTTGGTTACTAGGTTACTTGGCTTATTAGCTAATTGGTAACCTGGTGACCTGGTAATTTGATAACTCACTGAGAAGAGATTACTGGTAAGGCAGTACAGAACATGTTAATATTATTCAAGAAAAAGTACCTCGTAAAATTAAATAACAATGATATTTAATATACTATCAGTTGAACCGCACAGGACCTCAATAATACCCTTTACCCTGCTTCATCCCCCACTCCTACCTTGTACTCCTTTATTTCACGAAGTCTAATCTCCCTTCTCAGTTCCTGACTAGCCCCAGCTAACAGTCGGTAGAAGATGTGGTAACTCCGCTCACTCGGGTTCTGGTGGGTTATCCGGGACTTCTCCAGCAGGTATGTGTTTATGTGACCCCCCACTATCTCGCCCTGATTGGTTGGTTTGTGTCAAGTGGACCCGGTTCAATTAACTTCATCTCACGTGATAGGACACGTATGATAACCAATTCCCACAAAAAAGAGGTACCATGTTCTCACCATTACTCATCTTATCACCTCACGGCTCGCTTCAATTCTCTTAGAGAAAGTTTAATCTGATTTTACCGATGTTTGTTGTGTACCTGCTACTTGTCCTGGGTGGTAAGGGCGAAGCTACATATGAAGTTTCCGAGGGATCTCCACCCTGACTCCCATGATACCTGTCACACCCTGAAACTAGCAGCACAACAGATCAGAGAGAGGGGTACACTGCTATAGACAAAGCAGACTCTATCAGGGAGCAGGCATACCGGCTTAAAGATGAAGCATATGAGGTTAGAGAGAGCGCAATGGAGGCAAAGTCAGCACTGGAGACGACCCTGGTGGAGACGATAGCTTTGGTTCGGAGTCAGAGCACTGTAACTAACCTGTATATCCAGGAGATGCGGAGTACACTGAGTGATATTAAGAAGAAAATGGAGGATATGGAGGAGAAGATGGGTGATATGGAAGATAAAATAGAGGAGAAGATGGGTGATATGGAAGATAAAATAGAAGAGAAGATGGGTGATATGGAAGATAAAATAGAGGAGAAGATGGAAGATATAGAGAATAAAATAGAGGAGAAGATGGCAGGAATGGAGGAGAGAATGGAACAGCAGAACAAAAAGGAAGAGGATAGATTTGCAGCTCTGGATGAACACTCTAAAACAGTTGAGAGGAAGATCTCTGAACACGCAGCAGTCTCAAGCACCATCTCGAACCATGTTTCTGAGACCCTTTCCACAGCAATCACCCTTGAGGAGCGACAAAAGGTTCAATTGTCAGAGGTACGGATTATCTCCTTATACAAGATAGCCGAACAAACTAACCCCTGGCCAGGAAATCACGACGCAGATCTTGCAGTGGATGGTATGGTCACGTTTGATAGTCATCATTGGGCAGACATGGCTACCTTAACTCACACAACCAACTCCCCAGGCAGCAAAATTTGGATAGAGCTCGGAGGACTTTTCAGAATATATAAGATAAAGGTTTGGAATCATAGACACTGCTGCCAAGAGCGACTCATTGGAGCACACATCTACGCAGATGACAGACTTATCGGCACTGTCATTCGAGCGCAAGGAACCTACGATTTTACGATCGGGGATGAGGACCCTGTTTATGCGAAGGAGATAACTCTACAGCAACCACTGGGACAAAATCTTCACATTATAGAGCTGCAAGTATGGGGTACTGGACCCTTCTTAGAGGACGACAAGTTTGATTGAAGATTTGTGAGATTTTCTATTAAATTACGTTTTCGACTGTATTATAACACAATTTACTTTCTACAGATCAATGAAATCGTATTTTGTAATGAGCAGGATCTTAATCGCATCATAAGTTATCATTCAAACACATACTGGTACATTAGAGCAATTAGATGATCAGCAAATTATAAAGATTAAATAAATACCAGATATTAAATAATTCTAATTGAAGGCTCACAGCTTTATTAAAGTTAACTTCGATGAACTTTCCAAATCTGCTGCTGTTGTTGTTACGAACAGTTTGCGCGTTTCCAAACGCTTCCAAGAGGGGGTTCGCTTGAAGGAGCTTGTCTTCAATTCCATTAGCAGAACTCTTGCCGTAAACTGACGCTAGATACCTGAACAGACATAATATCATCAATGAAAAAATAACCAAACCACATCTATAAAAAAACATCAACAGTTTCTTATTTCCATATTCAAACACAGTGTTCAGTACTAAATCTAAGCTCCTAATTGCTCCTAATTGCTCCTAAACGATCCAAGTAGAGCTGGATTGCTAACAAAAGCCCAACTCACTTCAGGACATGTTTAGTTGTCTCGGTTTTCCCTGCTCCACTCTCCCCGCTCACAATCACTGACTGACTTACTCCACGGTAGATCATGTCTGTGTACGCTTTATCAGCTGAAACATAGCACTACGTTATCAGCCATGTGACATTCCTTGTTTAATTGGATATTCTTGACTTGATTTGATTTAGATAATTAATGAACTACTTATTCTGTAAGTGCGCCGTGATATAACTCAGTCAAGCTGAATACTCTCAGCCAGGGACTAAGACCAGGACCGGGAATTTTGAGTTAACAAGAATTTCGCCGCGGTTAAACCACGCACGATCAATTTTCCCTACGATGTACATTGTACTTGTAGTTGTACCATTAATTCTTTTGAGTAAAAAGTGTGACTGGAAAAAAGTGCAACATATTTACATAGTACATACTATGTTTCTTATAAATTAGTGAGATTCGTGCATGGTAAAAATTGACGATTTATTTGACCAATGTAGCGCCGCGCATCAACAATAAATGAATCCAGATAATTGCGGAAAATAACTTTGCGAAGGAGGAATTTCACTGTAATTAATTAACACATGGCTAGCGTCGCGCGCAGCATAACAGACGCTTCATATACACTTAATTATAGGGGAGTGGTCTATATTGCGAAGGAGCAGACTTTTTTCATCACCGTAGGACCGTCGGGCCACATCATATATCCAAACCCGATTACTTATTCCCTACGATCTTTTTGCCTTCGGCAAGAGTAGGGAAAAAAATTAACAAAGTGAACTGTTTCTCACTAAGCACTTCCCTTATTACACTAAGAAGTTCATTTAGTTCCTCAGCACTCGGGAAACTCAGCACTCTGAGTCTTATTCTTTTCTTGAGTATTTCCATCTCATGAGAATTAATTAAATTTCACAATTCTCAGTTCCTAATAATGATCCCCTGGTCCCAGCTGGCAACATTTGATTGGCTGTTTAGCTACCAGAAGCAACATTTCTTCAACGTTATCATAATTTTACCTTCTTAAGTATAAGGAGCAGTTCTTGTGACGTAACTGGTAGAATGATATAAAAGAAAGTGAATTCAAAACTCGACCAGATTTTACACAATCGGTTATTGCGTAGTACACGAGATAATCTGGTACATTATTCGTACATTATTCGTATTTAACAAAAATCAATTTTACGAAATTTTTTCCAAAAATATAATAAATATCCGGCTTAATCTCGTCCAAATTGTACAATTTTGGCCGGGATTTCAATTATAGGCCAATTTTGACTGGGACCAAGCGCGTATCTCGTATTAGAAACTACTGTTCACATTTACCTATCGCGAAGGTGTGAGGGTCCAGTTTGCCTAGAGAGGTTCCCTTGTAATCATTCATCAGAGCATCTGTGTACAGAGCAGACAGATCTCGGTACGGGTTAACAACCGTTAGGATATTCGCCGTGTACGTCTGCAAAAGTAAGTTAGAATTAGGTAATAATATGGAATACAATGTTCCTGAATTTTAGTTTTGAGGTTCCGCAAGATTCCTTCTTAAGTTAGGAATGTGGTCGAGGTGAGGGGTTTCTCTCCTACTTTAATATTTCTCTGTTATACTACAGGTCATTATACTGCAATAGGGCAAAGTAAAGTGCACACCACTACTTATAGGCAAGCTGAGAAATTGCAATGTGCTATGAAGACAATATCTGAATATCACATATGAGATATTGTATATCATTACTTTTTAAGATGTAAAGTACGTAATACTTACGTATATGTATATACATGTACATACGTAATACGTATTCGTAATACTTACGTATATCTTGCCGATGAGGAAGCGGCATTTTATGTTGTCGAGCAAGCTGGCCTCGTTCAGCTGCAACAGCATGCCTGTAAAACACGTTTTAAACTAACAAGACCTTAAACTAAGATAATTTAATACCTTATATTTTATATAACTAATATTAAGTAAGTTTAATTTACTTAATTAATGAGGCCAGAATATCGCCCTGCCTATTTACAACTGGATAACTGAGCACTAAGACTTTGGAGGGGTGTACTTACAGTTGTGTGTACTTACAGAGGGGTGTACTTACAGAGGGGTTTACTTACAGTTGTCGTCCACAAGGCACTCAGTAGAAGTTGGAAACACTTTGCTGTACGCGGCTACAATGTACTGAAATAGTAAAATAATGGAACTCTGAATTTAATTTAGTCAAAAATATTGATCTCAAATTATTCTTGAAAGATCTAGCTATATTTAATGAATATGTTAAACTCTTTACAGAGCAACCACATCTTAACAACTAAAGTACTAAGTTAAACTGACCGCGTCATCAGGAGTCTGTACAGTGAGAGTCTCCGATCCTATCTCCACCACAGTTCCCTTGGTGAAACCGTGAGTAGCATCGGGAGCCCACACTTCACCTTCTTGCATTTTTCCTATTCTGGGTGTACCAGTTACGCTTTGTGTTACACTTGCAGACTTTATATTACAAGTGCTGAAATTAATAGACGTATAGGCTATACAGTATAATTCTTATTCACCGCGGCCACTTCTTTCCCTCAAATGGACATTTAATTATAACATATATCCGCGAAAAATCAAAACCCTGATATACCGCGGAACCCGATTTACCGCGTCTTTCTTTTTTTCACAAACTCTGCGATGAATCAGTGCTAAATACTATAGTAAGGTGCAAGGTGACACGTGACAAATATTCACCACCTCCCCACAATTAGCCACGTCTATTTTTAAAACACCAACAGAGAAACACCGAGCAGTCGGTACGGTAGGATTTCGGGGTTATTTTCACACTTTACCAGCAGAAGCCGTAGTACGGTAATTGTAAGGCTATAATATACAAAGTACATTGTACATAGGTGGCGCCATGGCTAGCCACCTTGTTGCTTACATGCTGGTTAACAATATTACTCTTGCCATACTACTATTGCTACAGTGTGTTTACGGTTGTGTGTGTGTGTGTGTTAGAGAGTTGTTGATACTCGTAACTTGGTAACTTGGTGCTAACTGCTTGCTGAGTGTCTAGACAATATGTCTAGAAGCTTCCCGGGATAGATAGACTCTATCTATCCCGGGAAGCTAAGACGCGCTTCTTCTAGACACTCGGTCTGAAACTGTAAGTTTATGATAATACTACAGACCTGGCTTCATGTTATTACATACATGATACAAGCCTAAAGTAGTAAGTTATAGTAGTAAGTCACTTTATGTATATATATATAACTCTGGATTTCACTTATAGCAGAAGATTATACTAATTAGATTAATTAGTATTATTAATTAGTATTATGTCGAGTTCCACACAGATACCCCGGGTTTAAACACACCATGAGCTAACAAGTAAGATAATCACTAGTTTAAACGATATTTAACAGATCACGTGATCAATTAAACCAGCTGCCCTCACTTACTAAACTCATAATACTCTCCTTTGTCAATATCACGGATATGTGAGTGTGGCCTGTCAACATTTTCCAGGTTAGCTTGAGATGTAGAGTTCACAGGTCTGTGCTGTGAGCTAGACTGATTTTACTGTTAATTACCCAACACTTGTCATTCGTACGATTAACCTTGAAGAGGTGGTAAAACTTAGTGTGAAGATGCAGTGAACTGTTATTATTAAAACATATCTGTAATCATTAAAACATATCTGTAATTATTTAAACTTATCAGTAATCACCGATGTTCCTATATTCTGGGCGAGGCATATTGTAAAAAACATTACGATACCCACATTCTACTACACACAATAATGTGTAATTTGATAGGTATGTAGACTGTATAACATACTATAACACGCTCTGCCTCCTCACTTTTAGATTTGTTTAATTGTTTTGGAGCTCTCTCTCTCTCTCTTGAAGAGACTTTATTTTCTGGGTTTGCTTTCTTAAGCCAATAGCTCAATAGGAATGCTAACAATCACTTCCTAGTATTTAAACCTTTAGTTTGTTCTGCATTTCTTTTTGATCCTAGATACATACTTGTTACTTGTCCTAATACTTCGTCTTGCTTGGTTGTTACTTATCTTTATTATATATTATATGTCCTCTTTATTCACCGTCATGTTTTGTAGTAAGCTTTATTGTTGTTGTTTGTTGTTGTTGTCGTTTGTTGTACTAGTGGGCTGTTCCTGACTGTTGCTGTTGAATGAGTAATGAGTGATTTGTAATCTGACCTTCTGCTTCAATCAGAAAGAAAATTATAATAGTTTGATGTCTCCGTCCCATATATGGTAAAGCAACAATGATAATTAAAGGGTAATCCCACATAATTAGGGTATTGAGTACTCTGTTATGTCAACTATTCTGAATAGAAGGCGTCACATAGCATCTGATAAAGCTTAGTTATCATGCTAGTGAGGACTGACCTATCATGTATAGTATATACGAACAATAAGCGCTAAGTAACTCCTGCACATTCAAATGCTGACAAAACTCAAGCATATCTGTGTCTACGCACTGAGTACATAGGTTCTAGCTCATATCGCAACAACATTACGAATTTTTGTAAAGATCATTGGTTAACCGACTCTTTAGATCCTTGAACGAATCTCGCTGCATAAATCTCTTTGGTAGAGCAATCGCAGATTACGAAAACAGTTTTGTATTCCTACACTAGTTTCAGCTTTCTCGCTTTGACAATATCTGAACAAAAAATGACCACTTTCGTTGCTAATTTTCTGAGTTTCTGTTTATTTTGCATGCCTCTGCTCTAGGTTTTTCACGCAGGCGCTTGAAACATGTCCCTAACCTTAGCATCGAGAACCTTCTCGAGAACCTCCTCTTGAATAACAGTCTGAACAAATTATTTTAGGTAGGAGTATTTCCATCCCCAGATGTATGGAGTTACTTATGATAGGAGGAACAGTTCTGAAATAAGAGAGTTCAAGGAAAATGTACTTCATGACCATCGCGGAGATAGTAAGTACAATTTAACCAGTCGTCTATGAGACTTAAAAATTTAAACTGAATCTCTGTACATGGAGAATCATGACAATTAAAATGGAAATAGTATAATTTTAAGAATGGTTTAAAAAATTGACTGTTTATCATTAAAACTAATGATACGTGATAAACAATAAGAACCCTAACTACGTTGAACTGTGCTATTTTGACCATCTCCAAGATACTCGGACAACACGACATCAAAGTCACCCACTCCTCTGCTACCTCCCTCCGCAACCTCCTCACCAAAACGAAGACCACACCCCTACTCACCTCACTCCCAACACCATCTACGAAATTTCCTGCTCACAGTGCCCCTCCAAATACACCGGACAGACCTACAGACCCTTGGTTCACCGCATGAAAGAACACGAACAATGTTACAGACCCAACAACGCCATCGACGAATCCACAGACAGAATCAAATCAGCCCCTGCACATCATGCCCTGACCACCGGCCACACCATCTCCTGGAACAACATCGAAGTCCTCAAATCCCTTACCTCACGCTCCCAACTTGACCTCACAGAACACGCAGCTATACAAATACGACAACCAACCATGAACAGAACAGACCGCGCACCCAAATGTAGTTCCCTCTGGGACCCCATTCTTCCTAAAATTGCCAAATCCTTAAAGTCCACACCATCTGGCATTTCCTTCTCAATCTCAACAGAAGACTAAATTTTTATTGACATTGTACTGTAATTTTCACTTTCCCACCCACACCTCCCCCACCCTCCATCCCTGACACCACTCAATCACATATAAGCATTGTCCACCCCATCACATTCAGCTGACGACGATTAACACATGTTTATTGAAAGCTTCTACAAGTTATATCATCGTATCTCTTATATGTTTCTAACCCAACTCCACTCAGTGTTATTTTGACCATGATTGATCAGTGTTGCTGTAGTAAAATCTTATTGTTTTATTTCAGTAGAGAAAATGTGCGAGGAAGTTTTTGAGATTGTTGTCAGAGCAGAAAACAGGGATGATGTTTTGGATAAGATTGGAAACGGTGAAGAGCTGTACGGGCACATACTTAAGTGCTGTAAAGAGTACATTGAAAATGAGGGTCATTGTGATGATATGAGTGGTAATTGTAATTTTACATATTATATTACATAGCAATCGTGTGCACTATTTGTCTGGGAATAAGATAATATTGTGTTGCTAGCGACCAGCTAGGCTTGATACCACAACTACTATTTCTTGTGATAAAATGATATTGTTTCAGATGAAAGAGAAGATAATCTCCAGAACTTTATCAAGTATCTAATGAGTATGTTATGTTAATTAGCGTGATAATTCTTGTGACCACTTAATGATTAACGAGGATTTCATATGAAATGATGTAATTCTTTCTTGTGCCTTGAGTTATTGCACACACTTTACAAAAAGGTTAAAACATTAATTTTTTTAGATTAAATAGCTTTTCGTTTATTCTTTAAAAAATCTTGCAGACAAGACAGAACCAGAAAACATATCGGAAAGATACAGAGAGACATTCCAAAACATCATTAGTAACGACGATGGAATGGAGTTGACTTATGATGAAATTGATGTTCTAAGCACCCTTTTTGAGGTGGGCATTTTAAATAATAATAGATAGCTAGGATTTGTAAGAATGTGTCACAGAAAGTGCAAATAATTCAACCGAGATAGTGGGATATTCCTTTTTTGGACCAGAAACACTTTCACAAGTTACTTACTTTCAATTAACATTTATATTTTCAGCCAAGCAAAAAACTGAAGAATAGTATAAAAGATTACAACAGTTCACAAGATTCCAACAATAGAATTGACGGGCTAGACTTTCTCAAAAATGTAGTAAACCACCTTGAAATTACAAAAGACAGAAAAGTTCCTAATCCTTGTGCCATGATATTGTACCATATTTATTCCAACATGATTGACTAGAAATTTGAAGAGTTTTAAAGGGGATCCATAGTTATCAATTTCAAAGCTGTGACATTTTTATTTCATGAATCATTTTTAAACAATATGTTTATTGTTCAGTAGTACAGACTGTTATTGCAATTCTGATTTTCGTTAGTTGTTTGACACAATAATAGATACAATAACATTTTTTATGAATTAAGTATCATTGAGTATTTCGATAGAGCTTATTAGTTTTAGGATATGTGATGTCCTAGAAAAGTCAAGAGACAGCCTCATTTGAGGCCACATTTGAAATTTTCTATCTTATGATTAATGATTTACTTAGTTTGATTTTTAGTATGAATTGCTGATTGAAACCATGCCAGTTAAGCTGGAACCTCGAAACTTAAGACACTCAAAGCAGTGGTGAAACAAAGGGCCCCGCTGACCCTGCTGTGCGGGGGTGGGGGGTGGCAAATAGTGAAGTCAATCCCGACATCGGGATTCCCGAATCCCGAGATTTCCCAACGATTTTCAATTGGGAATTCATGACCGGGAAATCTTCTCAATCCCCGATTTTTGGGAATCCCAGGATTTTTCTTGGTTGGGATTTCCGAATCCCGGGGTTGAATATTTTGATCGGGATTGACTTCACTAGCGCCAAATCGTTGTTTGAATGAGGGACAATTTAGAAAAACTTAACTAAAGTAATAGCAAAACTGCGCATTTTGCTCTAGAAACACACTTTTTTAGAGATTTTACCCGCTTATCCTCTATAATCGACTTATTTGTCCGATGTTTCGTTTCTACCTTAAAAGGGGGAAGGGCGCCAAAATGCAACGTTAAGCCTCTGCGTTACACCATGACTCATACTCAAAAGTTGAACTTGAAAAAATTGAAATCAAACTGAATTTTTTGCGGTCTGGACTCGTCAGCATGATACTCATTTGCGTAGTATCGTCAACAGCCGCTTGCAAAACAGAACTCATCGATGCAAATAATATGTGAACAGCAGTGAACAGGAATCATCATTTGCCAAAAATCCAGAAATATTTTGAATAATCAATCTTATCTGATGACTTGCATATGCCCCCATAAGTAAGTCTCTTCTGCAACTCTGTGCTACTGGCCAACGAGTCCAAGAACACTAAACAATGTAGCCTTCGCCTTCACACGAGCCTATACTGCATAATATGAGCTATGACTAGGTGTGACAACACACTGGTGTGCAACGCAAGGAACTGTCAGATACCCTCTCAGATACCCTTGCCAAGGATCGAAGACATTATATGTCTGCTTCCATAGCAAAAACATTCAAGTTTAACTGACCTGGACGATAAAACTACACTTTCATATATAACATGAATTTGACATTAATGCAGAACCATGAAAATTGAAATCGTTTTTGACATTATCAGAGAAAAAATGGCAAAATTATGCACAGCGCTCGATTTTTGAATGTGTGAGAAATATTTTCAATATTGCAGGTTTTTAAATAAATTCAATACCGTCGACGAGTCCAACTCGGCGCGTGTCTTGGTAGGTTGTAAACCTACAAATAGAAATGTGTTCAAAAAGTTTCAAAAACACGTTTTTTGATACATGTTACTTGCTACACGTTGTATACCGGCCGGCGAGAAAGCCTTTTGGGGCTGGTCGCGCGTGCTCAAAAGGGGTTACAGCGTGTGTCAGCATGTTTCGTAGCACAAACATCAGAGATATTGTATTTTTCCATTATAATTTAATTTAAAATTATCTACTAAAGTAAACAAATATAATACACAGCAAATAATTTTAAATTTATGTTAATACCAATCGGCAATCCTCAAGCACCAATATTATAAATTTATTGTAATTTAAAGTATATTTGATTTAAGTCTAGTGACAAGCCTAATTTAAACTTTAAAAATGCATTTTTAAACAACTTTAACTAATTGGACTGTCAAGCTAGTACAAACTAGCAATGCGCTATTGATCGACACCGCGCATGAAATAATTTGTTCTGTTCATACATCATATGTTTTTTCATTTTCAATTTTTAATTACTATATCAAATTGTAAAAACATATGAAATTATTCAAAGAATATACACATAATATAACAATAACCCTATATAAAATTTTTATATAGTAATTCAATAAAAAATCTTAGAAAATTTCATAAAAACCTTTTGTTGTAGTAGTTCACATAGCCATGTGCCTACGCGTACTGCGTGACGCGCTTGTTTCACAAGTAGGATTTTTTTTGCCGCCTACGGCGGTCGCGCGCTACTGCAAGCGAGAGGGCTCTGGTTAGAGCAATTGTAGTAGTAAAAGTAGCCAATTCAATTTGTTGGCTCTAAACTAATATCTAAATCTAATATCTTAACTATACTACCACTTTTTATTCTTCTTTCTCCTCTAAGAGCAATAATTGTCGTTCTTAATAAGTTAAATCTTATTATTTTCTTGTAGCGCGTTTTATTGTTCAACTAGAGGCCATCTAACAATGCACTACTGGGTCGCACCGCGCATCAAATAATTCTTCTCGGTAGATCGGCGAGATGCATTACTGGGCCGCGCTCAGCCTGTCATTCCGCCAAATCTATATTCGGTTATATATGTTAACATACATCGGTTATATATGTTAATGAACATAATAGCCTGGGGTCCTCAGGTAACGAGATGCACCACTGTGCCTCACCGAGCTGCGAAGGATTGCCATCGTGAATCAAATTCTTTTCCTGTTAAACGTCATCGCTTCACTGTATCTTTGGCCTGATTTTCTAGACATTCTATCAGCTAACTTTTTGAAGAACGTATTTGCTTCTCTTCCCATTCCACCTGTTGTTGATAGGACTATTGGTGTAAATGTTCCATGTTCCACCTCGACAATCCTTTTGTTGTACATGTTTTTCTTCTGTCTCTCATGGCTAGTGTACATACTCATTGGAGATCCAAGAGCCTTATTGGAAGGAGCTTGAGCATTAAATACTCTTACATCTAAAAATGCCCTTTCCAATGGGTTCCATACACTCCTAGCACTAACATCTAACCTAGCTCCATTTGCTTTGTTGGTCCCTGCAGGAAGTTCTCTCCCATTGACAGGGATAAGGAGAGATTCGGTGGTAACATCTTTTACATTACTATATCAAATTGATTTTAATTAACACTTAATTTAAAAAATCATCCAAACAATATACACATAATTGTCACAATAACTTTATATAAAAACAATCCTTCAAAAAATCAATATATTCCCTATTCAAGTTTGTGCTGGTCTTCAGGGAGGAGTGGAAGCAGCAGTCCATGCTGCAAGGGACTGCTTTGAAGACCCTGAAACTGAAGCTATCATCTTAGTGGATGCAGAGAATGCATTCAACTTGCTGAACCGAGAGGCTGCTCTCAACAACATGAACATCGTTTGTCCAGAAGTTGCTACTTACATAATGAACACCTACAGAATGCCTGCTAGACTGTTCATTGCAGGAGGAGATGAGCATCTTTTTAGTGAAGAAGGGACCACACAAGGTGATCCACCTGCCATGGGATTTTATGTTAAATTGTGTATTCTGATCAATCACGGGAGACAAAGTAAAACAAGTTGTAATTTGGGTTAGTAACTAAATTGTTAACTAATTGGTAATGGGTTAGCACACTAACGCTGCACTCACTATCACTGCACGTCACTCTACACAGACCTCAAACACAACTCTCACTCACTTAACCTCGTGAGTGGTGTGGTAATGTGATTACAAACAAATCTTCCCAAAACTGTAAATCCTTCTTAATAACAGTTCAAACTTCTTATAAACTACTTCTTCTAACTTCTTCTAACTTCTTAGAAACTAATTCTTCTATCACTTCCCCAGAAGTGATGTGAACGTGTTGTGATATTCCCTTACTCACAAACACTAGATCTTCTCTTTAGGTTCTTCTGTGTGGTCCCCGTGACACACACACACACACTGGAACTTGACTTGTCTGGCTTTCACTCTTACAGCAGCAGACACTTACTAGAACTAAAAACAACCCTGTAAATATAATAAAGTATGTTAGAAAGTAGTAACCCCAAAACTACAAACCTAGAACTAAAGGAACTACTACAAAGAAACTGAAACTACTACATAGAAACCAAAATAAGCTAAACATTACACTACCTGCCCTTCAGGGTTAGCTCTCGTTCCGTTCACCTGAATCCTCTATATTTACATCCTTGTTGTATTTACATGCTAAGGGAATGAGTGTGTGTGAAACAACAAAACATAACCACTCAGACATGTCTATGAATATAATAACTTAAAGGTAAAATATGATATTTTATGCCTGTGGTACAATACCATTGATTGATGCAGGAAACATTGAGAGAAAGGTGACTCAGATCTGGTATGCTGATGACTCTGCTGCTGGGGGAAAACTGGAAGAAATAAGGAAGTGGTGGGATAACCTCTGTATTAAAGGACCACTCTTTGGATACAACCCTAAATCTTCTAAAACATGGGTGATAGTCAAGCCTGAGCACGAAGAGAAGGCAAGATCCCTATTCCCAGATGTCAATGTGACAAGCATTGGTCGACGATATCTGGGCAGCTTCATCGGAATAGACCAAGGAATAAAGGCTTTCATTGAGGAAAAAGTTCAAGAATGGTGTCGTGATCTTAAACAGTTAAGTGATATAGCATCAAGAGAACCTCAAATAGCATACAGTGCATAAAGGTATGGGCTTAGTAAAAGATGGAACTATGTGTGCAGATCTACCCCAGGAGTTGCAGATAGGCTCACTCCTCTAGAACAAGTAACACGTGATGAGTTTATCCCAGCTATCATTAAGGGGGCCGGGGGGGTCTTCATCAAAATTCTCTCGAAATTGACTTTGTAGTTGTTTCTGATGGAGGGGAGTGATATCTATCAGCTGTTTTTGGTCCCATGGAAAAATATTGTTCCTAGCCGAAAATATTGCCGGTCAAAGGTCAGCGCTTATGTGTAATTGTATTGCGCGAGCGATTTTCGCTCGCGCTGAAAAAATCGTCAAAATACGAGGTCCAAGATTTTCAAAATCGAATAAAAAATTTTCTAAGGCCTATCTCAAAATTCTGGCCCGACAATCTCTTCTAATTGGTCCTTAGAACATATCCTGAAAGTTTCAGGGTGATTGCTCAAAAAATGTAGGAGAAGATAGATTTTTAGACTCGATTTTCAGGGCGCGCGATTGAAAATCGCTCGAGCAATACAATTACACATAAGCGCTGACCTTTGACCGGCAATATTTTCGGCTAGGAACAATATTTTTCCATGGGACCAAAAACAGCTGATAGATATCACTCCCCTCCATCAGAAACAACTACAAAGTCAATTTCGAGAGAATTTTGATGAAGACCCCCCCCCCGGCCCCCTTAACAGGCTGTTTAGCTGCACTGATGAACTAAGGAACATAATGGCTCTACCACCAAAATATGGAGGATTGGGTATACCAGTTATGATGGAAATGGCAGACCGAGAGTACAATTTCTCATGTAGAGCCACAAAACCCCTTAAAGGACCAGTTAACTGAAAAAAAAGTTATCCTCATATTTTGACAGATTGTGACAAATAGGAAACTAAGCAACGAGTCGCAATTCCTAAATCTCTAACTGCTCTCTAACGCGTGTAAATAGCGTTTGTATTATTTTGGCGATGACGTCATAAAGTCCCTTGCGCGTGCAGAGGAGCTCGTGAGACTGTATTTTACAGGTAGAAAATGGATATAATACAATGTTTTTCCCCGAATAACTCGAAAAGTAAGTAATTTAGGGTACATGTTGCTTCATAAGTTGTATATAAACATGGCCATTCTGCACAATTTGCACACATTCAAAAACCTTTAGGGCCTTCATAGCCCAATTTACCAGATACCCATAGTTTTGCATGATTTCTGGAACCGAAAATCAGTTTTTCGCCAATAACTGAAAAAGTAAGCACTTTAAGGCATATGTTTGTTCGTAAGTCATATATTAATATGCTAATTGCGGTTCTTTTGCACCCTGTCTAAAGACTCTATCTCGATCCTATCGAAAATGGGCTCAGTACCACGCCCAAAATGGTTTTTGGCGAATTTCTCGAAAAGTAAGGTTTTTAGGCCATGTGTTGCTCAATAAGTCCTATATAAACATGCATATGCAAATTCGTTTAAGCCTATTTTGAAGTCTCTACGACCTTCAGAAGCAAGGGGTCGGTTACGTTATTGGGTCAATATGGGCGTGGCCCTCCTGGGTTTTCTCCACGGTCAAAGAAATGTCTCCAAACGAAAATCGTTTATTCATACCTTCGGGAAGGTCTGTGCAAAGTTTCGTGAGTATTTGAACATTTGCAGGTTCATTTCCATAAATGTCCATAAATGACTGGACTACATAACTTTAGAGTTAACTTTAGAGAAACTCATAAGTCATTTATCTCAAATTAAGCTGTTAGTGTCCATGATCAACCTGTGGCGACAATGTTTTACGTGAAATGTAAAAATCAGGAGTAATATAAAAAGCGTATTTTTAGATTAAAGTGCTAGCTCATAGTTTTAGAATTGTATAGATTAACGTTGGTCGTTTAGACATCTAACAATCGATCGTGCCGTAATATATATGGCCAGAGAATAATAGGGTCTTGGAAATTCTATAGTTGTTCAGTGGGTCGATTGACTGAACACGTTTGCACTTGGTATTTAAACTTACCAGTAGTTTATTTATGTTATGTACCGATGATAATGCAATTAGGATAACAACTAGGTACTAAGCCGTAAGTCTAATTCAAAGCACACCACAGTGGTCCACCAGGCTATAATTGAACCAAAATCGAGTATCATGTAATTCTGTTTATTTATTTGTCATTTATCATAAATTATCAGCCGGTACATATGCTGAAGACGATAATTAAAAATCTTTCAAAATGTGGAAATGATGTACGATAATATCAACGATTTTTTTACACAGTCCAAAATTCAAGCAATTGGCAGTAAAAATTGGCCTACATCTGACTGGATATTCATAAAGCAGTCTATATTTGCATTCACTTACTCTTGTTGTTGCTGTTGTACGTGTTGAATACCTGTCTAATGAAAAAAAATTCATGTTGATATCTATTTTGGTTGATTTTTCATTTACCCTCAAATTTTAGACCCACTTTTTAACTAAAATTTTGGTTTTAAAATAAAAAAATGTTAGGTAGTGCGCTCGAGTGCACCTAAACCACCTATGGCATCCTAAAGTTCAGATAATTATCTAACTAGCCATAAAAAATTCAACCTGGGACAAGCTGGGACTTTTTTTAAAATCAGCCACGCCCATATTTGATCCCAATTATCCCAATTATGCAAAATCACCTTAACAAGCTCAAAACCATGCTTTGGGGTGCTTTACTTGTAGCTTCTAGTCTCCTGAACACAAATATAAAGTTTTATCAAAATTTGATAAAAATTGGCTGAGTTATGAGCAAAATACTATATGACCATATTTGGGCATACGCGCCAATTTTGATAGATTTTGATAGATTTTAGCCCATAATTTGACCAATTATCAATATTTTTGGATGAGACAAATTTTATATGTTAGGTAAGTATATACTGCACATTCTCTATGAATATCAGCTCAATATCTACCTAACTGTGGATTCTGTGTTCAAATAATGGCAAAAAATGAACAAAATTGCCCATATCTCAGTTCGCGACATTTGCAAAACTGATGTCGCTCAAAATAATATAACTCAATAGGGTTTCAATATTTTTTAATGAAATTTTCAGAATCAACGTAGAATTGCCTGAGGACCTTAAGTTGTGGAGTAGAATTTTGAGTCAGGCCTTTTAAACAAATTTAGCGGCCAAATTCTAAAATTTTCAGGGTATTTTTGGAAAAAATCAATTTTTTGATTTCTCATTTTCAGCCCTTCTGGTATATTTTGAGGTCTTCTAAGTGCTTTTAAACGTCTTTTTGGGCGAAAATACTCCAGGAAACATCTCCTGAGACAACAAAATGACCTAGAAGGGGTCTATTATAGCCTGACCCCCCTTCGCGGACCACTGTGCACACCGTACACTCCAATCAGTATTACTATTTGGTAGACCCAAGACCGGGTATTTGGCGGGAATTCTGTTCCCACGGCACTGTTCTGATAGAAGCTACTTCTACTAATGGTCCCAGAGGAACGGCCGTAAAGTAGCCAGACTTCTTGTCTCCTGTACTGGCTGACATATGCGGATTAAAGTTAGAAATTTTGCTATGCTATAAATATAATTGCTCTCGGAATTGAACAAACCCCTACTTATCTAGATCCTTTCTAAATTCGTTAGAGTTTCATGGACTGGGGAAAAATAATCGGTACAGTCTCCCTAGCTGCTTGTGTAATTAACCAATGAAAACGATCCAAAATTATCACATATGACATAAGCTAAGTTGTAATAGCAGAAACTTTCTAACCGTACATTCACCCGCCACTGTTCAAGAACCTATATCACTGTTTAAAATCATGATGACGTGAGCACTGTACATCCAATCAGCTATTCCTTTAGTTAGGATGATAGCCAAAACTATAAGGATTTTGGAGAACTAGGGTAATAGTCATAATTCTAAAATATGAGTGAGTTACACGTGTTTTATTGACGATGATAAACATTTGCAATGTATTACGCTATGCAAGCGCGCACTGAGGGACTTTATGACGTCACGAGGCCACAGCTTATTATTGCAATAACACGCGTTACTCGTACGCTAGAGAGTTGGTTCTTTCGGCGATACGATTCTTTGGCAACTTGGTCGTTTAGCTCCGGACAGTCTATGCAACGTCAATGCAACGTCCATGCAACAACAAAAGAACCGTCTATGCAACGTCTATGCAACGTCCCTGCACAATGAACACTCTATGCACACTCCCTGCACGGTCAGTCTATGCAACGTCTATGCAACGTCTATGCAACGTCTATGCAACGTCCCTGCACAGTACCATATGAACACCGGCTACTAGCCGGCTACTAGCCGGCTAGTAGCCACTTTTGTAATAACAGCTCCTCAACTTCACATTACCAACCGGCTACTAACCGGCACTTGAAAAGTGGTCACTAGCCGGCTACTAACCGGCTACTAGCCGGCTAGTGACCACAAAGTGGCTACTAACCGGCTACTAAGCGGTCACTAGCCGGCTATTAGCCGAGCTCTAAAGCAGACCTACTAGTAGCCGGTTCCAAACCGGCTACTAGCCGGCACTTAGAAAGCGGTCACTAGCCGGCTACTAACCGGCTACTAACCGGCTAGTAACCACCAAGTGGCTACTAACCGGCTAGTAGCCACTTTTGTAATAACAGCTCCTCAACTTCACATTACCAACCGGCTACTAACCGGCACTTGAAAAGTGGTCACTAGCCGGCTACTAACCGGCTACTAGCCGGCTAGTGACCACAAAGTGGCTACTAACCGCGCCGGCTACTAAGCGGTCACTAGCCGGCTATTAGCCGAGCTCTAAAGCAGACCTACTAGTAGCCGGTTCCAAACCGGCTACTAGCCGGCACTTAGAAAGCGGTCACTAGCCGGCTACTAACCGGCTACTAACCGGCTAGTAACCACCAAGTGGCTACTAACCGGCTACTAACCGGTCACTAGCCGGCTCTTAAACGGACCTACTAGCCGGCACTCGAAAAGCGGTCGCTAGCCGGCTACTAACCGGCTACTAACCGGCTAGTAACCACCAAGTGGCTACTAACCGGCTACCAACCGGTCACTAGCCGGCTATTAGCCGAGCTCTAAAGCAGACCTACTAGTAGCCGGTTCCAAACCGGCTACTAGCCGGCACTTAGAAAGCGGTCACTAGCCGGCTACTAACCGGCTACTAACCGGCTAGTACCCACCAGCCGGCTAGTGACCGCTTTTCAAGTGTCGGCTAGTAGCCGGTTTGGAACTAGAAGGTCCGCTTTAGAGCCGGCTAGTGACCGCTTAGTAGCCGGTTAGTAGCCACTTTGTGGTCACTAGCCGGCTAGTAGCCGGTTAGTAGCCGGCTAGTGACCACCTTTCAAGTGCCGGTTAGTAGCCGGTTGTTAATGTGAAGTTGAGGAGCTGTTATTACAAAAGTGGCTACTAGCCAGCTAGTAGCCGGCTAGTAGCCGGTGTTCATATGGTACTGTGCAGGGACGTTGCATAGACGTTGCATAGACGTTGCATAGACTGACCGTGCAGGGAGTGTGCATAGAGTGTTCATTGTGCAGGGACGTTGCATAGACGTTGCATAGACGGTTCTTTTGTTGTTGCACGGACGTTGCATAGACGTTGCATAGACTGTCCGGAGCTAAACGACCAACTTCCCGATTCTTTACCAGTTTGTCACAGCTGATTTAAATCTTAATAGCCAATTTGGAGACTACAAATTTTTCAGTTAACTGGTCCTTTAAAGAAGCTATTCTCAAGCAGATAGACAACTACACAGAGGACTGGAGACACAGTAAAGGAGTGAAAACTGAGATAACGACTGAACGAAATCTCTTTTATCGACAAAAACAAGCAGAAATACGCCAGGAGCTCGAGTCAACACCACTGGCAAAGTTGATGTTCCAACTAGCGGCTGAGAAAAAGGGGCAAGTGCTTGGTTAACAGCACTACCTTTAAAAGAGTATGGATATCTGATGAATAAACAACAGTTCTCAGATGCAATAGCTCTCAGATACAACCTGAACTTAAAGGACTGCCCTAAAACATGTACGTGTGGCCAGAAATACTCAGCAAACCATGCGCTCATCTGCAAACTTGGTGGATATGTGTCACTGCGGCACAACTCCCTGAGAGACACCTTTGCAGAACTAATGAGAATTGTGAAATGCAAGGATGTGCAGACTGAGCCAGTTCTTCTTACAGTTGATGGTCTAGAGTTACCAACTGGAACAGTCCTAGGAGACCAAGCCAGGCTGGACATTTCTGCAAGATCGATTTGGAATGCTTCAGAGAGGGCATTTTTTGATGTAAGGGTATTTCATGCCCCAGCCCCCTCCAATGCAAGCAAACCGATACCAGCAATGTACCTGTCCCATGAAAATGAGAAAAAGCGATGTTACAATGCAAGGGTTCTTGAAGTGGAGAAAGGAAGCTTCACACCTTTAGTGTTCTCGACTTCTGGTGGAATGGGTGGTGAAGCTGAGAGACTGGTCAAGAAGCTGGCCAGTAAGATGGAGTACCACACTGGCCAGAGGTACTCAGACGCTGTAGGATACATAAGAAAGCGCCTTCGCTTTGAAATCCTCAGAACAACAGTGATTTCTCTCCGTGGAGACAGAGGTGCGAGAAAAAACATTGTTGATATATAAACAGTCTAGATCTTAACTTGGAGCCACAAGCCCAGTGACATAAAGTGAGGAATCTAAGAATCTAATTCCTAGCCATATTAATTTCCATAGCCACGCCGACTAATTTTTGTCAACAAAATTATTAAATCAACTTTAAAATAGTCGCTCTCGGTTGTTACACACTGTAACGCCGCGCACTGTACTTTAATTCTATATTTATCTGAGAAGATGTTTGAATCGAGCGCAAATGCCAGATTCCTGTCAGGATCCTAGTTCTTGCGCTTAACTTGCGCGTTACCAAATAATCCAAGATATTTCTGTCAGGATCCAAGATTTTCCTACTACCAGTATGGTAGTATGGACTGTTTGGTAGTATGGTAGTATGGTAGTTGCAGGAACGCGCGAAGACCTATATGTAAATATTACTAAAGCGTACATGGAATCGTATCCTAGTCGGTTAATCCGTCGGTACTATATTAGCAGATCGCGAGTTCGAGACCCGGAAAGGAATTTTTTCACAATCTTTTGGCAATTATGAATAACTATACTAATGAATTAATAACTATACTAATGAATAACTAAACCTCTGTAATATAACTAGCAAAGTAAAATGAAATCGTTATCCGGCCGCGGAGCGGCCGAAAAATTTATGGTAGTCGTTTTAAAAATATATGGTAGCCGTTTTTTCTTTCCAGACTGGATTCCTAGTCCCTTTTTAAATTTATGTCACTGGGGCCACAAGGCCAAGGGTAAAAAATTTTTTTGATTGTTAAGGGAATTTTTTGAATTCTTAAAGGGTTGATTTTATATAGGGTCATTGCTATATTATGTGTATATTGTTTGAATAATTTATACTTTATTAAAAAAAAATATGATCTCAAATATTGATAGAAACATTTAAAAAATCACCCTTAGCCTTGGCCTTGTGGCTCCAAATTCAAATCTAGAGTATCTATATTAACAAAATTCTTTTTTGCATATCTGTCTCCCCGGAGAGAAATCACTGTTGTTCTTTCGATTTCGAAACGAAGGCGCTTCCTTATATTTATATATCCAACAGCATCTGAATATCTTTGACCTGACGACCTGTGTTATATTCCATTTTACTAGCCAGCTTCTGCACCTAATATGTAATATCCACACTTAATATCCATTACTCAAGCAATGAATTTAGAGCCAACTAATTGAATTGGCTACTTTTACTACTTAAAGGGTTTTTATAAAATTTACTAAGATTTTTGTTGAATTTTTATATAATCAGTAGTGGAGAAATAATTGCTATATTATGTGTATATTGTTTGAATTTCTTCTGTTCTTTTGTATATTGTTGATGTTATATTGCTTAGGTTCAATTTGAGTGGTTTGATTATGAAAGTGGTTTGATAAAGTTTGACTTTGGCATAAATGATTAGAGTGAAATTTTGTTTCTTATCCCAGCGATTTTGTTTGATCCAGGTGGTAATATTGTGCGTCTGCAGCCTTGTTTTACTTTTAAAATTTTGTTTTACTTATATACTGGGTTTCTCTAACTGTAGTTCACGTCAGGTAAGGACATTTGAAAATATTCGTGAAATGTCCTCCAAGTTCATAGATTTCGTTAAAGTTGGCTCAAAGATTGTGTGTGTTGGTCGTAACTATGCAACGCATGCTAAAGAGTTGGGGAATGCCCTTCCTACAGCACCTATTTTGTTCACCAAACCGACGACTTGCTATGTCAATGATGGTGGTATAATAAGATACCCAAGCATATCTAGTGATTTACATTACGAAGTAGAATTGGGTGTTATAATTGGTGAGAAAGCTTCACAAGTTTCAGAAGATAAAATTATGAATCATGTTGCTGGTTACACTATCGCAGTTGATGTCACTTGCAGAGATATCCAGGAACAGTGTAAAAAGGAACGAATTCCCTGGACTATGGCAAAATGTTTGGATACTTTTTGTCCAGTTGGAAATTTTGTGTCATCCAGTGAGATTGATCCTTTCAATACTGAACTTGTGTTAAAGCTCAACAACGAATTAAAGCAGCACGGTAATACCAAGGATATGATATTTAGTGTCCCATCTCTTCTAGAGTATATTAACAGACACATCACACTCTTACCTGGAGATGTGATTCTTACAGGAACTCCAGAGGGTGTTGGGCCTCTATCTCGTGGTGATGAGATTCATGTTGCTATTCCTAATGTTACTGAAGCTACTTTTCATGTTGAATAAGCATGTTCAAAATCATTTAAGAAGGACATTTTATATTATTGCAATGGTGATTGCTTTTATTTCAAAAGATGCTGTCTTTAGACATAAATAAGGTATGTTACAATGTTACAAACTAGACTGTAATATGATTGACTGTCACATCATTATTCACAGCATTATATAAGCTTCACCTTATAATCGAATCATGATCATTGTCAGTGTAAATGAAAATGAAGTGACATTTCATGGAAATCACACATGTAAAATGTAAATGTACTTGAAAAAAAACTTATATTTTTGTTAAATTTTGTTCAAATTTTCTAGAAATCTATTTATAATACGTACTTATAGAATCGATAATGTGACTCCCTGACAAAGCTTTAAATTTCGTTTGTTTCCATCGGCCCTGAACTCTCAAATTTTTGGAATCAGCCATCATACAATTTAATGTTAAAAGTTAAGGCTTGAAAAATTCCATTTTTAGGTAAAGCCTCAAAGTTAGATTCAATTTTCTTTGCCTATTTGACTATCAAAACCTTTCAATAGGAAGCGAAAGATGAAAGATTTTGTGAAAAGAAGCACTAAAATAGTCTGCATGGGCCGTAACTATGCCAAGCATGCTGCTGAACTGGGAAACGAGGTACCAACAATGCCTTTTTATTTCCTCAAACCAACAACATGCTATGTCGAGGATGGAGGAAATATCATCTACCCGAAAATAACAAAGAATCTTCACCATGAGTTGGAGCTTGGTGTAATCATTGGAAAGAAGATGACTAAAGTGTCTAAAGAGGACGTTATGGCTCACGTTTCTGGATTCTCTGTAACTATTGATGTAACATGCCGTGATCTACAAGAGCAGTGTAAGGCAGAAAGGAAACCCTGGTCCATATCAAAGTGTCTGGACACCCACTGTGCTGTTGGACCCTTCATTTCTGTAGACAAACTGGTCCACAACAACGTGGAGATGATTCTGAAGGTGAATGGGGAGGTTAAACAGCATGCCAACACTAAGGACATGTTATTTGATGTACCAGCTCTGATAGAGTTTATTACCCAACATATCACTCTTCTCCCCGGTGATCTGGTACAGACGGGTACCCCTGAGGGTGTTGGACCAATGAACGTGGGAGATATTGTCACTGTGGCCATCCCTGGGGTTTCTGAAGCTTCTTTCAAGATAGTTGGCGATGAGTGAACTTTCAGGCAAAGTTTCGATTACTATTTCGCTTGATTTTATGAGTTTTCTAATTTTTATGTGTGTTTGATACCGTTTTATGAGTTAACAAAATTAGTATTTTAACATATGCTAGGATGTTATTAAATTGATTTATATCTTCATTTTCATCAAGACTGAACTTTAAATGTGTTTTTTATATTATAATTGGGCTGTTTTATTTCATATTTTACCAGTAGTAACTAGGCTTAAAGTTTTTTAATGGTGAAATTTATTCTTTAGGTATAGTTATAGTTTCATTTATCATGAATTTAAATGTATCAGATTTTTGATTGTGCTTAACATTATTATTGATTGATTTACTAATAAAGACTCGTTTTTTCTTCTTCTCTTATCTCTGGGTAATTACATGAGTTCACACTTTTCATTGATTCCAAACGACTGAATACTTACTAACATATAGGGTGAAGCTAACTTGTATAGATTATGATGATCTAGCCACAAACATGTTCTGAAATGTCCTCATATTAATCTAACGATTATTATAGCAAGCATGAGTACCTCTGTTCTAAAAAAGCTTATAAACTCGACTGCTGAGTCGAACATATCGATGAGGAAACAGATAAAAGAACAACAGATGTCTCTTTCGCGGTTAGAACATCGGATGAAACAGAAGAAGTTAGGCAGCACTACGCAGAGACAAAATCAACTTAGAATACCCCCTGGAAAGATGGTATGTCTTCGATAATTATATATACACTATTTCAATTGTTATTTTATAGTTATTTCTGAGCGCAATGTTATGTTTTACAGATTCAATATCAATACTCAGTGGATATGCAGATTAACAGTAATGTTACACCAGATAATAAAAGCAAAAGGAAAGATGATAATGCGAGTGAGGAACGATAAAGCAATATTAGACGAGCTCACCAACACCAAACACCGAGCGGACAGTGACGACGAGATGACGGACAAATCCTCCCCCAAATTCGACTCAAAAACAGCCCCCAACCTTATTATCCAGAGTTCAGTGCAGAACGCGCCCACTGCTACAAGTGTGCCGCCTCCCCACACAGCAGTGCAGCCCCCGCCCCACTCTCACCCGCCTCCCCCTGGATATTACCAGCACCCTCCCCCTGGATACAATCCTCGACCTCCAATTGTTCTAGACAGACATTATTCTCACCATCAACCAGTACACTATGTCGAGGAATATGTCCAGTAAGTTCTCAGCTATGAGAGGTCACTCATTACTTTTAAAAGGAATTAAATCATCATTATTTTGATATCACTTTATGCTGTATAAAACTTATATATCAAGTAAATGCTACGATTGTTTTACTTTATTTATTTATTTACTATTTACTACGGGGGAAGTTGTTTAGAGGTTTAATAAAAAATGTTTGAAATTAATTAATTTCAGTGAGCCGCCACCCACAGTCTACAAAGTTCGCAAGCCCTATCCTCGTTCCTACCCAGAACCAGTGATAGTGTACCCTAATGAACCAACTTCCCCTCACGACCACTATCAGCGCTCCCGCCCTACCGAGTATAAAACATCACATTATCCCTCAGAATCGTGGCATTCCTCGCATTCCCCGCCACCTCGTCACCACAACACGTCTCCAAGATATAAACACAGTGGTCCTGGTCACTACCAGCACAGAGAGGAGCCGGTATTGAAGGAGGAGGATAGAAGTTGGAACTCGGCTTCAATTAATCACTATGTGGATGTGAGTGTTGGTTAATTAGTTTGTTAATTGGTTAATTAGTTTGTTAATTAGTTTGTTAATTAGTTTGTTAATTGGTTAATTAGTTTGTTAACTG
The DNA here is from genome assembly GCF_026151205.1 of Bolinopsis microptera. Lineage (NCBI taxonomy): Eukaryota > Metazoa > Ctenophora > Tentaculata > Lobata > Bolinopsidae > Bolinopsis > Bolinopsis microptera. The sequence continues at coordinate 11,092,152 of NC_087074.1, forward strand.
GTTAATTAGTTTGTTAATTAGTTTGTTAATTGGTTAATTAGTTTGTCAAATATTGGTTAATTAGTTTTTTAATTGTTTAATTAGTTTGTTAATGATCTTAATCTTTGAATATTTGGTAACTTAGTATGTAGTTTGACGAATTTTAGGATGAAGCTGAGAGTGACAACTTAATTTGTGATCGGAATGTTAGTTGTTACTAAGTATAACTATAAGTTTTATCCTAACGGTGGTGTTATTAAATGTTAAATTTATCATTATCTAATGTGTCATTACCTCAGACCAGCAGAAAGAGGAGTTATCCTTCAAAGGAGAGTACTGACAATGTTATAAGACACGATCTGACGAAGCGTCCCACTAAAAACACCCAATTCAGGGTTCTTATCTCTAATCTTCATCCTTCTGTTACTTTACAGGACATTGAGGTACTAGACCTTATAAACTATTTTACACTTATTACAAATTCTCCTTCCCCAACTGAATCTTGATACTGTTTCAGTGCCATATCTTCTCTTGTGACCTTAAAACAATCACACAACAAGAGATGTAATGTAACCAATTCCAGGAACTGTTCAGTGCGATCGACACAGTGGAGCACATACAGATGTTATACCCAGGGGTAGCCGAAGTGTTGTACATAAGTGAACAAAGTGCCTCTGTCTCAGTTGAGAGGTATCACAATAGAGACCTAGATGGGCAGCCCATGCAGATCAGTTACTCCCTTGTTCCAGTTACTAAACGGTTCGTTCACATTCCTCTTGTTAGTTTCCTGTTATTTGTTGCTTTTTGTGTTTTTTCTAAAGATGTTAAATTTGGGATTTGTTCCGTAATAATTATAATCGATTCCTCGTTGTCGCTGTATTGTTACATGTCATATAATGTAATGACTGTATAATCTGTCTTTGTCCCTGAGTAATTCCATAATACCACAGCAGAGAGAGTGAAACTGGTCCAACAATACGCAACATTCCACCACCACAGAGACCGGCTGTAACAACTAAACCTACTAAACCTGCCACACAAAATACCTCTAAACACAGAAATAACCGACCAGAACCCCAACTGAAGATAAAAAATTCCGGGTAAAACACCAAAACTCTTAAATACACTTCGTTTCTAATTACTGCATTCTTGCTTTCGTTTATGTAGAACAACTAAACTGAATAAGATAGCTGTATCGTTAGCCGTATATTTACAAGCTTGTTGAATTATTGACAGTGCCCATTTCCAGGAAACCAGAACAGAAGACTTCAGCCATTTACCGGCGAGAGCAGGAGTTTATACCCCTGACACAAAGTGCCCCTCAACCCAGTTATAAGAGACCTAAGACGAGGGGGCGTGGGCCGAACAGGGGGGTGGCACGAGGCTCGCACTCTAGCGCAACACCACACTCTAGCAGAGCGCCGTCGCACTCTAGCGCGGTGCCTCATTCTAGCCTGCCACCTGTACACTCTGATACTGAGTCTAGTGTTCACTCCTTTACTGTGACTATGTAGTATAGAACTAGCTCATGTTGACTGTAGCATATAATGTACACTGTCTTCTAGGTGCATTTTTAGGATGATACATTGTAATGGCATGTCACGTGACGTATTCTGTAAATCTGATCCGCATATCTACTACTGGAGTATTGTGTAGAATATCAAGTGTGGGATGGTGTGTAATCTGATACAGGGTAGAAAGGGGTGAATAGTGAAGCAGGAGTAAACCCGGTTTAGGCTAAAATGTTTAGCAATCTACACATTTTGTGGCCGTGACTTGGTCCAAAAATAGAAGCTTAACGTCTTATGATATTCAGTATTTTCGAAAGGTTTTTAAAAAGTATGAGATTTATATTAAGTTGGTGCTGTCGTGAGTAGGTCCAAAACTTTATTTTAATTGTTGGTCCGTACTCCAGAATTTGGTGTTGCGAGCAGATCTTGGTAAAGGAAATTAAGTGTTTACTAGTTTAAAGTTGTAATGGAGCATTGTTTTTCTAGTTAGATGAATGGATACGTTTTATGTTGTAGAGGCAGGACATTGATTTGCTTTGACTAATGTCTTCTTGAATATTTACAAATTCATTTGATTTTGACCCATCAAGAATTATGGGAAAATTATATTAACTGTATTTATACGCTTTAACCCCGAAACTGATTTTAAACAGCTTGAGGTTTATACATATAACATTTTATAATTGCAATTTTTTACGAGAAATGTGTATTTTAGCTGCCAATATGTATATGGCGTTAGGGTTGAATTTGTATCTAGTTATTATCAGTTCATAACATGAGACGTTTCACTTTTTCCAAATATAGTTCTGCTGTGTACTTCTCTCCTAAACTCTTATATGGCATATTCCATCTCTCACCTTGTTGTAAATATCATAACAAACACTCAGTCTCTAACCAGATAACACGCATATTCCCTCTCTCACCTTGCTGTTAATATCATAACAAACACTCAGTCTCTAACCAGATAACACGCATATTCCCTCTCTCACCTTGCTGTTAATATCATAACAAACACTCAGTTTCTAACCAGATAACACGCATATTCCCTCTCTCACCTTGCTGTTAATATCATAACAAACACTCAGTCTCTAGTTATAAATATCATAACGAACACTCAGTCTCTAACCAGATAACACGCATATTCCCTCTCTCACCTTGCTGTTAATATCATAACGAACACTCAGTCTCTAACCAGATAACACGCATATTCCCTCTCTCACCTTGCTGTTAATATCATAACAAACACTCAGTCTCTAACCAGATAACACGCATATTCCCTCTCTCACCTTGCTGTTAATATCATAACAAACACTCAGTTTCTAACCAGATAACACGCATATTCCCTCTCTCACCTTGCTGTAAATATCATAACAAACACTCAGTTTCTAACCAGATAACACGCATATTCCCTCTCTCACCTTGTTGTAAATATCATAACGAACACTCAGTCTCTAACCAGATAACACGCATATTCCCTCTCTCACCTTGTTGTAAATATCATAACAAACACTCAGTTTCTAACCAGATAACACGCATATTCCCTCTCTCACCTTGCTGTTAATATCATAACAAACACTCAGTTTCTAACCAGATAACACGCATATTCCCTCTCTCACCTTGCTGTTAATATCATAACAAACACTCAGTTTCTAACCAGATAACACGCATATTCCCTCTCTCACCTTGCTGTTAATATCATAACGAACACTCAGTTTCTAACCAGATAACACGCATATTCCCTCTCTCACCTTGCTGTTAATATCATAACAAACACTCAGTCTCTAGTTATAAATATCATAACGAACACTCAGTCTCTAACCAGATAACACGCATATTCCCTCTCTCACCTTGCTGTTAATATCATAACGAACACTCAGTTTCTAACCAGATAACACGCATATTCCCTCTCTCACCTTGCTGTTAATATCATAACAAACACTCAGTCTCTAACCAGATAACACGCATATTCCCTCTCTCACCTTGCTGTTAATATCATAACAAACACTCAGTTTCTAACCAGATAACACGCATATTCCCTCTCTCACCTTGCTGTTAATATCATAACGAACACTCAGTCTCTAACCAGATAACACGCATATTCCCTCTCTCACCTTGCTGTTAATATCATAACAAACACTCAGTCTCTAGTTATAGATATCATAACGAACACTCAGTCTCTAACCAGATAACACGCATATTCCCTCTCTCACCTTGCTGTTAATATCATAACAAACACTCAGTCTCTAACCAGATAACACGCATATTCCCTCTCTCACCTTGCTGTTAATATCATAACAAACACTCAGTTTCTAACCAGATAACACGCATATTCCCTCTCTCACCTTGCTGTTAATATCATAACAAACACTCAGTTTCTAACCAGATAACACGCATATTCCCTCTCTCACCTTGCTGTTAATATCATAACAAACACTCAGTCTCTAACCAGATAACACGCATATTCCCTCTCTCACCTTGCTGTTAATATCATAACAAACACTCAGTTTCTAACCAGATAACACGCATATTCCCTCTCTCACCTTGTTGTAAATATCATAACAAACACTCAGTCTCTAACCAGATAACACGCATATTCCCTCTCTCACCTTGCTGTTAATATCATAACAAACACTCAGTTTCTAACCAGATAACACGCATATTCCCTCTCTCACCTTGCTGTTAATATCATAACGAACACTCAGTCTCTAACCAGATAACACGCATATTCCCTCTCTCACCTTGCTGTTAATATCATAACGAACACTCAGTTTCTAACCAGATAACACGCATATTCCCTCTCTCACCTTGCTGTTAATATCATAACAAACACTCAGTTTCTAACCAGATAACACGCATATTCCCTCTCTCACCTTGCTGTTAATATCATAACAAACACTCAGTCTCTAACCAGATAACACGCATATTCCCTCTCTCACCTTGCTGTTAATATCATAACGAACACTCAGTTTCTAACCAGATAACACGCATATTCCCTCTCTCACCTTGCTGTTAATATCATAACAAACACTCAGTCTCTAACCAGATAACACGCATATTCCCTCTCTCACCTTGCTGTTAATATCATAACAAACACTCAGTTTCTAACCAGATAACACGCATATTCCCTCTCTCACCTTGCTGTTAATATCATAACGAACACTCAGTCTCTAACCAGATAACACGCATATTCCCTCTCTCACCTTGCTGTTAATATCATAACAAACACTCAGTTTCTAACCAGATAACACGCATATTCCCTCTCTCACCTTGCTGTTAATATCATAACAAACACTCAGTCTCTAGTTATAAATATCATAACGAACACTCAGTCTCTAACCAGATAACACGCATATTCCCTCTCTCACCTTGCTGTTAATATCATAACGAACACTCAGTTTCTAACCAGATAACACGCATATTCCCTCTCTCACCTTGCTGTTAATATCATAACAAACACTCAGTCTCTAACCAGATAACACGCATATTCCCTCTCTCACCTTGCTGTTAATATCATAACGAACACTCAGTCTCTAACCAGATAACACGCATATTCCCTCTCTCACCTTGCTGTTAATATCATAACAAACACTCAGTCTCTAACCAGATAACACGCATATTCCATCTCTCACCTTGTTGTAAATATCATAACAAACACTCAGTTTCTAACCAGATAACACGCATATTCCCTCTCTCACCTTGCTGTTAATATCATAACAAACACTCAGTCTCTAGTTATAAATATCATAACGAACACTCAGTCTCTAACCAGATAACACGCATATTCCCTCTCTCACCTTGCTGTTAATATCATAACGAACACTCAGTTTCTAACCAGATAACACGCATATTCCCTCTCTCACCTTGCTGTTAATATCATAACAAACACTCAGTCTCTAACCAGATAACACGCATATTCCCTCTCTCACCTTGCTGTTAATATCATAACAAACACTCAGTCTCTAGTTATAGATATCATAACGAACACTCAGTCTCTAACCAGATAACACGCATATTCCCTCTCTCACGGGCTTGCTGTTAATATCATAACAAACCCTCAGTTTCTAACCAGATAACACCTAGATATGGCTGCCAGACTTGCCGCAGCAGTGCGTTGTCACTCCCGCTCCCTATCCACCGCCTCCGAGTTTATCCGGGGCCCAGTTCAGGTGTTCGGTATCGAGGGTCGGTACGCGCACGCGCTTTACAGCGCTGCTACTAAAGCAGGCAGTGCTGACGCTATCGAGAGCCAACTCAACTCTCTACAGGTTAGTATTTCTAGTACTCTTAACACATGCTGGGGGGGGGGGGGTCAACCTCATTTTACCTCATGAGGCCAGCCAAAAAAGGCAAAATTGGGATGAGGTAAAATGAGGTAAAATGAGGTAAATAAATCTAGTTTTCTAAGCCTTTTTTTAGATGCAAAAAAGGTTTATTCGAAGTCATTATAATATAATTCGAGGCTGTGCATGGTCTTTCATGATATTTAATGGTTTATTAGGGGTGATGTGGTCCCTGGGAAGGGGCATTCCCAGTTTAACATACTTACTCTCCAAACTTGGGGTAAATAAAACTTAGCATTATAATTATTATTTATGAAAAGAAAATTGAACATTTCAATTTCCATGATCCATTAGCTTTAGGAAATTGTTAATTGCACTTGCTAAGTTTTGTAAAGGAATTAGCAATAACTTTAGTGTCACTTTGGCAGTTGCCAATTTATGGGGATATTTCCGCATTGCATGACATGGACCATTTAAATAATATCTTAGTTTGATATTGCGATTATCGAGTCACTCTGAAACAAATTGTGTCTAACTAGACCAAATGTAAACAACAGTTGTGCATGGAACTGGATTGGATATCTACATGAATTTAGTCGAAATTGCATAGTGAGATAGTGAAAGGTCATTTCATAATAAATTACTCATATAAACTCATACTTCATACAATTCTAAGTTCTTATCATGTACATTTTCAATGTTCATGATTCGCTGTAGAATAAAGGGCGGTTCACAAAACCACTTTTCGTTCATATAATTAGATATCACCTCTAATTAGTTGCTCTATAGGATCAGGAACAACCAAACAATTTTTTGTGTCTACGGTTTCGTATAATACTGACTTGGGCCACGCCCATATTTTTCACCAATTTTTAACAGGTAAAATTATCTAAATCGTCAATTTAGTCACGAAGGAGTTTGGAAGGAGTTCTAAATGTGTGCTCCTCTAAAACAGTAGGAAATGGTTAACTTTAGTCGAGGTTTCAGGTCTCTACAATGTCGGGAAGTTCCTGCAGGAATTTGCGCATTGCGCTGAAGCGCAAGATTCACTGCGTCAAAAGCGAAGGTCGTAGAGACATGAGACCTTGACTAAAGTTAACCATTTCATACCATTGCTATCAGAGTATGCCACTTTCAGAGTCCTGAACACACTCCTACAGCTCTTAATCGTCAATTATATGAATTTTACCTGTTAAAATATATCATCTTTAACTGATGTCAATTTAGTTTAAAACACTGTTAGTTTTTAAAAAGAACATATTACTTCACACCAAACTAACGCACAATATGATAATATAAAAAAGGAAGGTTTTCCTTGGATTCCGAATTCAACTTTGATTATATCCTGGCACTGATTATCACTTCTCGATTGTTCTCCATTTTCCAATGCAGTCAGCAAGTTCCAATTTAGGTAGACTAGGTTTTCGAATCTTCATATTATGTTCAGAAGCAGGCCAGAAGGGGTTGTTACCAGAGGAATATCTTCTTGAACAAGGAATTAATGAGGTCTTCATTTATTTCTTCATAACTCGTCATTGACAGTCCGGACAGGATGAGCATTGACGAGATCCACTGATTACTTCATAGCTCGTCATAGATAGGATCAGTATTAAATGAGGTCGAATGATTACTTCATAGCTCGTCACTAACTGGATCAGCATAACATGACTAACAACTAACGAGGTCAAGTGATCTCTTGCTGATACATCAAAACAAGATCAGTAAATAGCTATAAATATCGAAAAAAATTAGCTTAGAAATTACAGAGTACAAATGCCTTCTTCAGAACTAACTCTTTGGCCTCATCTTTTTAAATCACTCATTCCCTCTGAAACAAGATAATGCTTAGGACTAGGAGGAACTTAGTTAACTTCTTGTATAATTCGGTAAGAGGAAAATTCCTTAGTGAGCTAAAATTCTTTTGTAGGATGTTACCACTTATCATATCTGTTATCCAGCATAATCCCGCAACTACTAACTAGACCCTCTTATCCTGGAGTCTTGACAATGACAATTGACAGCAGCAATGTACACTATTTTGATGGTCCAGGTCTCCAAGAAAACCTTCCTCTTTATATTCTCATATTGTGTGTGAGTTTGGTGTGAAGTATTATTTTCTTTTTTAAAACTAACAGTGTTAAACTAAATTGATATCAGTAAAAGATGATATATTTTAACAGGTAAAATTCATACAATTGACGATTAAGAGATATGGGAGTGTGTTTAGGACTCTGAAAGTGGCATACTCTTATAGCAATGGTATGAAATGGTTAACTTTAGTCACGGTCTCATGTCTCTACGACCTTCGCTTTTGGCGCTGTGAATCTTGCGCTTCAAGCGCAATGCGCAAATTCCTGCAGGAACTTTCCGACATTGTAGAGACCTGAGACCTCGACTTAAGTTAACCATTTCCTACTGTTTATATTAGAGGAGCACACATTTAGAACTCCTTCCATACTCCTTCGTGACTAAATTGACGATTTAGAGAATTTTACCTGTTAAAAATTTTTGCCGAGATTTACCTCATTTTACCTCATGAGGCCAGCCAAAAAAGGCAAAATTGGGATGAGGTAAAATGAGGTAAAATGAGGTTGACCCCCCCCCCCCCCATGCTTGACACAGATAGTTAATAGTGGCATGCAGTGTCAATAATGGTGCTTTTTAAAGTATTTCGAATTCCTCTATTTTGTATAGTTTGCACTTTAAAGTACGTTTAAGGTACCCTACACTCACGATTTGTTGATTGAGCTGTGATGGTGACTTCATAAAAAAGTTGTTATATTGTTTATCTTTGTCAGGGAGCTATTGACTCTGTTAGTGGAGTAAAGGAGTATCTAACTCTCCCAGTATGCAGCAAAGAAGAGAAGAAATCTACTCTTGGAGGTTAATATTAACCGTGTTATTCTAGTTTTAGGATATGTGTATACTGTACTTTATCGTAAAACGACGCAGCTAATGGGTGTATAATTTATGTATATGAATGTATAACTAGTGTATGATTTATCATAATACTAACAAATTGTCAGGAGCGTTTGATGAAGCAGGAATAGATCCCCTTATCGGCAACATGGTATCAACAATGATAGATAACAAGAGATCCGCTAACATTTCGGGTGTTGTCGGAGCATTTAACACTATCATGGCAGCGCAACGTGGCGAGGTTAGTTTAACTTACTATAGTAACTAAATGAGTAACACTATAGCAACTAAGCGAGGTTTATTATTATTCAGTTTAGAACTGTTCGACTTGTGAATGGGGGGGGGGGTGTCACGTCCGTCTATGTCCGCTTGTCTCATAGAATCCAAAAAGGACAGGACATAGGCGGACATAGGCGGACATAGACGGACATGGGCGGACATAGGCGGACATAGACGGACATAGGCGGACATAGGCGGACATAGGCGGACATTAATGGACACCTAAATTGCTAAATAAAATGTTCAATTTTTGCTGTTATAGGGGGATCATGTTTTTTGTCCGTTCGGTACCCTATATTTTCCAAACGGACAAAAAATAGAGCGGACAAAAACGGACAAAAATGGACAAAAACGGACAAAATGGAAATAACATTTAGATGCTTCCTCCTCCTACTCTTCCTCCTCCTCCCCCTGGGTCATCCTGATCTTCCTCAGTCCTCTTCCTCCTCCCCTCCTCAGTCCTCCTCCTACTCCTCCTCCTCGTCCTCAGTCCTCCTCATCAGTCCTCAACAGTCCTCCTCCTCCCCAGTCCTCCTCCTCCTCCTGAGTCCTCCTCCTGGGTCCTCCTCCTCTTCATCCTCCTCCTCTTCCTCCCCAGTCCTCAGTCCTCCTCAGTCCTCCTCCTCATCCTTCTCCTCAGTCCTCCATCCTCCTCCTCAGTCCTCCCCCAGTCCTCCTCCTCCTCCTATTCAGTCCTCCTCCTCCTCCTCCTCCTTCTCAGTCCTCCTCAGTCCTCCTCCTCCTCCTCCTCCTCTTCCCTCTCAGTCATCCTCCTCAGCCATCCACCTCAGTCCTCCTCAGTCCTCCTCCTCCTGGGTCCTCCTCCTCCTCTTCCTCCTCGGTCCTCAGTCCTCCTCCTCCTGGGTCCTCCTCCTCATCCTTCTCATCAGTCCTCCTCCTCAGTCATCCTCCTCAGCCATCCTCCCCAGCCATCCTCCTCAGTACTCCTCAGTCCTCCTCCTTCTCAGTCATCGTCAGTCCTCCTCCTCAGTCCTCCTCAGTCCTCCTCCTCCTGATCCTCCCCAGTCCTCTTCCTCCTCCCCTCCTCACTCCTCCTCCTACTCTTCCTCCTCGTCCTCAGTCCTCCTCATCAGTCCTCAACAGTTCTCCTCCTCCCCAGTCCTCCTCCTCCTGGGGCCTTTTCCTGGGTCCTCCTCCTCCTGGGTCCTCCTCCTCCTGGGTCCTCCTTCTCCTCCTCAGTCCTTCTCCTCCTCCTCCTCTTCCTCCTCTTCCTCCTCTTCCTCCTCAGTCATCCTCCTCCTCCTCATCCTCCTCAGCCATCCTCCCCAGTCATCCTCCTCAGCCATCCTCCTCAGCCATCCTCCTCAGCCCTCCTCCTTCTCAGTCCTCCTCAGTCCTCCTGAGTCCTCCTCCTCCTCAGTCATCCTCCTCAGTTCTCCTCCTCCTCCTCATAGGTCCTCCTTCTGGGTCCTCCTCCTCCTCCTCCTCCTAGGTCCTCCTTCTGGGTCCTCCTCCTCCTCCTGGGTCCTCCTCCTCATCCTTCTCATCAGTCCTCCTCCTCCCCAGTCCTCTCCCAGTCCCCCTCCTTCTCCTCCTCCTATTCAGTCCTCCTCCTCCTCCTCCTCAGTTCTCCTCAGTCCTCCTTATCATTTCTCCTTCAAGTCCTCCTCCTGAGTCCTCCTCCTCTTCCTTCTGAGTCCTCCTCCTGAGTCCTCCTCCTCCTCCCTCTCAGTCATCCTCCTCAGTCATCCTCCTCAGCCATCCTCCCCAGCCATCCTCCTCAGCCATCCTCCTCAGTACTCCTCAGTCCTCCTCCTTCTCAGTCATCGTCAGTCCTCCTCCTCAGTCCTCCTCAGTCCTCCTCCTCCTGGGTCCTCCTCCTGGGTCCTCCTGGGTCTTCCTGATCCTCCCCAGTCCTCTTCCTCCTTCCCTCCTCACTCCTCCTCCTACTCTTCCTCCTCGTCCTCAGTCCTCCTCATCAGTCCTCAACAGTTCTCCTCCTCCCCAGTCCTCCTCCTCCTCCTGGGGCCTTTTCCTGGGTCCTCCTCCTGGGTCCTCCTCCTCCTGGGTCCTCCTCCTCCTCAGTCCTCCTTCTCCTCCTCAGTCCTTCTCCTCCTCCTCCTCAGTCCTCTTCCTCCTCTTCCTCCTTTTCCTCCTCTTCCTCCTCTTCCTCCTCTTCCTCCTCTTCCTCCTCCTCCTCCCTCTCAGTCATCCTCCTCAGCCATCCTCCTCAGCCATCCTCCTCAGCCCTCCTCCTTCTCAGTCCTCCTCAGTCCTCCTGAGTCCTCCTCCTCCTCAGTCATCCTCCTCAGTTCTCCTCCTCCTCCTCCTAGGTCCTCCTTCTGGGTCCTCCTCCTCCTCCTCCTCCTCCTAGGTCCTCCTTCTGGGTCCTCCTCCTCCTCCTGGGTCCTCCTCCTCATCCTTCTCATCAGTCCTCCTCCTCCCCAGTCCTCTCCCAGTCCCCCTCCTTCTCCTCCTCCTATTCAGTCCTCCTCCTCCTCCTCCTCAGTTCTCCTTAGTCCTCCTTATCATTTCTCCTAAGTCCTCCTCCTGAGTCCTCCTCCTCTTCCTTCTGAGTCCTCCTCCTGAGTCCTCCTCCTCCTCCCTCTCAGTCATCCTCCTCAGTCATCCTCCTCAGCCATCCTCCCCAGCCATCCTCCTCAGCCATCCTCCTCAGTACTCCTCAGTCCTCCTCCTTCTCAGTCATCGTCAGTCCTCCTCCTCAGTCCTCCTCAGTCCTCCTCCTCCTCCTCCTGGGTCCTCCTGGGTCTTCCTGATCCTCCCCAGTCCTCTTCCTCCTCCCCTCCTCAGTCCTCCTCCTACTCTTCCTCCTTGTCCTCAGTCCTCCTCATCAGTCGTCAACAGTTCTCCTCCTCCCCAGTCCTCCTCCTCCTCTTGGGGCCTTTTCCTGGGTCCTCCTCCTGGGTCCTCCTCCTCCTGGGTCCTCCTTCTCCTGGGTCCTCCTTCTCCTCCTCAGTCCTTCTCCTCCTCCTCCTCAGTCTTCTTCCTCCTCTTCCTCCTCCTCCTCCCTCTCAGTCATCCTCCTCAGCCATCCTCCTCAGCCATCCTCCTCAGCCATCCTCCTCAGTCCTCCTCCTTCTCAGTCCTCCTCAGTCCTCCTCCTCCTCAGTCATCCTCCTCAGTTCTCCTCCTCCTCCTCCTAGGTCCTCCTTCTGGGTCCTCCTCCTCCTCCTCTTCCTGGGTCTTCCTGATCCTTCTTCTCCCTCTCAGTCATCCTCCTCAGTCATCCTCCTCAGTCATCCTCCTCAGCCATCCTCCTCAGCCATCCTTCTCAGCCATCCTCCTCAGTACTCTTCAGTACTCTTCAGTAGTCTTCAGTCCTCAAAATGTTTGTCCGCTTATGTCCACCAATGTCCGCTAATGTCCACCAATGTCCATCCAAGTCCGTCAATGTCCGTCCGGGTCCGCCAATGTCCGTCCGAGTCCGCCAATGTCCGTCCGAGTCCGCCAATGTCCGTCCGTGTCCGCCAATGTCCGTCCGTGTCCGCCAATGTCCCAAAAAACACGTCCGTTGTCTCATAGAATCCAAAAAGGACAGGACATAGGCGGACATAGACGGACATGACACCCCCCCCCCTGAATGTAAAGTAGCTGACATGTATTTAATTGTTTTCAAATATCATGAGTGTCACAATTTGATTTACAGGTACCATGCAAAGTGACATCAGCAGCACCCTTGTCTGATGAGCACCTTGATTCACTGAAAGGTGCTCTGGGAAGCTTCTTGAAGCCTAACGAGAAACTTCTTCTCGATACCGCTGTAAGTCATTTCAAATTTATTGTCGATTGGTTAGTTCATTATTGTTGTATTGAGATTTAAATTTGTTTTAATTAAGGGCACATTTTAAACTATGTTAAATTTCAGACTGACGCGTCTCTAATTGGAGGAATGGTAGTTGAAATTGGAGACAAAAGGGTCGACATGTCCACCGCCTCTAAGATAAAGAAACTCAAAACCGCTCTTTCTCTCCCTCTTTAGTTTTTGTAACTTATCGAACAATTTTCATAAGAAGAGACTGTTAAGTTATTGAAGGATGTGTATATATGGATGCTATGTACTGATGTAATAATGATAATTCGTACATAAATCAGCATTATGATTTCAAACGGGGAATATGGTCACTAATCACTATCGGCTAAGCTATTATCGCGAACGTTCAATGTCATACATGCTTCCAGAATCTGAAGACCATATTCCCTACGTATCTCAGAGTTACGGAATTATGTATTGATGTTGGAGGGCGCAATGCTTCAACTGTAATAAAAGTACCGTAAACGCTCACATTTAGTGTACGCGCGGGTCGCGCGTCTCCTCGAGTTGAATTCTAGCTGGCTACCAAAATGTTATGTTGTGGTAAAACCGCGCTAAAGTCGCACAAAGTTTGAGACTTGCGAGTGTCTGCATAGCAAGAACATTGCCGCGTGTTCCAATTATGTACGGAATTTATATTACACCAACGTTCCACATCCGCGGCACGCCCTAGCAGAACAAACAAAGAATACGAGATTTTCATCAAATAAGAATGTAAGATAAAAACTGGATTAAACATCCACTAAATTAGTGTAAGAATTCTAAAATAACACTCTACTAACAAAAGGAATTATACATCGCCTGAACAAACTGCCGCAATCACAATGTCATTCGCAGTTATCAGGTCCCAGGAATCTACAAAATAGATTTAAAATCCTTGAAATTAAAATTCCAGGAACGTTTCAGACTCGCAAAATGTGAAATATATAGTTCAAATGATTCTGTTTCATTGCAGGGAATTAAAGCGTGATTATTATGTAGTTTACTAATGAATATAAGTCAAAATCAAATGATTCCCGAAAAACAATACTTAATTGGAAAATCAATAAAGAATCTTTACGTCCGTTAATAATTGAACTAAGACAACGGAGGCGAAGCAAAATGCTCAATATATGTACACAATTACCATTAAATCTAGAGTACTATATTTTAGTATTATTGCTAATCAACTAAGTTAACTCTATCACTACTGAATTCTAAAAGTGAAAAATGCCAACAATTTGCGTTATTTCTCTTAAACAATTTTCTGAAAAATTTTACGTAAATACAAAAACGTTTCATACGTCGTCTGCGAAAGAAAACAATATAATGTAAAATTCTCATGTTACTTCATTTTCACAGAACTATGGGTACAAAAATTTACGAATAAAAAGTGGATTAAGATTTGGAACTGTATAAAAAAGGCGTCACATGGTGAGAACGGACCCCAGATTTATGTTTTTAGAAAAGATTCCGCCAGAATTAAGGGGATTAAATCTGACTTTGTGTGAATTCTCTAGGATACGCTGACACATGTTGGGGTGAGTGTCTGTATTGATCTAGCTCGGCTTTCTGTCGTTTTATTATGAGATTCTTTTCTTGCAAATTCCGCTCTAAAATCTTTATCTTGGCGTCCTGAGGAGAGATTGCGATAAGTTTTATGTTTATTTGCTGGTTGAGGATCTAATCATCAGTCAGTATTAAATAAAACTAAAAAGCAGTTTCACAAAACACAACAGGAAACTTAATACAACATACCAAAACCATCTCATTACCTGTTTTAAAGCGTTGGTCTCCAACTCCAGCACTTTCTCCCGTAAAGACAGACCATCGACCCGATCTAAAGAACACAAGCTACTGTACTCGGAGGTGCTGCTGAATTCTTTGTAGAGTGGCGCAGGCTCGCTGGAGAGCAGCGCAGCGCTGCTGACTAGGGAAATGTTGGAGATTGAGATTCCACCTGATGAGGCTGAGAGACGGTCTGATCTGAGGAGGAAGAAAGAGGTTAATACCAGGCTTAATTAGGTCTACATTTAAAGCTAGGAATCATGAAGGAGATCATTGAAAAACAGTGATGTGAAGTATTACCTGTCAATCTCTCTGTCTGATATCTTCTGGCAGAAGTCCTCCAGGTTCCTGAGTCTCTGATCCACTTCTCGGGTGACATCCAGACCGCTGGGTATTACTCCTCCCCGTGACTCAACTGTCTTCTGCAGTAATAGCTTCAGGCGCTCGTTCTCCTGGAAATAGTTTGTGTTTATATTAGCATGAATGGTAATGATAACAAGCTCGCATAGTTATAATTCCTGTTAATTAAATACTGATGATTAATTAGAGTTTCTCAGAGGAAATGTCTAATATTAGATAACATTTTAACAGCCACATATATTTGATAGGCCATACAAATTTTAGTTAAATCAATTTGAACGAATCTGAAGAAGGGGGGGGGGGGGGGGGAAGAATACTGACTGAAAAACTGACCCATTTTATGAGAATCCGTATAATCCGTATAAATATTAGAATGTTACCCACCTCTTTGAGAGTGATGTTCTGCTGAGCGTTCTGACTGCTGGAATGTTGCACATTACTGAGGTGTACTGACAGCTGACCCAACTTGTTGTGCAATGTCTCGTTTGTGCGCTGCGACTGCTCCAACTCTGGGATGGTGCAAATATTTAGCAAATTATTGTTATATTTTGGAAATAATTCGATTTTGTAGCCAATTTAGCAAGCTGAGCAAAACGTTAAGCCAAATTATGTTAAGCCAAGTCGAAAATCTAGGCAGACATTTCAAAAGTTTTGCCGAAGCAAATCTTGAATTTGTACCCTAATGTTTGGAATATTTGTAACACATGTTTGGAATACTTGAGCCAAATATTTGATCAGATAACGGTAACAATTTGTCCAAAAAAAGGGAGATAACAGGTTCAAAGGAATGGTAAGTAATTACAACCGACATCTGAATAACCAGATATCCTAATACCGCCCTTCACAAGGTTAAACATGGCTATTCTTAGTAACATAGATAAGCTTGTACTTAAGATGAAACTGCCCTACTGTAATATTCAATGTTACAGAAATTTGCAATGATAGCACTGTACAGAAATTTGAAACTAAGATTCGCACGGGGTTGTCAAGCTGTAATCTGAATTGTGGCTAAAAATAACCCCGTCTAATACAGTAGCTGAGTAGTAAGTACTCAACATGTGTGCAGAATCAAACGGAATTTAAATAATTCGGAACGATGAAATTCAGACTTCCATAATATCTATTTGCTGATAATGTAAGGTATAGGGTGATTAAAATAGTGTGTATCTTACAGCAGACATTTCCATGCTGATGATACATCAGTGTGACCCTATTTTAGCGTTTCAACAATAGCACAACAAGTGGCCACATGGAAACATGTCTTGAAGTTGTTCTTGTGTGCATTCTCTTTCAGACTAATGACAAGAAAAATTGACAGCAAAATAAGAGATAATGGAAATAAGCGGCTCTGTAAGATTAAACACGTCATAGATTAAATATTGCATTATATAAGTTACTCTCTCAACTAAAAACTGATAATATTACTCATTACTGGATTTAGAAACTTCTATTATAGAGAGGAGTCAGTGTGATTCACTTATCTAGGTGAGATTCCTGGAATTTCTAGTTTACTAACGATTAGTAAGGTAATTTATAGTGTAAGCTAGTTGAAGAGGTATAAGGCTAGTTTACTCACGGTTAGTAAGGTTATTGTAAGCTAGTTGAAGAGAAAGGAAGCTGTTATCATCAGAGGGTGACGCACTGTTTGGAGGCTCGATGTAGGGAGGCTGCACACTGAATCTTCTCTCTCCTAGTCCGTTCATTTGCACATTTCTTCAGTTAACACGGGGCATTTTCTACATTCCTACAGAGGTAACATGGTTAGGAACGAACAGATGGGATAGCAGACAAGTTAAATAAAAGGAATTTTCACATTCCAACAATGCTGATTTGGTTAGGAACAATTATTAACCTACAAGCATACAGACAAACTTAGAGACGAACAAGTAGACAAACAGAGACAGTGCATAAAGCCAAAAGCACACCATTGCGAACTAGACTCCGAAGAATTTACGGCAAAGAAAAGATTGCGTGTAAAAGCGAGCTGCTGCAATTCCATGATGTGGTGAACAAGCCAGAACAATCAATACACAGGTAGAGCGATAAGGAGAACAGTGACATCTACAGAGGCGGCAAAAGCATTCACAAAGAAACTTGAATGAGAGGTTGTGTGACTGGATAATTAGTAATTGTAAACGAAGTGGAGTTCAAATTCCAGGAGTAGCGTATCATTTGTATCAAATATTTCAACATCACATGGTTTAAATTCCGCACATAGTACAACATCATATGGTATGAAGGTGGAGGTATGTGTAATGCGATACGATAATAAGCTTCGAAAATCTATAACATAGAATTTAATCAAATTACATATTTAAATATTAATAAATTACCCTCCCTAAAACACTGGTGAAATTCATTTAACTTAAAAACCCAGTTTTAAAATAAAACAAATAAAAACTTTCCTTTAACAGCAAACACAGAAATACTCGTGAGTTTCTAAAACCACGTACAAGCACCGCTATTTCACCACAGTTACACGAACATGACGGTACTGTTTACTTGTGGTATTCCTGACCAATAATACTCCTCCTTCTCCTATCTTCTTGTAAATACTAGTTAGGATCAGAGCTATGCCAGCTCCTCCACCAGTAGCAAGACAGTATTTACCTGATGTAACGTAACCTACTAGCGGGTACTTGTCTTCTGAACTGTACACAGGATCTCCTGATGTGGTCTGATCACGTGGTTTAGTCTGATCACGTGATGTATTCTGATCACGTGATGTGGTTTGGTCGAGGTAGTAGATTTGAGCCCCAGGACGGATGTTCCCACGTTTAACACAAGTAACAGACACAGTAACAAAGTTAGAGCCCATCTCTGAAGGTAGACTCTCCAATTTGTTCAACAG
This sequence comes from Bolinopsis microptera, assembly GCF_026151205.1. Classification (NCBI taxonomy): domain Eukaryota; kingdom Metazoa; phylum Ctenophora; class Tentaculata; order Lobata; family Bolinopsidae; genus Bolinopsis; species Bolinopsis microptera. The sequence continues at coordinate 11,109,891 of NC_087074.1, forward strand.
AGCAGGACTTCTGATTACATAGATAACCTCACCTCCACACACGGCTCCCCAGTCTGATACAAACGGAGATAATATCCCCAACTCCTCATATCTGACTCGTTTCTGGGGAGGTCTCCTCATCTCCAGCCCCTCCTTCTCCCTCCCCTCCTCCTCCAGGTAAATTCTCCCTGCCAGGGTGTCCGGGTAATCAGCTGGGAAACAGGGAATACTCCTGTCGGAATGTAAGGAATGTGAGTCCCGGAGTCCTATAACCCTGGCCCCGTTGTAGATTAGAGATATCCAGACTCGGGTACCAGTACCACGTGGTAACAAAACTGTCAGAGACCCCGTCTCTGGGTCTTTGTAAATGCAACACGGCAGTGTTTCCTCTGTCTTATCAGGTTGATAACTGTCAGTGTTATCTGTTTGATGACTGTCAGTGTTATCTGTTTTATCACCTAGAACTGATCTGAAGAGGAGCCCTCCACACAGACTACTGTCTGGACTGAGTCTGTGTGCTGGTTGTGCTATCTCAGCGTCTAATACAGACACAAAGTTTCTATGTTGAGGTGGACGTATGACAACTCTACAGCCCAGTGCAGCGCCTCCCATCACATCATAACAGAAGGGGTTCTCAGACAACTCCTCCCAGATCTCCTTCACAACACTGTCCGTGTTATCTGATAAAACAAGGGATTTAACGAGGAGTTCTAACGACCTGACCCCCTGCAGTGTGAACTGAGATAAGGTATCAGTGTGGGGCGTGTAGGAGAGACCAGTGAACACCGTGGCAAGGTCAGTGTGGTGGGGTATACCGGGGTGGAGACACAGAAACACAGTGTGTTCACTCACCCAGTACACTCTAGCAGGTCCCAGACACACTCCCTCGTGATACACATGTGAACACGTGACTCTATCTAGAGCAAGGTAGTTGGGAACGAGAGTGTTAGTTAGAGAACTGTGTAGAGACTGTCCAGTGAGGGATACCCACTGGTGGAAACTAGTGTCCTGTATTGTAGTAGCTGTGTTGGTGGCGCGGTGTGCTGCTCTTGCACCTTTTTGAGTGCTACACTCTGCTATTCTGTAACCCCACCTGTCCGTCATGTGACATCTTTTAGCGTGCCACAAGTGTGTTTCTAATCTCTTTGCTTTCTTATCTCCACTCTTGTCATCATCAGTCTTTACACAATCTTCATCCTTCCTCCCGGATCTCTTCTTCCATTTGAACTTAGCCTTGCTCTTCCCCGCATCAGGTGGTCTCACTCTAGCAGGGAGCCGTTTAGGGTTATGACTAGCAGCCCTGCGGCGCATGTAGAAAGGAATAGATAGTTTGACGGAGACTGACATGTTGGTTGTAAGCGCCTCCATTGCAGCAGTTATCTCCTGACTACGTGAGTCTACAATGTCCATAACATTGACAGCTTGAGCCATGGTAACGCTAGAGAGGGAGAGAGTGTATGAGAGAGGGGAGGCAGTGAGCTACTCAAACACAATGTTCAGTGTATGGTTTACAAAGTCGTGGGAACAAATCACAAATATTGGACCTGCTGTACAAATAACACCTCCTGTATTATATCCCTCGCTCACAAGTTATAACTGTGAGCTATTTATAGTTACAGTTGTGGGTAGAAATGCTATTTGTGGAAAGCAAAAGCAGAAGGCCACTAAAAAGCAAAATCACGACAATATTAGTTTACATTATCATACGTCATGACTCATGATGTATTAATCAATCCATTATTATCAAAGTAACAAACTCAACATTCAAACTCAAACAATAAACCCAACACAAAACATCAACGCTGCACAGCGCGAGCGTTCACATTCTTTAAAACAAATTCACAAAGGCACGGGAGCCAGGGGCGTTACTAAAATATGTGCGCTCTAGCAGCAACTAACAACAATATCTCCCAGCCTGTAAAACTTCCAGTACACAAATGAAAATAAATCAAATTAAAATAACAAAAACTGGAACCCTAAGAACGCCAGTCAGCCTTCTAGAAGGATCACCCTCACAGCACTAATGAAAAAGAAAGCATGCATAATTTTAGCATAATATTCAAGGGGAACAGGTAGAGTTTGGCGTGGAATATAATATTACCTGCGGTGTAAAACAGGAATGCGAGCTCTCTCCGGCTATCACATTATCATTTAAAACTAATTAATTTTGTAATCTTTACGATCCTTGTTGAAGTAAAATCCGTTAATAAAACTGAGAGAGGCTCGTGTTACACGGATGATCAGAGGAACCACAATCATCTCCCCCCTTGTGAGCTTATCATTGAAAAATGTGAGGAGATCACGTAATAAGCATACCGGGAATACTTTGGAAGTAAAGCTGGCATGGGGCCAGACCTAGTAAAGTCAGCACAAAGTTTAAACAGAAAGCAGGAATGAGATTATCATACCTGACATGTCATCCATTTTTTGAGTATGGGAAATGAGCTAAAGAGGTGACGTGGTGTTACAGGTCACGTGCTCAGGTCACGTGCTCACTACTCAGGTCACGTGCTCACTGCCCAGGTCACGTGCAGAATGAAAGAGAGGCTCTATTATGTGCATCCTATTAACCCGATCAAGGAACTGAGCTGACAGTTAGTTCACTTTCAGGTACATTTCACAACATTCCACAGCATCACGCACAGAACAGATCACATATTATATATAGGAGGTGATCTTGTTGATGATGATGCTGGAAAGTGGGTTGTAACATTACCTCCTAGCACACAATTCTCAGAATTTCTTACTCCACCAACTCCCCAGACAAAAGAAAAGACTTGTAAAAACACACTACTGTAACGAGCAAGGTCTACAACTCATCATCAGAGCCACCTAAGGCCCTCCAAAAAGACATAGCAACTTGCTCGGCAAACATCTTCCGCTCCGTATCCGGTAACTGTCCCGCTACTTCTTTCATCTTCATCATGTTTGAGAACATATTCTCAAAGTCTCCCTCTAGCTCTTCTCCTTCCATCAAACTCTGAAAATCAGCCAGAGTATTGGTTCCTGACACATACTCTCCAAACTCATCTGGAGTACCGTTACTATGGTTACTACCGTTACTATGATTACCATCGTTACTATGATTAACGTCTATAGGAGCTGGAGATTTCTTCATGGTCCTATAAGGCCACATGTGACATTCCAACGCGGCCCTCACTCGTCCCATACCCTCACACTGACCCATAAGTGTATCCTCACTTTCCGAATTATCTGATACAATGTACTTGATAAACTCAAACTCGTGCTCCATGCACCATTCCAAAAACTCAGACTCAAACTGAGAATCCTCACAGTTAATCAGTAACAGCTTCACGGCTGGATCCACCTCTGATATAAAGTCACTGAACACATCTACACTGCTTAACGCTGATTTCACATCTAACACAGGTTCGTCTATAACATAAACAAACGCCTCAACAGTATCTGTTATCTCCTCTACAGGCAGCTGGGTAGCGTAACATATCTGAACAGAGACGGTGAAGTACTTGTTGTTGAAGGTGATGTAGTTGTGGGGGTCGGCGGAGAGGGTGGTGGAGATATCAGAGTTGGGGATGGTGAGGTGTTACATATCAGTACTCTACTCGTCATTATACCTGTACTGTTAGTGTTGTGTTAGTACTGGAATGCTAGTTTTAACACTATGTTACACTCAAATATCTGGACCAGGTTAGTACAGGAATGACTCGTATGGCTGGTGACAATTTACAATGTCGCTGGTACAAAGTTAAAAGTTTGACAAGTGCAACTAGTTATAAGTTAACTACAGCAGGGTTCAGTTTGTTAAGAGGACCTCCAGAGCTACAGATCTAAATCTTGGCTCTGTTCCATCCCCCAATACTAAGCAAAGGAAATATCACAGCTCATAGCTTGCATTCTTAACTTGGTGTGTGTCCACAGATGAGAGCTCTTTACAGTCAGACCTGATTAATCACTTTGGTTTCATAAAAACGATTGGTAAAACAGGAGTTTAGACAGAACATTTAGTAATTTAGATAACTTACTAGTCAAGTGATCCATGGACTAAACCTCTAAAACCTTATCAAATTGAATTGGAAAGTGAAAGTTCGAACGAACTTTAATGATTCGAATTGTGAAAATAAAATTAAATGATAAAATTAAGAAAGATACAAACATACATTTTGAAGCAATTTCGATTACATTTAATTTAAAGTTATTCTTTAATTTTAATTCATTGATTATTGACATCATTGACGGCAATTTCGTAAAGTAATACTCATGATACCCCCTGTATCAATTTAATTCAATTATACAAATATTATTATGATTTATATATTAAACGTCAAATAATGTACTGGTTTTGAAATCAAATCAATTCAGAAAATGTCAGTCAAAACCAAAATAAAACCCAACAAAGCAGGTCAACTTGAGGCGAATTTTACAAATTACCCCGAAAATGAGCGTGGGCCATGCATTTTATAAAACTTACACCTAGTAGTAAGTTCATATCTAGTCATAAGCAGTGTTCAGACTCAATAAAAATGGGAAAATACCTGATTTAGACACACACACACACACACACACACACACACACACACACGGAGGGAGCAGTCCAACAGAACAAGTGAGACATGCAGTTCAGAATGAGTATATTATGGTAAGTGTGAAGATCCGTAATGAGGTTTGGAGTATTGAGTTTCTGTCACATATTTGAGGAATTTGTGTACCAGCATTTCGGTCAGTTCCGCGGAACTGGATACCAGAAATATTACAACCCTCCAGCAATCTGCTGACCTTATTACTGATGAGGTCACGTGGCAGGGTATTTGTCACGTGGCAGGGTATCTGCCAATGTGACTTATCAAACATATCATTAAACACTACAACAAGCTCCCATAGAAAACGAAACCCAACCCAACTGAAAGGCTTTAAACCAAGTTATTAAAAACGAAATATTCAAACTATTCTTTAAAAACTCCCAGCCTGGTATCAAGTGGCTAATTTCCTAATTAAAATAGTACGACGTCACAACCACCGGAAGAACGTTACAACGGAAAGGAAACTCATTAACAATGATCGTAAGGGTGTAGATACCGCGTGATCGTACAATCGGGAGGGGGGGGGGGTGTTGCAGTGCCGGGGGCTAATCTTTTTGCACACGCTATAAGTCTACAACAAGCTCACTGATCTATTCTATAAGATTAGCCAAATCTACCTGTTATGACTAACTAACTGATCTATCTGTTTAAATATTAAAGTTGTTGCAGCCCCTAGCCTCATTCCGATCCCCGTCGCACAGTGACGCACAGTGACCGCACATTTCATAACCATGACGTCATACTATCTGACATTCTTGTGACACAGCCAGTCCTAATGACCTTACACACTATGAATATATATATATATATTATATATATATATATACTATATAGAACATGTAATGTGTGATTTGGAGATTGATATGTAATGAATTATACTTGTCAGAAATGATCTGAAGGCTCAATCTTATCACGTGACTTATGACTAGCTCAGTGCTGATTTTATCATTTTTCTAGACTAATTCATTCAGTGTGTAGGCTTGTGATCTGTTCATTCATAGAACATTTTAGACGACAACTTTTCATTAAACTTCCATTATCATATAACACTCATTGGCATTATAATATCATATAACTCATAATTGGCATTATCATAAAACTCTGATTTACTTGACTTGGTTTGATATAAATAATTTAAATACAGTCGAGAACACACCATATCTATTTACACTGGCTACGTATCACCGGAGAGAACAGCTCAGTTCTCTCCTGACACAGTTCGCGCCTCACCGCTGGTTCATGAACTGATAATGAGTTTTAAGTTCAGTGTGTCTCTCCCGGGTCTTAATCCTCTTCAAACACTCCTCAAACCTCACAATGTACTCATCTAAACTAGGGATATTGTCACAGTCTGTGATATTGAGCAGGTTTTTAAACATTTCCCCGAACAGGTCCTGGTCAACACGTCTGTGGGGGCTCTTGGTGGGTAGCCACATTCCCGAGTGCTTGTCGTAGTAGACTTTCATGTACTCGCTGTGTATCATGAGGTGTATGCATGATAACATACCGTAGTAATCAACCTGCAATTTATTTGTTGTGAAGATATAAATACAGCGTAACTCTTTAAGTTCAGGAGAAAATTATTATTCTCTAACAACCGACCAACACCGGACTAATTTATTACGAGGCCTGTTAACAGAACTCCACTTTTGGCATTATTTTACAGATCATAAACAATAAACATGGCGTCATTAGCCAACCCCGGACGAATGCAAATATCATAAATTTTAAATGATCTAGAACATCTAAAACAATAATATGACCTGGAACAGTTAGAACGTTAAGATGATCAAGAACATTCTAAACACGTCATTACCTGGTATGTCCAAGGTCGATTGGTCTGCATTTCCACACATTCAAACATCTCTGTTCTCGACCTCACATTAAACTTAGAATCTGGTGGTAATATCCTCATATCAATCGACCGACCAAAGTCCACAAAAACAATACTTTTCGTCATCTTCATGGACATGGATTGCATGGTGTTCTCCGCATCCTTAAGGAGTAAGTTATCCGGTTTGATATCCCCATGAATGATTTCAGCACGATGAATAGCACTGACACACCTCAGAATGTCCAGCGTGTAAGTACAGATAACAGTGTTAGATACTGTCCTCCTATTGGCTGTGTAGTGGTTCATCATATCCAGCAAGGAGCCCTCGTTAAACAAACTCGTCATCAGCACAGAGGAGTTGTTAAACACGTGGACAGCATGTGAGGGTAGGATCATATCCCTTACATGGTAGGAAGTATCATCCTCCTTCATCCGCTCCAGTAGCTCACTCAGGATATAAAACTCCCAGGGACAGGGAGGTGACTGTATTTTAAATGCTCGCGGTTCAGAACACCCCGTATTCTCGTCCACACAATCACCAGAGTAGACCTTCGCAAACGCTCCCTCGCCAATCAGAGTGATGTTCTTAACACGCAGCGCGCCGAGAGTGATCTCCCGCCTGGGCACTAGATCAAAGTCGTGTTGGTTGAAACTAGGCCTGTAGAAGAGCGGGGGATCCAACGACTGGACTATTCGTTCTATCATGGTCTGACTATAGGGGTCAGTAACAGGCTCAGTAGGCAGGAGAGAGGTGCGGGGGACTCTAGTTAGTAGAGTACAGTCTAGTGGCACATCTCTGTTAGTTTTATCTGGGTATAAGAAGTAGTGCTCCTCTTCCTCTACTTCTGGTATCTGGGTTGTTGTTATTTTAGGGGACTATTGTCTTATTGTAGAGTATCATCATTCTGGTTCATTCATTGTATTCTATAAAATTCAGGATATTCAATATTGATGAGACCAACTAATAATCGTTATCATGATGAATGTGTCAGGAAGACGTGAGCTCTAATGACTAATACCTAACTAAAACCACACATATTGCTAATATCTTCCCACATACCTGCTCGACAGGGAAACTAATCTCCTCTTTTCTCAGGGGGGACCTCTGTGTAGGAATAGTCGCTGTAGCTTCAATACTTCGTCTTGTTCCCTCCAATAAGTTTTTATGATCCATGAATAAGGTCTGAAATGTTATTAAATGGTTCCAGGGAGGAAGTCAAATGTTTGAATCGAATTTATTTGTATACTTAAGTTACAGTTTAAGACGAAGCTGCAAGAAAATGGTAAGGAGGGTCAAATGTAAAAAAGAGCGAACCTTTTCATAACAATCACTTTTAGCAGTCTGCTCTGCTTTCTCTACTTCGGTAGTAGACAACGCATTAGACGTTTTGTTTGAATCCAGGGATGTACAGTGGGACTCTCCACTCTTCTCCAGTATCGGGGTTAAATGAATCTTATTCTCTTCGAACTCCTCCTGACTGAAGGGAACCACCATCGGCTGTTTATCAGTCAGACTGACATCTGGAGCTGGTTCTGAATCAGAGAATATGGTGAAGGTTGAGGGGGCTTTAGGTGGCGCCTCATTCTCCAGCTCGGTTTCCTTGAGTGATTCCTCTGGAACAGTGTAACTGTCTGACGACAATGGAGCAAAAGAAACTTTATTTTGAGCTGGGATTCGTTCTTCAGAATGCTTTATACTGCTTGGAGAGTTTTCGTCAGCCTCAGAAATTGTCGTGCAGTCGTTCAGGATGTTCATCACTTGTTTTTGTATGAGCTGAGTATCGGTGCTTTTTAGTTTGACTCCCATCTTCTCTACAGTACATGGAACATAGGAGTTGTTGGTAGAGTTATTGCACGGAGTTAGGTGAACTCTTTTCAGAGAATACGATTCCTCCACCGACTTTTCAGGAGTTTTCTTGAAGATTTTAAAAGCATCAGATGGCCTACCATCGAAGTTGTTGATATCGTCAAGACCAAAGTTGTCTCCAAATAACATATCGTCTTGGTCTTTAACAGGTGTTGCCTTGCCACTATCACTGAAAATTTCGAATAACGGTTTATCATTAGGTTCAGGAGGACTTTTCAGCTTGAGTTTCTTCTTTGAGAAAGCACCTTTAATTATTTCAGGCTCCTTAGGAGGCCCATCAACCCTACCCTCGCGCACTACCGTGTCTTCGTAAATAGCAAAATGGGACTTAGCTTCAGGTAAACCTATGCTAGTTTGGAGACCTTTAAATGTAAAGTCAGAAGGACCATCATTGCCGAACAACTCTCCATCTCTTAACTCACATTGGGACGCATCGTCTTTGTTATCAGGATCATCAAGAGATGACTCACATTTCCTTGAGGCTAGCCTCAAACTGTCCTCTACAGGTTTCTTGAAGTCTGATGTGAAGAGAGAAGAGTCACTTCTGGCAGATAAGTTTAATGAGGATCTCTGTTTCAGCTGAAGCGCATCACCAAAGTTGGGTGCCATGACTGAGTCTTTGTTTTCTGGTTCTTTGCAAATGTTTTTCTTCGTAGACGACATTATTGTATTTTCAATATTGAATTCAGTAATATTTGAACCAAATTTAGAAGTGGAAAGGCACGATTTTAATGGTTTCGAACCAAAACTGTCTTCAAATGACTCGGAAACAGAGCGCTTACATTTTTTGCCGTCATTTGATTCACTATCTGAATCTAATGATCTCTTTGGAGAGTTGGTTGAAGAGTTTAAAGAGTTGTTCCTAGCATTAAATCTCCTTTGTGCTTCTATTTCCTCAAATGACCACACTTGGCCACTGAGAGGATAAACTTTGCTCTTGTGATAGCCGACTGTGCTCACAAGATTAGAACTACCTTTCAGAACGGGAACTTTCGAACTTGAAGGAGCTGTTTCAGCTGAAGTCGCTACTTTCTTGGCCTTCAGTGCAGTTGAGTTCTTCTCAAACTTTTGCTTGTCCTGATTAGATCCGCTGCTCTCCTCGAATATGGAGAAGGGTTTTCCAATTGGTACAGTACTTTCAGTTTCTGCTATCACGTTTTTCCAGCGCTGTTTCTTCGGCTGAGCATTCTCCTTGCACCTAGTCCTTGTTTCGAGAGGATTTGTAGACATGGACGGGAGAGAAGAAGGTTGGGAATTTTTGTCTGTAAAGATAGAAAACTGAGTTTTAGCCGAGCTGCTTCTACTGGAAGGCCCAGGTAGTTGGTTCTGTGAATAGTCTTTAAATATTTCCTCGCCAGGTTTTCTCAAATCTTCAATGTTTTCCATCATGTTCTCTGTGTTAGAAGAGTCCATGGCATGAAGTATTTGTATCTTCATTCCTCGAAATGTTGATGTGTTTTTGAATATTTTAATAGCTTTCTCACAGATCTTCAAAGCTTTGTCGTATCGCTGTTTGTAAATCCAACAAGTTATCCAATTCGTCCAAAACTTGCTGAACGTGGTAACAAGGTTGTGATAGAAGCAGTAAGCGTACACATCAGTAGCATGAACGGAGTGATTGGCTAGGTCTAGAAATATGCGAAGCAGCCTCGGATCTTGCTTGTACTTCTCGTCCTCCTGAAACCTCTTGATAAGTCTGAATTGGAGGGTCCCAACATTGCTGAGATAGTCTCCCTCCGGGAATGCATCCTCCATGTACCTCACATATTTCACCCACACTTCCATTTCATCTTCTCCCTCGTAATCCTTTATCTCACGCTCAAATGCTCCCTGCTTTTCTTGGATCTGAGCCAACATGGGCGTTCCTTTGGGTGTTGTATTAATGTGGGATATGTTCCTGCCCTCCCGCTTAGGTTTTATATTTTCCTTACACTGTTCCCACTCCATTCCCTAAAATTGTGGTAGGTTAAAAAGGTTTTATAAGATATTATATAACATGGGTTACTCTTTGCAAAACTTCATATTAATCTATCCTAATTATACTGTAATGACTAATGACTAATAATCTATGAACATAATTTCATCATTTTATTCCAAAGACAATACAAGAATACGAAGTAATTATCATCAAATAAATTCAATTAGAATTGTCATATTAATTCATATTAAATTATAGTAATAAATATACTTTAAATATTAGATTTCATTCTGAAGTTCGTGTAATGTGTTTTGTCAAACATTGTATCTTTATCCACTATGAATGTATAAATAGTATCATGAAATTCAGTCTTAAAAATTCCAAGCCCTTGTTCAGAAAAACTTATTCTGATAAAATGTGATTAAAACTCCATATTATAGACGACAAACCGGCGATGTAACATAATAACTTATTATTAGAAAATCAAGGTCATTATTCACGAGAAATAGAAAGTAGTCATCCCCAAGAAATTGCATGTATTAAGCAACATTAAAACTTCCCAGGTTCTATCAAAAATTACACTTCTTGTACTAAACATTTCATTTGCTAAAAACATGTTAAAAAGGTAAAATTAATTATAAATAATTTAAAAATGAAGCAATTCAAGAGTTAAAAACTCATTTGGACTGATGAGCTAAGCTGGATGCAGCTAGTATTACAAATTAATATCCGAAAACTGTATTTGAACAGTTAGTATCAATAAATAACGTTTCATGAAACTCAGTCATGTATGCATAATCGATGGATGAACCAAGTGTCATGGATAAAAATAACCTACAAATATTCTACTGGCTGATAATGACCTCATGGAATTTGTTACCGGAGAGTAAACAAAAATAATGAACTGATATCAACCAACAAGCTCGTACATCTGTACTTTACATGGTTAGGAGAATGGTTTTGTTTTTCTTATCATGCACGAATCTGTTAGCCAAGAAGATATCACTCTCATAGAATGGCTGAAGGTTGTGAATGTTGATCTGCCTGGCCTTGTCCTCCAGTTCCTCTGCTGAAATATCCACAGTCTGTATGTCCCCACCATGTCTGGAACGAGAATATACCATCTGATCCTTGGCAAGCTGCTTCAAGATGAATAGCAGCAGCTCGTTGTTATCTTTCTTGTAGGACAGGTACTTGGAGAAGGTGTGTTTCATGTTCTTCATCACGGAGAACTTCTGAGTGTCAATGAAGCTCTCCAACATGATTCTAACGGCTATGTTAATATCATCCTCTCGAACATACTCCCTCAGGTGCACCTTAGCATGTGCTTCAGAGAGTCGTATCATGCTCTCTATGTGCCTTACTGTGATGGGAATGGAGCCGGTAGCCATACTCTCTCTTCTCAACTCAGCGTACAAAGAAGCTATCTTATCCTGGTCAACATAATGCAGCTTCGGCTTTATTTTCGTTCTTGCATACATGATGTATTTCTTGAGGAGGCCCTGTTTGACCCCATCATTTTGAGGCTCCGTGTCACTGGGGTCTGGGTTCATCATGTTGGCGGGATGATGTCTGACGTGGGATCCGGTAACAAACCTTGCCATCTTCTCGTCGATGACTGGATCAACTGTATCTCTTACAACACATAACACATCAAACCTTGACAATATAGGCTCAGTTAGGTCCACATTTTCTGCGAAGGTAAGCGACGGATCGTATCTACCTCCGATGGGATTTGAAGCTGCTATAATAGCACACCGGGCCTGTAGTTGAGCAACAATACCGGCTTTGGAGATGGAAATGGTTTGCTGTTCCATAGCTTCGTGGATGGAAGTTCTATCAGAATCGTTCATCTTATCAAACTCATCAATCAAACAAACTCCGTTATCAGCTAAAACAAGAGCTCCAGCCTCCAATGTCCACTCCCTGGTGACAGGATGCTTCTGAACGTAGGCAGTCAAACCGACAGCACTCGCACCTTGACCTGTTGTAAACACAGGTCTGTGAGCCACTTTAGTTACGTATTTCAGGAACTGAGATTTAGCTGTGCCCGGATCTCCACACAGCAGGATATTGATATCTCCTCTGACTTTGTGCTTTTTACCGGGGTTCTTGGGGACGCCACTGAACAGAGACAATCCAATCGCACGTTTGATGTTGTCGTGTCCGTAAATGGAAGGAGCTATACTGTTGAATACTCGCTGACCAATGCTCTCATCCTTGCTCAGAGCTAGAATCTCCTTAATGTCGTCGTCATTCAAGTTATCAACCGCCTCTTTATCCTCCTTGACCACAACATAGTTAGCCTCTATAACGGTGCTGAATACTGGGAACCCGTTCATGGTGTTGAGTGACCCATCAAACGAGTTAGTGTAGATCCCAGTGAGCTCTACCTCATCTCCTGGCTTACAAATGTCCACTAGATCTCCTAACAAAATAGCATCTTTCTGACGAGGTAGACGACCTGCAGCTATCTTCCCCGGACTCTCCTGGATGGAGATTCTCTGATAATTCTGGTATACCGTTTGCTCCATGTTAACCTCGAAAGGTCCATAAGACTGACACTCAGGGCAGGAAGTTGGTTTGACCTCTTTTCCTTGAGCCTGGACTAGAGGGCCGATAATGTTACCACACTTGGTACAGTCGAACTTGACGAGATTTAGTTGAGGAAGCACGCCGGTGTGACTTGTCACTACTCCTGAGGTCCTGATCAGTTGGTTGAGATGCAGCTGCCGGAGAGATCTTATCTCTTCAAGTAAGGGTAACTCTGATATTCGCACATGAATTTGAGTGGCAATCCTGTCATAATTTGGGAACAGGGACAGGACTACTTCTTTTGCGGCTTCGTCGAAAATGGACAGCATTTCTTTTGGTGCCTCAGGGAGGAAGTAAGCAATGACAGATTGTTCAGCAGCTAAACCATTGTAGCTGACAATCAGACTTTGTTTGTTAGCTTCACACATTTGTCTCATCTTCTCACGGTAAACTGATGCTCCCTTCTCATCCACATATGTACGCAGAAACTGCTTAAACCTGTTCTTTATTTCCAATCTAGGTCCAATCATAGAAACCCACTCTGAAATAGAATGTCCCTTGAGATCTTCAAGATTCTCAATAGCTTCAGGCATGTCATCCATAGGTTCATCTTCACCAGCCTGTTGAATGATACGTCTTCTTCTCCCTGGTCTAGCATCCTCGTCAGCTGCATCGAATAAGATCCCCCGTCGCATTCGACCATCTCCCCTGTCAGCCATTGCACGGTCTCTTTCTCTCATGTCACTTTCTGCAGCTGCCCTGAAAATAATTAAGATATAATATATATATATATGATCAACAATATCTGTCATAACAGAACTGTCAGACAATTAACCAAATTATCTCATGTCAATAATTTAGTACAGTGGAACACATGAACAAACGTCAAAAATGCACTTACAAACTCTTAATCATCAAATTGTAGGCATATTACATGTAATTCTGTTAGCTATTAGCCGCGAACACCCTCCCGTCTTAAAGTTAAAACTAATCATATAACACTTTTGAACTGAGAAAATAGCTAAGTTTTAAGTACCTGGCTCCAGGGCTCAATGTGGCATATTCCCCTCTATCTATGAGGTCCTCTTCGTAAGTATCCAGTTCAGGGATTGGCTGATAGTCCCTCTCCATATTGTCCCCGAACAGATCTTCCCCTTCACCCTGCAAAGTAGTTGGCATCATGTAATGCAATGCTTAGTCAAAATTTCAAATCAAGATATCTCACAAAACGGTGGCTGGTATTAGCTGGTCAATTATTGTGAAAAAGTAGGGACCACATAAAATTGAAAATGGTTCCCCTTTGTCAACAAGATATAACATGCTAATAATTGTAGACAATTTTTTTTCCAGGGTTTGTTGTACATAAAAACGGTAACTGCTTAACAACCTCGGCCTAACATTTTAGATTAAATTAGGATTGCAAAATTACTATTGGTTTAAATAGTTTGAATTTGTTGTCACATTTAGGTTTTCCAAATAGCAAATTGCACCAATTACAAGTTCTGTGTTTTAATTCTTAATAGCAAAGTAAAATGAATTTGTTTACTGTTCTTGACAATTATATCGAGCATCAAGCATCTAATGGTGCATAATTAAATTGGCCTTCATGGTGAAACTGTAACATTAAAAATCATTCAACTTGAATCAAAGCTTACCTCATCCTCTTCCTCCACATCTCGACCAAGAATGTTTGTTTCATCCTCAAACGCAGGCAAATTCTCAGATCGATTGGCTTCTGATCTGTCACGTGGCGGAGAGCTTGAGAACTCGATTATCCTCCGACGCCCTGGTGAACTTGCTGGATTGCTTGGTTCATCCATCTGCCCTACTGAATATGATGAGTTAAATAATGCAATTAGCAAGTCCAACTTGCTGGTTTTAATATTTCGTAATATTTACAAAGCCAAGTATATAAATTAGCATTAAGTCATATTGATCAGACTACCTGTTCAGGAAATCCTTCTATTGCAGCTGGGTGGCACTGAGCGAGATAACACCTGCACCTCTGTAAGCCAAATTGCATGTTATATCTGTCATTCCATTACCAATTATATTTATTTAACACATGCTCAGCAACCATCTTCACTCCCATCCCCAGCATCTAGTTTATTGATATCATTAACAGGAAAAGTTATCATACTGTTCTGTTTCAAGGCAACTTGAATTTATCGGTTTGATTAATAGATGGAGAGACAGAGGCAACATTCATACAATTGTGAAAATTATTCAGCTTGTCATTGAGGATCTCATGAGCAAATTTAACTGTCATCTGTGGTGGTGTCATGGTGCAAAAGAATCTGATGTTGAAAAAAATCCACAACTGCCCCCAACTAGATCCGCAATGCTCCAACTACCAGAGATGATCTGCCCAATGATCAGGAGGTACCTCTACATGCATTTTAGTGTACTGTAAACCACAGTGCTATACTAAACTTTTTTCAGAAAAAAAGGGAGCCCTTACTGAGCACCACCGGAATATGATGTTATCTTATTGAATCTGTACAAGTACTGTATTAATTAATATTAAATCATACTGGTCAAGACAAAATGTTTTAAAATGTATATTATATACTAATGTCTTGTATATACATTACAAGACATTTGTATATATGTATACAAACGTCTTGTAATGTATAATGTATATACTATACTGTAGTATAATATGTACATTTATAGCAACATTTATTTCCTAAATTAGTTAATTATATCCAGCTGTCTACTGCAACAATTCCCTAATCCACCCAAAACTGCATGTCGATTGTCGTTAGGGATTAGAAAAGTTAGCAGAACCACAACAACAAAAGATATAGTATATATAGGAACACAAAGAAAGTTAAACTGAAGGTGCATGAAAATGTCTAAAAAAGATCATCACTCTTAAGGAATTATAGTCGAGAGTGATATGCTATTAGCCAGTAATGATTCACCAGGTGTGGTAAGTAAAAATCATAAAACGATCCAATCGATAAAAATCAAACCAAGCAACTTAAAAGGCTTTGGTGTTTATAAATCAAGAGGCTTGCATATAATGAACATATTATATTATAAGGCAAGTTTGGTTTTTAATGAAAAAAAAATCGATAAATATAACAATTCTGTACAGGACAGTAATATTGTACGGTCGTTGAAAATTCAATACAATGTATGCAATGTATTATAATATGTAGTATGTGTGCAGAAAGGTACCCATGCGATATTAAAGAACCTGCAACCTTCTGATCGCAAGTAATCAAAACCCAACCACCATACCCCTTTTATTTATATGTATAGGTGACTTGATTATAAATCATGAAATTCATTAGCTTCAAGCCCATTTCACCGGGTCGTTTCACATATATACTTTTCACTTTTGTCAAAAATCGTAATTGAATTGCTGCGCGCGTCACAAGAACTTATATTTTGTATTTTCTTCCACGCAATGCCTTCCTTGTATGTTTATAACCTACCAAGACGTTGGACGACTTCGCCGCTTCGACGCGCCGCGCAAAATAGCATTCTTGCTTCGCATCGAAGACGAGATCGCTGCTTTGCTTTGCAAAGCAACGATCTGGAAGGGTTGACACCGTCAATCAAACCAAGACGCGCGCCAAATTTTGGAGGACTTCGCCGCTTCGACGCGCCGTGCAAACTAGCATTCTTGCTTCGCATCATCGATCTCGATGGGTTGACATTGTCAACCTTACTGGGCCGCGCTCAGCCTGTCATTCCGCCTAATCTCTATTCGTATTGTTTATGAACATAATAGCCTGAGGTCCCCAGGTAATGTCAACCAAGCCAAATTGGACTCGTCGACGGTCTTCGAACAAATATATTACGAGTATTTCTCGTTAATACCTTGCTCAAACCAGAGCTTATACGTTTTTGGTATATGAATATAAGCTGTAGGATTGTGGAAGTAAGCTCAAAGTTAAGTTGTATTACGTCGTGACCCCCAGGTTCGTTTCACTATTGTCCTGACGATACATTACTGGGCCGCGCTCAGCCTGTCATTCCGCCAAATCTTTATTCGTTATTATTGTTAATGAACATAATAGCCTGGGGTCCTCAGGTAAACGATACAGGGAAGCTTCACATAGCCATGTGTTTACGCGTACGGCGGTCGCGCACTACTGCAAGCGAGAGGGCTCTGGTTAGAGCAACAGGGAAGCCGCGCACTCGTGCGCGGCGGGTCATACAACGTATGACAAGCTCAAAGCTATTATTATTTATACTAATGTACTTTTTATGCTGA
Organism: Bolinopsis microptera; assembly: GCF_026151205.1. Taxonomy (NCBI): domain Eukaryota; kingdom Metazoa; phylum Ctenophora; class Tentaculata; order Lobata; family Bolinopsidae; genus Bolinopsis; species Bolinopsis microptera. The sequence continues at coordinate 11,126,814 of NC_087074.1, forward strand.
TTTCAAATAAGACCTAATTGAGGATGTCAATTCATCATTAACGGATGTTACTCGTCTAAATTTCTTCGAAGTAGCGCGCGCCGGGCCAAATCTTTAACAATGGTCAAATTCATCGCAGCTTGTTGAGGCGCAGTAGCGCATTTCGCCGATCTAGCGAGAAGCATAAATAAGACCTATTACTTAGCATGAAAATCATTTCTTGGCATTTAGGATTCGAGTCAGTTTTGGTTTTAAAGTAATTTTGAAGATAGTATAAAAGTTTTAAATACAGATTTGTGCACTTTAACTTTAGCTTTAAATACTTACGATAAAATTCAAAATTAGCATTAATAAATGTACACAGAACAGTTGATTGACGATGTCAACCCATCGAGATCGTTGCTTTGCGAAGCAAAGCAACGATCTACGATGCAAGGCAAGAATTGAGAATGCGAAGCAAGAATGCTAGTTCGCGCGGCGCGTCGAAGCGGCGAAGTCCTCCTTACCTGAGGACCCCAGGCTATTATGTTCATTAACATAAATAATAAAGATTTAGCGGAATGACAGGCTGAGCGCGGCCCAGTAAAGTCCTCCAAACCGAACGGCCTCTAAATAAAATCTAATAGTCACCATAAATAATATTTGAAACAAATATTTTACGAGTTTCACCCGTTAACCTTACTGGGCCGCGCTCAGCCTGTCATTCCGCCGAATCTCTATTCTCTATATGTTATTGAAAATGATAGCCTGAGGTCCCCAGGTAACCGTTAACCGTTTTGTGTACATGATTATACGGTTTTTGTTGTAGATTTACAACCTACCAGGACACGCGCCGAGTTGGACTCGTACTCGTCGACGGTCCTAATAATTGGAACAAATATTTTACGAGTATCACCTGTTAAGGTTTTTGTTGACATACGTTGCATGCCACTTTTCGCGTGCGAAGCGCGCGCCGCCGAAACATGAAACATGTATCAAGGTTTTTGTTATATGACTATGAGTAAGCTGTGGGATTGTTAAATGTTAAAGTTAGCGTTATACCGATGCTATTCTTAATGTTTATCCTAGCCCTCTAAATTCTATTTTGATCCCAACCCTAACCATGAGTTAACCCAATTTCTAACAAAAGCATATGCTGACACCCTAACTTGCTTTATCCAGAGCCCTTGTGCTTGCATTAGCGCGTGTCCGCCTTACGGCGGTAAAAAGGACCACCGTGTCTTAACCTTTTCTTGACTTGTGAAACAAGCGCGCCCGCAGTGGTGTGAAAGCACATGGTTAGGTGAACACCCTAACTCTAACGAAAAATTATACCAACTTCCTTATTATAATTATATGGTATATCACGTGATCGAGACAGTTTTTCGCCAATGCCTCGCCAGGGGAGTATTTTAACCCTATGACCAATGACATGAGGGTGATTCGGAATCAGCGTCGTGTCCGAAAATACATTGATTCAAGTTAGTTTCAAGATAGAATGTAAAGTGATTTAGCACGCTCGATCAGCGTCCGTAAATTGTATAACTATAATTGATAATATTAATACAAATGACTGGATTTTAGAATGTAGAATTTTAATGACCTGGGGGACCTCAGGCTAGGCTTTTGTGTTCATAAACACAATTAAAACTATACCGGAATGACAGGCTGAGCGCCACTGCACCTTAGGCTTAACGGGTGATACTCGTAAAATATTTGATTCTAACAGTAACTAGGCGTGCGTCCTGCCGTCCTGGTAGGTTATAAACCTACAACACTGCGTCACTGCACCCAGTAAAATTTGCATTAACGGTTAACGGGTGATACTCGTAAATTATTTGCTCCAAGATCGACCGTCGACGAGTCCAACTCGGTGTGCGTTTTAGTAGGTTATTAAACCACAAGATAATTGGAACAGCATAAAACTTACTGGTCGGCGCGTTTTAGCCTGTCAGTCTGCCATATCCTCTATCGGTAATTGCAGTGTGTTCATTCCAATTACCATAAACTGTATCACATCTACTGCAATAAAGTACCAACACCAAGTAATTGGCTTACACTTACAGCTCATATACTTAAACATGCGAGTCACGTGACCTATTAAGTACTACATTGTGTAAACAGTATTAATTTATCTATACTATCATTAACTGAACCGGAGAACAACTTACACGCACGCACCAGTGTCTTGGCAGTACAGCTGGAAATCAGGCTATTCAGTATTGTCTCTATCTTTTTAAACTTGTATTAATGTTGTTTTGATCTGCTTCAGATTTTTAACTATTGAACTAATCAGACGGTTTGTTTACTTAATGAGTATTTTGTTGTTTTTATTGTTGTTAGTTAGAAATGCAGTGGGTCAATCCGCTTGTCAAATAGGTAAGTCGGAAACGAAAATAATTGTTAAAGCACATTAAAATATGTTGTTTGGAAAAGCATATATTTATATATAACAATAAATTTCACATTTCATAGCTTTAATTAGAATTACCATAGCTACTCATCCCGTCCTCCCGAACTTCTTTTTCCACAGGCAGTTTCGAATGGGAGGTAACTGGTAAGAGTTCAAGCAAAATTTTGCATACCGGAGATACGATACTTTTGAAATGTGCAGCGTCTTCGGAATTGTGTGCAGGAACTTTGTCAATATCTGGACCGGACATAAGCAGTTCCTCCAAAATATACGGTACGAACTGACGAACAAACTACCAGGCTACAGAATGTAACTCATACATCATAGAAACAATCTCTGTGTCATGTACTGGTTTCAGTAAACAACCTGCTTGTTTCTCACAGTATTATCTCAGGTTCCAAGGTAGAAAAAGATGTCACTTTAATCTCAGATGGTAAGCAGGATTACGTCTGCGAGTATCTCTTCAACAATCAACTTTACCAAAAATCTGTGTCTTTCAATGTGAAACGTGAGTAAAAACTTGACTAACCGAATACCCATATTCATATTCAACTCGTCTCCTGAGCAGTTGTAGGTTTATACTTTATAACATACTAATATAAGACAAATATAAGAAAAGCGCCGAGTTGCTTCTCAACTCATCGACGTTCTTGATATTTCAAACAAGTATTGTACATGTATCACCTGTGAATTAACTCCAGTGACTTCTCAAGGAGTTTTTGGAATGTTTTCCAGGATGTCCCCAAAAATACTGAAAATAAATAGAAACCTTACAGTAAGATACGCTCTGTCATTTCAAATACTAAAAATAACAATAATCCTCCAGCCGCCTTGTGCAATATAACGGATCTGAGCTATGAAAGGAAAAGTGACTCAAGCTACGAGATACGATGTGAAAGCCACTGTAACACTGACTTAGTGTTGTATCAAGATAACACCAAGCTGAATAGTGCTAGCAATGCTAGGGAGATCACGTCGAGTGTTACTTTAAATAACGTAGGGAAATATACAGTCACCTGCCGAGTGTTTGATACCACTTCAAAGTGAGTATGATACTGTCAATGTACTTGAATGAAACGCAATTTCTTTTTCGAAACTTGTGACTACATACAGTTTATATCCTTTTCCCTGAGATTTTGTTCCTTGCCACATCTCTAATTAAGATAATTAAAATAAGACCCCGTCCGGGGCGACCCCACAGGGAGACAGACAGTAGAGACATGGTGTTGGAGCAGAAGAAGGAGTGTGAGATAACGGACATGTCAGTAGAAAAGCTAATATTGAGATGTGAGGTGTCTTGTGAGGGAGAAGTGGAGTTGTCCGGTCCTAGTGGCTGGGGAAGTGGCGTCAACAAGGTGGCGTCAGGGGGTGGTACTGTACAGAAGGAGATACCACTCAGTAGTCAGTATTCTGGGAAATACAAGTGTAAATATAAGCGCAGTGAAACATCTACAGTAGAGCAGGCGGTGAATGTTGATCCGCTGTGCAGTGCTGAACCCACTTTATCTGCAACTACATCCCTTCCTTGGGTTGGTCAGAGGTTAGTGACTAGATGATACCACAATTACTTGTTGTTAGATATTCATGTCTTGAGTTTCTCTATGTACATGCTGTAAAGGTTCTGAAGTATCGTGATTTTAGTGCAGGTACAGAAACCAAGTAAAAACCCAATAAAATGTACACTAATCCAGGACGACACTAACATGTGAGAGCGACTGTAAGACCAGTACACTCGTACTAGCCGAGTACAACCCACCCAACATTGACGCCATACTGAAGACAAGCAACAACGGATATTTGTATCACGTTTACGAGACAGAGGAGACGGGAGATGTCTCCTTTATCTGCTTTTCTCAATCAGACCCTTTCAATCACTTCTCAGGTAACTGTTAACACTTTACAGTTAATCATCTTAAAATATTTATCTATATTGTCCAGTCAAGGAATGTAGCACATGTAATTCAAGTCCTCTTTTCAGTTGAGAAAGTACAAGTACAGTCTTGTTTACCAGGAGAGAAATACATTAGCTGTGGAACAAGTTGTGGGATTGTTTTCTGTGGTGAAGAATCAAACAGACTAAAGTCCTGTCTCTCTGACTCCAATAATGTGAGTTTACTATTGTTTAATAGTTTGATTGGGAACAGTATATTATGCTGCATCTTTTTAGACATTATAAAGTTCCATTAGCTCACAAACATCGGATGGGGTTGGTAATCACATAATGTCCAAGTTCTTACTACACTTATTTGTCCCTATTTCAGGATTGTGTGGGGCAGTGCAGGTGTCCAGAAGAGAGACCCTACTGGGAGGGAGACACTACACAGGGTTTCTGTGTAGCCTCATGTCCTGGTATCACTACTTCTTGGTGGCTTTGGGTAGTGGTGATACCGGTTATAATCATAGCAGTAGCAGCTGTAGTGTGTGTTTTAAGAGAATATAAGAAGAGGAAGCAACAGCAGACAACACAGCCGGATCAGATCTTGAAGCCTGTAAATGATCAGACCTCCTCCAAGTTTGGATCAGATTTTGTAAAACAGAACAAGATGGTAGAGGAAGAGGATTCGGACCCTCTGTATCAAGATGATATCCAGTATTCTGAGAACACTGATCAGTACTACATGGTAGCAGATGAGGTAAAGACAACCCCTCGGACTAAACTACCTCCCCCTCTACCCTCAGCTCCCATACCCACACTGGAGAGGGACATTCTGTACAATGATCCTGTACTGAACCCTGCTTTCAGAACAGAACACATTATAGAGACACCTACAATAGAAGAGAAAGTGAAAAAGAAAGATAATTTGAAAGAGAAAGAGAAAGAGGAAGATAAAGATGATGTAGCTGAGTACGATGATGTAGCATATAATAACATACCAGGAGTGGTGCATACAATTCGACCAGATAGAGCAAGTCGTGTGGATGACGACGAGCTACAGATAAACTTTACTAATCCTAACATATACGAAAACAAACAGTAATCCCTCAATCATTTTAAGAAAAATATATTTTCGTACCCATCATAGTCGTAGTTAGAGATATCAGATAATAAATTGATGTATGTGTGAATCGAGTTATTTAATTTTGTAAGAGCTAAATTGATAGCAGGAGAAAACGAGGTCAGATGATATAACTGACATAAGGTTGCTTAAACATAATCAAAAACATTTATAAAGTTTTATCGTTGTTATTCAATATGTGTCTTCCTTCGGAGTTCAATCAAAGGATCTGGGATCACCTTAGCATCAATGAAATAACCGTTACAAATACAAACATATAATACACCACATCATTTTTATACGAACAGTTTGTTTCCAGAAATTATTTTTGAAAAAAATTTCCTTACAGATTGTAGAAAGTGCTTTCAATTGATCAATTCAGCGCTTTCCCCCACAATTCCGTCACATCCACAGCTATTTCTTATGTCGGCCATCGGGCGCCCTTTGGTGTGGGTTGCAGAAGGAAGGAAAAAACTCCATAAGCATCCAGAAAATAAAAGCAAGAACTCCTACAACAAAAAGAAAGAGTTCGAACTCTTTTGAGAGATCTTCTTTTACTTCGGGTGCAGGTGTGATATCCTCTACAGCAATATCGGTCAATGTCATCTTTACCCTGGACTTCAGGAAAGGTAACGGAAAAGTAAATTAATTATATTAAGTGGTTATGTTTCAGAATCATCCGGAATAAATTTCGATAAGGGTTGGCATTGGGAGGAATTGTCAAATTTTAGAACTGGTGTGCTATTTCTACTATATCAATATGTACTTCACATTCCAAAAATGCAAATCGATCAGCACGTATCATTTCTTAAATTAGGTGCAGATAGCTGTTATTTTACTTATAATTAGATTGACCAAAATGTATCTTGTAGTTAAAAATTAAAATTGCAATCATGAAATTGACCGTAGCGCATAGCGTTAAGAGGGAATGTGAAAATAGTTCTAAAATAAAATTGAGATTTATGAATCATGATAGTCACAAGATGCTCATTTCTACTCACAATCCTATTTATAGGTATCAGGTAACAACAAATACTGAAATATAACAGTCTAGTGACGAACATATCAATGCGTTGCAACTTTATGACAAAAATCAAGCGTTCATCAGCTATTATCTCTGAACAAATAGCAAACTTTTATTATTTATTATTATATTATGCAATTCAAGTCGATGAAATCGCCACATAAAAGTTGTGCAATTGAACAGATTTTTTTGTAACAAATACATGGCATAGCCAAATAAATATGAGTAGGTTTTTTGCCATAACTCTATGCTGTTACACATTACAATCAGTACATTAGCAAGTATATAATGGGATTGTAACATCATTAGTTTCGTGACTCTGTGTTGCTACATGAACACAGTTGTGATATAATGGATTTGAAACGTCGTACATCGTTACCATGGTTACGTCATAACTAGGACTAGGAGTCAGGATGATGACTAATCACTCTACACTTTCACTTCATTTACTTAAACACGTTCTCTAGAGTGCCTTAATAATTTACTCTGACCCCAACAGTCCTAACCCTAACATAATTTTTTTCCCTACTCTTGCCGAAGGCAAAAAGATCGTAGGGAATAAGTAATCGGGTTTAGATATATGAGGTGGCCCGATGGACCTGCGGTGACGACAAAAGTCTGCTCCTTCGCAATATAGACCACTCCCCAATAATTAAGTGTATAGGAAGCGTCTGTTATGCTGCGCGCGACGCTGGCCATGTGTTAATTAATTACAGTGAAATTCCTCCTTCGCAAAGTTATTTTCCGCAATTTTTTGGATTCATTTATTGTTGATGCGCGGCGCTGCATTGGTCAAATAAATCGTCAATTTTCACCATGCACGAATCCCACTCATTTATAAAAAACATAGTATGTAAATCCAGTCACACTTTTCACTCAAAAGAATTAATGCCATAATGGTACAAGTACATGGTAGGGAAAATTGATCGTGCGTGGTTTAACCGCGGCGAAATTCTTGTTAATTGAAGCATATGCTAAAACTTTAACCATGATATAGTATTAGTCATGTGACATGCCACCCGATTGGAACAGTTTTAATAGTGTTATCGTGTGTATTGTAATGATATTGTAAATGTAATACAATATGATGGAAGCGAAAGGTCGTATTTTGGTGCGAATAGCGTGTTAAATTCCCGCGGTTAGACAAGCTTGTGTTACTTATCAGCTAACCACCCCCTCCTGAAAGCAATCTTACGTAATAAAGGCCTGATTACCCGACATCAGATACCAAAGGCAAAATATTTTATTTGGCCCCGAAATCCAAACTATTCTAAAGAATCCGGCCAAGCACCTTTAAAATCGGAACCAGATATTTTAGACAGATATCCAGCCAAAACCGAATTCAGCCAGATATCGGTTCCTACATTTCATCATCATCAGAGTGAAGTGAGCGGAATTTGAATAAAAAATTGTCGAATTGTGTTATATTGGTATCATTCTAAAAATGAAAATTTTTATCAACTTTATCTTTATTATCTTGTTATCAACAGTCAAACTCATTTTCTAACAAATTATTTTGCTAGTTGTTCAGCTCAGTCTTCTCAGTCTTTACATTGAATGTGAAGCTTCACACCTGTTACTGGATGGTATTATGCAAGACAATGGAATCTGCGTTCTAATGTTGTTATATATTATAGTGGACATGGTATGTGGTGTCCGGGGAGGTGAAACTAGCGGGTTGAATGGGGACTACCAAGTACCACCCCATGACGACATAGAAAATATAAACTCTGTTACACTGCTTTATGTGAGAATAAAACTCCGTGACATTAAAAAGATATGATATATCAGCTTGTTAATGTTTCATCAATCCATTATTTCAAATTTAATAGGGTAGTGTAAGTAACAAGTGATTACTTAGTTAAACAGGATAAATTAGGCAAAATTCGTTTACAAAATTATCTGTCAAAACCGACCAATTCAACTAACAGCATAAAAAAGAAAATCATGTAGCAATTAAGTCTATTATTCCTTTATCCGGTAAAAACATCATAAGAATTTTGAGCAATATTACTGAAATACTTCAGTCGTGGTCCGTATATACAAATCACACAATTATAGATCTGAACTGGCACAAATTTCGCCAGTTTTAAGCCGTTTGTCCGATTTTAAGCCGGTTTCCCTTGAAAATATATTCCTGTGTCTCATCAGTGGACAAAAAGCTAATAGCAAGAAGAAAGCGATGAGAAATAATTGGAAAGCAAACAGGGTGATCTCCATATTCATGTTCTCTTTGCGACTGCTGTACTCTTCCTCGACCACTGGCTCAGGAACATCATCAGCAACATCATCAGCAACATCATCACTCGACATGATCAGAACGATAGAAGGTGCAGAAATGCAGGGGTATTGTGCATCGGAGGGGTTCCTATTTGTAGAACTTTCTCTGATTAACAGGTCACTCCAAACGGGAACAAACTTCTAAACTATAAAGAAACAGCTACAATGTTTTCGATATCTTGTTTGGGAGAGAGTGAACAATACAATTTACGAGGAATATTTATTATATACCAGGAATGTTGTTCATTAGGTAATGTGCGAGTATTGCACACGCGCGGGATTAATGCTTTCTAACAGGCTTACAAAAGGCTTACAAAGGCATAACAAAGCCAACTCTGGCAGTGGTAGTGGCACTACCGGAGGCAAACCGTTTAATGACAAGAGGTTAATAGCTGGTTTATAGCATGTTAATAGCTGGTTAATAGCCGGTTAATAGCCGGTTAATAGCCGATTAATAGCTGGTTAATAGCTGGTTTATAGCCGGTTAATAGCCGGTTAATAGCCGGTTAATAGCCGGTTAATAGCCGGTTAATAGCTGGTTTATAGCCGGTTAATAGCTGGTTAATAGCAGGTTTATAGCTGGTTTATAGCCAGTTAATAACAGGTTTATAGCCGGTTTATAGCCGGTTAATGGTCTGGTAATAACCGGTTAATAGCAGGCTAAAATCCAGTTAGAGTTCTTAAATCATCACCCATCATAATTGCTTAATTGCTGGTTAATAAGTTAATAGCCAGGTAATAGCCAGTCAATAGTTGATTAATAACCAATTGTTAGCCAGTTAAATCTCACATTCAGTTGATAAAATTGATGTAAATAGATTAGACCATTAGTAAACTAAAAAAATCAAAAATTTCATGTGAAACTGGTTGAACTTTTATTTGAATTAAATTTAATTTTGATTGTAGTGTATTTTAATGCTTTGTACAATTAACCAATGCGATATTCAGGAGCCTGAAGTGGGCCAATGTTCAAATCTTACCTATTACTTTAAAAATTGTATAATTATCACGTGACATCTTATAACCCAACAATTATAAACCTAGCCCAAACTAATTTCTTATCCTAATACATCTTTCAAATCAGAACATCTATTATTTTATAATTAACAAAATCTGTAAACGCCAAATCCAGAATACTCCGTTTCAATTAACTTTATAACCCAAAGTGTATTAAACCGGGACCGTATTACCTGAGGACCCCAGGCTATTATGTTCATTAACACGAATAAAGATTTGGCGGAATGACAGGCTGAGCGCGGCCCAGTAAGGACCGTAAAAAATGTTAACTCCATTAATACTGTGCTCTAAAATTTACAGTACATGTACTAACCTTTTTAGTTCATGTACTAACCACTTACTTAAACCGAAAAATTATTCAAATTGCCTAAAATCCCAGTTAAATAAATACTAACCTTACAATGGCACAAAGACAAACAGGTATGATAAAATCAATTGTCACCTTGCAAAATGCAAATAAAAGTCTTAAAATCTTGTAATAACATTTCAATAGAACATACGCCGCAGTAGATTAAAATTCACCCCTATTAAAGATCGATTTTTAAACCAAGAAAATAGATTTTAAAAATGTTTAAAAATGTTTTGAAACCATATTATTATTATCATAATGATACTATAAGTTAAAAATAACTTAACAAGTTAAACTAAACTAAATGAAGTATATCAAAGCGAGTAGGGCCGTAAGGGTAATTTTTATTTTAAGTTGTCTCTGATAGTGATGCATATATAAATATATAATATGCAAGTTTTTTAGCTGCAAGGTCAGTCCTTTAATTTGTCTCCAGACAGTTGATGCTTCTTTCGGCGGAGAGTTTTCACTTTTCATCTAGTCTGTTGTCTGAAATAGGAGCTGATAATTTTAATAGTCAATCAAATATCAATAGAATCAAACAATTAAATTTGAAATTTTTATTTCACAAGTCTACTTCAAAACTCCCTTAACAAGTTTTAAAAAGAGCGACGTCTCAACAACCGCTATTTAATTTCAAGAGCTTAAGAAAGTTATGACTTAATATTAAAAATTGACTTTTGATACGCCCCCTTTATTCTTTATTAACGGTGCTGTATAGTTTTTGTTATTTAGGCATGTACCGTGGTATTTGTTTGAGCTGAAAGGTTCCTACTTGAGTCCGCACTATTTAGCTAAGATCTAACTGATTAGAATTAATTTGGATCGATATCACGAAGTACTACTATTACGATAACGATGCAAATAAGTGTAACTCTGACTAGACGTTTAGAGAACTATAAATAATTATGATGAATAATCTTTGAGGAAATGACCGTAGTTATACTGAAAACTGAGTTCTATCAAATTCATATTGAGAATGGGAACGGGTCTCAAATGCAAACACAAATACAATTGATTGTTTAGTTTCTGAAGTGGTACCTGTTCAAGTTCAAAGTGTGTGGTTTCCTCCGTGTCACCTTCGTTCATTCTGGTTTGCAGTTTACCAACTGTCCCTGCAGAGAGTAATGTGTTATTCGAAAATAAAATAAAAGTAATGTGTTATTTAATTAAGCTGAGTTTCACACAATCGCTGAATTAGAATAATACCTCATGAGACTATTGCATATTTATCTTTATCGAGAGTTTATTTATTGAGACTTTCTAATGCCCACGTAATTGAATGAAAGTTACCCTATCGATACTGAGAATAACCAATTAATGCTTACCGTCTGAACATCTTTCTTTCCGTGGTCATGATTCCTTCAAGTTTCTTCTCTCTTCTGTTTTTCTGAAATTTTAGATAGCTTAATAACTGCCTTACCAACCCTTTTATCTTTTTATGCTTAAGCACAATGTACATTTTCACAACGAATTTGTTTATTTATCTAGAAACATGATTCCTGAATCAATATTTTACTTGTCGAGATTTTTGTATTTAAATAACACAACATTTATATTTGAACATTGTACTCACTGATCACCGCCATACTCTGCTAAATAATCAAACTTTTATTTGTAGGTTCGTATGATATCTTGGGTAAGGAAGATACTCAAATAGCTAAAGTATTAACCTAAACCTATTCCAAAATTATTGAGTTATTGCCAGATTTCACGCCATTATTATGTTAATAAAGTTTTGTTGACCAGACAGAATTATAGTGTGGAATGTTTGCAGCGCCTCTGTATCGCAATCTCAAAATTTCTATTTTGCTCTGCGGTTTAGTTACCAAAGTAACTCGCGCTAATATATTCGAGAAATTCGCAGTATCTCTTCCTCGTGCATGAAATAAATATTGATTTAAGAGTTTAAATAATAATCTTATTAAGTGGGTTTTAAGGTGTTAACATACTTATGATGTCACAAAGTGGTGCATCATAGACAAGGCCAACTATCTCTCCATCCATACACTTCGCTTTCCCTCTTTTGTTGATGAAGCCTGTTTCGCATTGTACCGTCATCGGTGTTCCATGTGCTACAGGAAGTCCAGGCTCCGTCAAGGGTCGACCGAGTCCTCGGCCTCGGCCTCGGTTTTACCGAGGAATGGCGATTTTTCCTCGGCCTCGGCCTCGGCCTCGGTCAGGAGGACAATTCCTCGGTTCGCCTCGGCCTCGGTCAAAAATAGATTCGAAATTCCTCGGCCTCGGCGAAATTTGACGATTTTACCGAGGATTTGACCGAGGATTTTTGTAAGGTTTGTGAGGTTAATGTAAACGAATTTGTAAAATTGAAAATAAAACGACCAATTGACCAGGACACAAAACTAAAAATATCATAGTCTAAGATTCATCGTCTGATGAAATGACAATATCTGAGCACTCTGAATCAGAATAATCTTCTGTGCACAGCTCAGAAGAAGGGGGACAGTCCTCTTTATTTGGGGCTTCAAATTCATTTGGACAGGGGCCGAAGTTGTCCCCAAATGTTCCGATGTTCTTTTTGAGAAACAAGCACCCCTCAAAGTTTGTTGGCTTAAGGCTGAGGCGATTTAACTTCAGGATGTGCCCTGCTGTAGAAAACAATCTCTCTGGTGCTGCTGAGCTCGCCGGCGCAGATAGATATTTCCTTGAACGCTCAGCAAGGTTCGGATAGGGGTTGGCGACAATTGACCCCCCGACAATTGACCCCCCGACAATTGACCCCCGACAATTTACCCCCCGACAATTGACCCACGGCTGACCTTGACCCTGACCCAGGACCCAGGACCCAAGACCCAGGACCCAGGACCCTGACCCTGACCCTGACCCTGACCCTGACCCTGACCCTGACCCTGACCCTGACCCTGACCCTGACCCTGACCCTGACCCTAACCCTGACCCTGACCCAGGACCCTAACCGTAACCCTAACCCTAACCCTAACCCTGACCCAGGACCCTAACCCTAACCCTAACCCTAACCCTAACCCTGACCCAGGACCCGATCAATTGACCCCAGTGTAATTAAATGGGGGTCAATTGTCGGGGGGTCAATTGTCGTACTAAACCCTAGATTTCGCGACAATTGACCCCAGTGTAATTACATAGGGGTCAATTGTCGGGGGGTCAATTGTCGGGGGGTCAATTGTCGGGGGTCAATTGTCGGGGGGTCAATTGTCGCGGTACCTCGGATAGCTCTGCTTATTAGCATGCCCACTCCTGACTCTTGGCGAACTTGCCCCTTCATAATGATTGTAACGTGTGTACACAGTATAGTACACAGTACAATCTGATTAGGTACAGTGCGCTTTTCCTAATAAACAATGCCCTTTTTCCCAACAATTTTTCTGCCAAAATTCCTCGGCCTCGGCCTCGGCCTCGGTCAAAATTTGCACTCCTCGGCCTCGGCCTCGGCCTCGGTCAAAAAAAGAAACCTCGGTTGTCCTCGGCCTCGGTCTTAACTAACTGTATTTTCCTCGGCCTCGGCCTCGGTCGAAAATCCTGCCCTCGGTCGACCCCTGGGCTCCGTTGATACGACGTTTTTTAGGCTCAGTTCCTCGCAACCTTCGGTAGATATTATAATTTTAGAATGTCGTTTTTTCGCGCAACTAGTGAAGTCAGTAAACTGTCGTGAAATATCGTCTTAATCTAATATCAGTTTAAAATTATAGCTAAGTATAACTCATGAAGCTATGACATGATATAATTTGATAGTTTCTGAATAATGTCAGGAAAAGCAACTTAAAATTAATGAGTTCAATAGACTACCCAATTTTGCGATGATCACTATTTCATTCACGTAGATTATTCCCTGCTTATATAGTTCTACAGTGTCCCCAAGTTTACACCCGGAGGGGACATAGTCTACAGGTTCCGTGTTTTCATGGTACACTGTGTACTAGGGCCACCAATTACACCTCTCTCCCTGACAGGTACACGAGTCTCTAGAGCAGGTATAAGTGTTCTTGTTATATGGGTCCCAATAATGCACCACCTGCTTGATGCAGTGTACCTTATCTAGAGACACTCTAAACCAGGTCTCACTATCCCCTCCTGGTCGTGCCCGGGTGTTCAGGTCCCCGTCTATAGCATTATCTGCTCTAACCTTAGCCACGTCAGTCGCAGACTGAGACACAGAGGCAGGTTTTATCTCACCTGGTACCTCTGGTCTTAATGCACCTGAATACTACACAAAGTGCTTACAAGAGAGGTAGAAGTTGTGGCGATATAATTTGGTCTCAACGTATGCTAACCTCAGTGGTACTTAGAAAGCATTGGAGCTACCACAGAATGAGTATAGACATGTCAAGTGCCTTTGACACCATCAGCAGAGAAACAGTACTCAATGTTCTTGAAGATGCTGGCTGTACTAGTGATGAAATTAGGATGGTACGGCTTTACTATCAAACACAGTGTTGAAAGTAAAAGTCAATAATACTGTATCAATTGAGTTCCAAAGCACAACTGGAGCATTTCAAGGAGATGCACTATCAGGTAATCTATTTACTGTTGTTGAAGCCGCTGCACTTGTTCACCTCAGATCTGTACTCTCCCAAGTATCATCAACACCTTACCCAGTAAATCATCCAATCCCTAATCCTCCTATCTCAGAAGAATTCATGCCACTCGAAACAGGATACTCTGATGATATTGACTTTAATAACACTGAACTTGCTCCACTCAAAGAAATGCTTCCTATCGCTAAAGATATATTCCAGCAGTGGGACCTTCATATCAATTCTTCCAAGACTTAATTTGTCCATTTTTATTTAGCAGATCCTAAACCCACTGTTAAACGCAAGGTGATTGTTGGAAAAGTGTATAGAGGTGATGAAGAGTGGCGCTCTCACAAAACTTTAGGATCGTTGATGTGCACTGTTAAGGATATCAAGAATCGAATATTCCTTGGTAATGTTGCCTTTAGTAAATTTCAGAAAGTTTGGATGAAGAGCAAGATTTCAGTCCAAAGGAAGATCAAAATCTACGAGGCACAAGTAGTCTCTATTCTACTCTACAACTGCAACTCCTGGGCTGCACCACTAGCTTCGTTGAATGAACTTGATATTGCTCATCGCAAACACCTCCGAAGAATCCTCAACATCAGATGGCCTACTGGGGTTATTTCTAATGAGGCACTCTATGCTCGTTGTTATGTCACTCCCTTGTCTGTGAGAGTCTCTAAGTTTCGATGGAGAATGTTAGGACATATCTTAAGAGGACAGGAAGACTCACCAGCATACACCTCTATGTTATTTGCTATAAATTCTGATATTTTTATGGAAGGGAGACGGGGTAGACCATGTTTAAACTTATTAGATGTTATTAGAAAAGACTTGACTAGTAGAAATCTTGATATTAGACTTAAGAATTTGACTGATTTCGAGGACCTTAGATTTTTTGGCTTTAGATAGGGAGGAATGGAAGAAGTTAGAAGATGGTTGATGTTTTTGTTTTCTTTTTTATGCGTTTTGATATCTATAAGGTGCCTAGGATGCTCTTTTAAAGAGATATTTCGTACTTTGAAAGATTTACTACTACTACTTGATAATCTCATATCAGCGGACTTCGGGAGACTTAAAAATATTTGACAGAATCTAATCTAAAAGATTTTTAATCGACTGTATGATCCCTGTAATTCTGTTAGTGTTACGACATCACTGCGTGGAATTGATTAGGGACATTGATGTCCCTGGAACTCAGGAACTGGACACCTTATACATAAGATAAAACTATATGGAAAAGACAATAAACTCATTTCGATTACTGAGCACAGATTTGTGAAATATTAAAGTCTGTCTCTAAAAATATTATTTTTCACCATAAGTTTTTCCTTAAACAAAAAAAATAATGGTAAGAACTAATGGTAAAGAAGAAGACTTTTATAAGCTCCCCGACGCGATACACTTGGTCAGGATACTAGGATAGCGTTAACCCTTTAAGTTTATGTGCAGCAGGCATCAATCGAATAATTTGTACGCTGTTCAGTGTTCTAACGAGATACGAGAGCGTGCAAAAGAAAACCCTGACCCTAACCCTTAAATAGTGTACTGATCTACAAGAAAAGGACCGAGGTGATCTTTGTGTGTCACGTGTACCCATCGCCTTGCAACCGCCTTTGACCTGATGCCTCTTACGAGGTTCTTAGATAAGCTGGTAACTAATGCACGATTAAGCTCGTGAGTTGGGACAGCCTAATGATTTGTGAAAGAACCAGGTCTCATCTTTTTCAATAAAAAAAGGTGAGGGATCGTGAATGGAGCAGATAAAGATCATTTAAAGATTTAATGATATCATGCTCACAAAATACTTACAGTTACAGCCCAACAGGCAACATACCTACTACCTAGTACTAAGATAATGATCCCACTCGTGAATTTTGAAATTCTGACTGGACCGAATTTTATTACCGAGAGTTTATCAATATCATCTTCGCAAAAAACCATATTTTGTGAACCTGTACAACCTTATTAACTGGTTAACTGGACAAAGGAACAAACAGTGCAGTTAGGAAATAGCGCAAGTAAAAGAGCGCACAAGAGATTCTATGTGAGTTTTAATTGTTTCCTAAATAACCGCGTCATTCTATTCACTACATTCGACCCATTCAGTGATCAGAACCGGCGTCGAGCTCGAGCTCGCAGCCCGGCTAATCGTTTCCTATATAACCGCGTCATTCTATTCACTACATTCGGCCCATAATGTTATTAGGACCGAGCTGTTAAGAATCTTAATCGCCTCTTCCAGGGATCCTCCAGTCTAAGTCAGCCTCCCTCGAATACCCCGCGAACTATTACGATTTCTCGTGGAAGAGGCTGGTATTTGCCGAGTGCAGTAATGAAAACCGATTAAACCCGCCTGGACAAAGGGACACACAGTGCTGTTAGGAAATAGTAGACTGAGATGTTTTACATCAGTTACATTACGATAACTCCATAGTAATTACAGAAGTACCTCGCTATAAGTAAAACGCCCCTCGCTATAACGCGGGCCGAAAAAGGAAATACAGACACAGTGGCCACAGTCCACTCTACCCAATTTTGGGGTTTGGTAAAAACAATCACAGAATCTTAACTATTCTCAAATATAATGTACTTGTTTGTAATTGTTGCAGATTCTCTGGCAATGAAGAGAACAAGTTAAAATTTGACAAGATAAGCAAAGGTTGCTGGAAGAGCATTTTGATCGGTTTTGTGGCAATTGTGTTGTGTTTAAAGTGTTTTAATTTTATGAGTTTAGATTGAAATTGGCTAATCTCCTATGAATTGAATACAAATAACACACGTTAGTGCCGACGTTTCGCCTCCATGGCTTCTTCAAGGCGGAACAAAAACTTTGTTACATAGTGACCTGGTAAATATCCAAATTAATACATAAAACTCTGAGAAACATTAAAAATAAAATGGGAAGATTCTAAGCGGTAGAAAATTTTTCAAAGCAAAAGATAGATGTTAGGCCAAAGAATCTAGAACTGTCCAATATTTGAGAGCTAGACCAACGTACACAAACCAACAACAAAAATAGCTTCCTACTCCCTAACATTTTCGGGGAAACTGAAAGGATGCCACGTACATAAATGTTGATGACATTCACATGATAGCCCATGTGGTCTTTTGCCACGAGTCTGCTTCAGGTGAGAGCTGAGTGTTTATTTTAGGAAGTAACTGCTTGATATACAGTGATTGCCAGATCATTCGGTCTGCATAATCCTTACATACTTTGAGGACTTCAAATTTAAATGGTTCGATAGGAATTTCTTTTATTTCAGGGTGTGACATGAGATAATGTTTCCCCATGGCCGTCTTGTTATTTTTATTCCTTACAGATTTTAGGTGTTCCCAGCATCTGTTGCGTTTGAACCTGCCTGTTTCACCACAGTACTTTGCATTGCAGATATTACATGTCAGTTTGTACGCTATGTTCTTCTGCATACATAGATCATCACAATCATAGCACTTTGAAGCACTCTGTTTGTTATATGGTGTAGGGTGTAGTGCTGATCTAGTGAGTATCTCTCCCAGTTTCTTGTCCGGATAAAATGATACTTTGGTTTTGTCCAATAGATCATTTTGACGTAGAATCTGATATACTTTCCGTTTGTGGTATTCATTAACATATGGGAGGCTTAGGTACTGTGTGATTCTCAGTCGTGTCTGGTTAGGTGGTTTATCTTTGTTTATTTCCCTCGTCAACCTCTCTATAACACTGGGTGTAAAATCGTTGGAGAGTAACATGTCTTTGATTTTATTTACACCACGTTGTTTGAATTCGTCTGTAGACCCGTTTCTCACTGCTCTTAACAACTCGTTCCTAGCACTATTCATAATAGTACTTCTCGGATGTCCAGAGTTGTAGTTGAGGAATATGCCCAAACTTGTCGGTTTTATGAAGAGTTCGAATTGTGGTTTATCTGAGTTCTCTTGCAAGTGGATAGTGAGGTCTAAGAAGTCTATTTGTTTAGGGTTAGCTTCATATGTGAACTGAATTTTCGGGTTAAGCGTGTTAACATACTTAAAGAGTTGACTGACGTCATTTTCTGTTCCTTCCCCTATAGTGATACAGTCATCAACATACCTGTTCCAGCAATACACAGGCATGAGATTTGATGGTCTATCTCCTGGTTCAGCTTCACTGTATGTGAAATCTTGTTCCAGTAATGGTTTCTCTACTGTCAAGTATACGTAAATGATGGCAAATGGTGGGGCTAGTTTTACTCCCATCCCTAGTCCTTCCGTTTGTCTATAGAATTGTTCATCAAATCTAAAATATGCAGACTGAGTCAGTTTTAATTTTATGTTTCATTGGGCTGTATGGGATGGATATTTTGTTGATGTGATTAAAACTTTCTTTTAAGGAATACTCCTAGCTAACTACCTTATCGGACCTTATTTGGACGGACGTTAATTGAACGCTGGATCGAGCAAGAGGCCCTAATATAACGTTCATCTTAATGTCCGTTCAAATAAAGTCCGTTCATTTAAGGTCCGTATAAGTTAAAGTCCGTTGAAATTTTTTCAAAAATTCTAACTTTTCGTCCAGAATATGACAACTATGAGAACTTTATTATGCCGTAAGTTAACAACGGAACGGTTCTCCTTGGTCTGCCGGAGGCACAGAAAACTTTACTGGTATATGATGTTTTCAAGGGTCACTTGGCGAAAAAAGTTAACGAAATTATGGTAGTCAATGACATAGTTCATGAGCTAGTCCCCGCCAACATGACAAACTTGTTCTAGGCTATAGATATTATTATTACGGTAAATCGTTGTGCCAAGGACATTGTCCGACGTTGTTATAGTTCATATTACTCTGGGGAGGTAATGAAACAGTGCTAGGAAAGCTCCACGTGATGTTAAGGTTAACCTAAAGTTGTCTAAGATAAAACCACTTCACGCCGAATGGCTTGAAAAAGTTAACACTGAAATGCAGGACCGGGGTAGTTTCATAAAAAAAGGTTTCCATAAAGCTAAAAATCACTGATGCTTTAAGCATGGACTATTTAGTATTTCATGCACGAAAACCCATTTGATGAAGATGATGTGATATTAGACACTGATCATGTACACATATTTTAAAATGTTTACTGCTGAACGACTGCTTTTCTTACTTACTGTATAAAAAATGGATTTAAAAATCGTTTGCTGAAATAAAAAAACGTAAAAAAAAAGAAAAAGAATTCGGATTTTTGATGGCTTTGAATGCCTTCTAGCGTTCATATTAATGTCCGTTCATAATTATGTCCGTTCATTTAATGTCCGTCCAAATAAGGTCCGATAAGGTATCTCTGATAAATACGCAGATAGCAGAATTAAACATGCCAGAAACACATGTATTTCTCAATTTCTGCCAGATCCTGCTTACTTGCTTATCCTGACATATAAATATAATAGTATGTACTTGACAGGGATCAGCTACACGGGATTTCCGACTTTTAACTATCAGTCCAAAGTATCTTAAATGATAATTTCAATAAATCTGTGTGTGTAGGAAATTTCCGAGCGGCTATATGAAAAAATAATAGTCGTGGTACAGAGTGTACGGACCTTATGATCATGGAATGCGGTGCCTAATAATGACCTAATTATCCATGAAAACTGATTATGCGATTATGTGTTACTGGCTCAGCGGGTTAATCATCCTACCCTTTTTAACTGCGGCAGTGAAATCCCGACCGAAGTGATTAAAAGTTAAATCGACTTTTAATTAACGGGTTAAAGTATATTACATATTCTAAACATTTTGTTGCATTAATGTAGTCTTAAACGAGTTTGTTGAATTAATGTTGTTTTAAATGAATTTGTTGTCTTAATGTTGTCTTAATGTTGTCTTATTGTTATCTTAATGTTGTCTTATTGTTGCATCGGTGTTCGTGCAAGTGGCCCGCGATAGATTGCTAATCTAATATGAAGACTATGGCTTGTGACTGCAAGGTCAAAAGAAAATCGCGATTATTTAGGTCAAAAATCGCGGCGACAAGCCAAACTAGGCAAAATCGTGGCGAAAATATCGAAAATCGTAGCAAAAGATAATGTATTTGCACGAATAGAATTATGGATTATGGGTAAACTGGTTTGTAGGGTTATGACTTGCTAGTTGGTTTGTGTGTACGACTTATAAAAAAGTAGAGGTGGCGGCATGTTGCCAGCATTATGGTATCCTTTGTATACAAAACTTATACGTTTTTCACTATCACTATGTTCGTAGAAATATTTCCTTTACCCTCGTGAGTTTTTGTCCATATTGTGTTCGCAAAGGTATGTTATAAAGTTATAATATAAGATATAAATTAATTGTCTTAACAATTGATCAGTGTTCTCATTGTTCCAAATTTCACTAACAAATTTGTCGCGGAGATTGGGAAAAATTGCAATTCCGCACGTGCCGCGATTCCGCACGTACCGCGATTCCGCACGTGCCGCGATTTCCTTTTGACCTTGCTGTTGTGAGATAACAGATCCCAAAGCTGAAAGCTGTATGTGAAGCTTGGTCAGAATATCAATCTGCGTCGTAGACACGTCTGCAGATGATGTCTATTTCGTCTAGTCTAGTCTATTAGACTCTACAGTCTACGTAAATAGACTGTTTTGGGAAAATGACAGTTTGAAGGATCTCATGCAATACATGACAATCAACGTCCTTACTAACATCATTGTCGGTGCCGTAGCTCAGTGGTTATGGTATCCACGTTGGCAGAGGTCCCTGGTTCGAACCCCGCTCGTGGCGAAAATTATACAAATGGTATCTCTCAGTTCTATCTGCGAGATCGGTCTAGTTATCCACCAAGCTGCAATTGGTACAGGGCGTAGGCCTTGGAAACTACTAATTAATTTATGGCTGCTGTGATGGGCTCCTCGTGCAGAAATGCATGTTAATATCTATCAAATCGCTTACACTCGTGTGAGCTTGGAGAAGTATCATGGGCGGGCGTTGCCAGGTAACCATGGCTATTCCGTGAATGGAATTAGCTTCGTATTTTTTGTTTTTATTTTCTTTACTAACATCAAGTGAAGATCGGACATTGCAAAATATATAGTCAGGAAACTGGCCATAAACTTTAAACTGTTTCAGTCTTCATAGTGTTACTATATAGTGCTGTTACTGCTGTATAGTGTTAACATAGCTGTTACTGCTGCATAACTATTAACTATATCACAATTCAGAGTCATGCGAGCAAATATCACAGTAAATCTTGTTTTTTTTAATAACACGATATTATAATATTTCCTGTTCTATCACATAAACACATAATGGTGATAAATATTTCCAGTTTTTAACCGTTAATCCGGGAATTTTTTCTCCCGTCCCGTTCGAAGAAGAGGAAGACAATAGATTAAGAAGAAGAAGAAAATGATGACTAGAATTAGAGAAGCAAATAGCGTATTCTATGTGGTGGTCGAAGTAAAATACTTCTTCTGTAAGACGCTCAGAGGACGCAGTAATCGATTTTTCAGACATTATTAGTGGAAGACGGAGGTGGACAATTTTATTTGGAGAGTTCAGAAAAACAATTCAACGGCTCAATGGTAATGTTAAACGCTTGCTACAAACAAGCAATGATAAGTTACGACAGTCAATAGGGTGCGTACTCTATAATACTTAGAGACTTAGATTCTTATTATTAAACATGGGTAGCTCATAATGTGGGAACTGCAGATATACGTATGAGATTGATGCATCCTAGCATAATATTAACTTGATTCAGTTCACATTTTTCAGTAGCTTAATTAACGAGCGGTCTGTAGACTTTGTGACTAAAATTATATTCAATGTTAATTCTTTAACAAAATTTCGAAGCTAAGTTAGAATTGATTGCACACAAAATTATCACTAACTAAAGATCTAAAGTATCTTATATCATACATTTTTATTGTAAAATAATCTAGCAAATAAACTGTTAAAATCAATATCAATCATTCAACTCCATTGCGATTCCATTTTATTCAAGTTTTTATCGCAAGACAACAATGTATACAGAAAATAAAAGCCAGCTAGTCCCAAACAAGACCATGGTTACTCTGCGACAGAAAAACTCTTCCTTCATATTCAGTAGAAATACCACCACACAGTCCCAATCATGAGATTGCAGTCACTAATAACCAAACAAAACCACTTCAAACCTCATCAACATTTACCTCCCCGTATTCCAGAAACTTATCCTCGTAGCGTCGGGGGTTATAACTCCCGATCAGCCGACACAGCGGGGAACACACATCCAGCAAGCCAAAGAAAAAGAGAACCCCTATCCCGAACACAAAGACCATGAGAGCCACCGTGTTAGAACCTGATCCAGCACCAGGTTCCTGGTGAACTGGTAGGGTGATGTTGGTCATGCTCAGTGGTACTACCAGTGGTGATAGTCGTGATCAGCAGAACAACAAAAGAAAACAGCTCACTTAGAAAAGAGAAACTAAGATAATTGACGCCTGAGAACGGTAGAGCCGAGGTCTGTACAGTAATACTAACATAACACCAGAACTTAATAACGCTGCAATGACTGTGAGGGAGTGAGTCACCTGCTGAAATAATATTTCGTTCTGATGAGAGCGTGAATCGTTCAGGGGATTACTGACTTTATACTGCATACCACATAGGATAACTCCGCAGTCATTCCTGGTACTACTGACTTTATACTCTGCAAGACCGCACCACACGAGGAGTATGGCTCAGCTGGTCTCTCTGTAATGGTCTGTCTACAGAGCAACAGCACCGTGTCATGATGTCATAATAATCACTACATCACTAAAGCTCTTGATAATCTGTCTCTCTACAGATCCACTCACACGTCCCCATACTTCAGAGCTCTGTCCTCGTATCTACGAGGGTTGTAGCTCGTAGCCAGTCTGCAGAGAGGCGGGCAGATCTCCATCAGGAAGAAAAAAATTAAGCATGCCACTCCCACGCCGAATATAAAGAGGGTCAGCATGTCCGTGGAGGCTATCTCGTCCTCGTGCGGTGGTGTCGTCAAAGTCTGCTTCATAGTGATCATACCTTCGGCTAGATAATAGATATTTGCTTAGCATCACGTATCATGAAACTATGGATCAATTTAACAAAAATATGGTCAAGATTTAAAATGGCTTATGATGCCTTTATATGCTACCACACTGTCGCTTGCGTGCACAAAAGTCAAAAGTCTAATTATTTCGGTTACGTTAGAATATCGGCCAGGAAAAGATGGTCGCAGAATCGGAAATTGGTCCAATCTTTATCTATACCTCCTAAAACATACCATCGACGTTTAAAACATTTGAATTTAAACAAAAAACAGTTGATCAGGTTGTCATATTGTCATATTTTTAAAGCATCTAATCGTCGTGATCATTAGCAAACGAAAAATGACGCACCAAATGACAAGATAAGTGAATTTTTAATAAACTTAGAGAATTATATTTCTATAAAATATTTAAGTAAACTACCCGCTCACTAACAGCCATAACCAGACCTATACACACTAAACATTTAAAACAGTAAAGATATACACTAAGAACAAGAAGCTGTAGAGCAGTGTGTTTGATACTAGATACACCAGAGCCACACAGCAAGGATGGAGGTGTTGGTCCAGAAACTATCCTAACAGGTGCCTCACAGAACCCGTCTTCAAGTCTATTTTTATTCTCAGCCATGCTACAGAGCCCACAGTTTTACATGTAAAATTACACATCATATTTCACGAACCCCAGGTTTAAGTGTTCATAAACACATCGAAGATATGGCGAAGTGACAGGCTGAGTGTCGTTCTGTAAAACATATTTGGATACAGTTTGCGGTGGTTCACTGGCAACATATAAAGATATAAGTGTGGTGGGTGCGAAATTACAAGCTATTGCATAATTCTAATATTGCACTTTTTGCATCATCAGCCGTTATTTGTTCTATTAAAGGACCAGTTAACTGAAAAATTTGTAGTCTCCAATTTGGCTAAGATTTAAATCAGCTGTGACAAACTGGTAAAGAATCGTATCGCCGAAAGAACCAACTCTCTAGCGTACGTGTAACGCGTGTTATTGCAATAATAAGCTGTGGCCTCGTGACGTCACGAAGTCCCTCAGTGCGCGCTGGCATAGCGTAATACGTTGCAAATGTTTATCGTTGTCATTAAAACACGTGTAACTCACTCAAATTTTAGAATTATGACTATTACCCTAGTTCTCCAAAATCCTTATAGTTTTGGCTATCATCCTAACTAAAGGAATAGCTGATTAGATGTACAGTGCTCACGTCATGATTTTAAACAGTGATATAGGTTCTTGAACAGTGGCGGGTGAATGTACGGTTAGAAAGTTTCTGATATTACAGTTCTTATGTCATATGTGATAATTTTGGATTGTTTTCATTGCTTAATTACACAAGCAGGGAGACTGTACCGATTATTTTTCCCCAGTCCATGAAACTCTAACGAATTTAGAAAGGATCTAGATAAGTAGGAGTTTATTCAATTCCGAGAGCAATTATATTTATAGCATAGCGAAATTTCTAACTTTAAATCGTATGTGTCAGCCAGTACAGGAGACAAGAAGTCTGGCTACTTTACGGCCGTTCCTCTGGGACCATTAGTAGAAGTAGCTTCTATCAGAACAGTGCCGTGGGAACAGAATTCCCGCCAAAATACCCGGTCTACCAAATAGTAATAGTGATGGGAGTGTACGGTGTGCGATGTGTTTTGAATTAGACTTACGGCTTACCTAGTTGTTATCCTAATTGCATTATCATCGGTACATAACATAAATAAACTACTGGTAAGTTTAAATACCAAGTGCAAACGTGTTCAGTCAATCGACCTACTGAACAACTATAGAATTTCCAAGACCCTATTATTCTTTGGCCACATATTACGGCAGTCGGCACGATCGATTGTTAGATGGTTAAACGACCAACGTTAATCTATACAATTCTAAAACTATGAGCTAGCACTTTAATCTAAAAATACACTTTTTATATTACTCCTGATTTTTACATTTCACGTAAAACATTGTCGCCACAGGTTTATCATGGACACTAACAGCTTAATTTGAGATAAATGACTTATGAGTTTCTCTAAAGTTAACTCTAAGTCTAAAGTTGTGTTCAGTCATTTATGGACATTTATGGAAATGAACCTGCAAATGTTCAGATACTCACGAAACTTTGCACAGACCTTCCCGAAGGTATGAATAAACGATTTTCGTTTGGAGACATTTTTTTGACAGTGGAGAAAACCCAGGAGGGCCACGCCCATATTGACCCAATAACGTAATCGACCCCTTGTTTCTGAAGGTCGTAGAGACTTCAAAATAGGCTTAAACGAAGCCGCATATGCATGTTTATATAGGAGTTATTGAGCAACACATGGCCTAAAATCCTTACTTTTCGAGAAATTCGCCAAAAACCATTTTGGGCGTGGTGCTGAGCCCATTTTCGATAGGATCGTGATAGAGTCTTTAGACAGGGTGCAAAAGAACCGGAATTAGCATATTAATATATGACTTACGAACAAACATATGCCTTAAAGTGCTTACTTTTTCAGTTATTGGCGAAAAACTGATTTTCGGTTCCAGAAATCATGCAAAACTATGGGTATCTGGTAAATTGGGCTATGAAGGCCCTAAAGGTTTTTGAATGTGTGCAAATTGTGCAGAATAGCCATGTTTATATACAACTTATGAAGCAACATGTACCCTAAATTACTTACTTTTCGAGTTATTCGGGGAAAACATTGTATTATGTCCATTTTCTACCTGTAAAATACAGTCTCACGAGCTCTTCTGCGCGCGCAAGGGACTTCGTGACGTCAAAATAATACAAACGCTATTTACACGCGTTAGAGAGCAGTTAGAGATTTAGGAATTTCGACTCGTTGCTTAGTTTGCTATTTGTCACAATCTGTCAAAATATGAGGATAACTTTTTTTTCAGTTAACTGGTCCTTTAAGTTTGTGAACTTCAACTTGGCAAAATTGTGTACAATGAGATAAGATTGACATGTCCATTAATATGGTTAGGGTCAAACGTTCTACATTAAAAACATCGGAAAGTACATAGAATAAAAAACATAATATACAGAAAAATTGTTCTTCTTAAGATTATTCTATTCTAAGAAAGTTCTTTTATATCATTATTATCAGAAGGCAAGTTAATAAATATAATGCATTGACTTATAAACAAACTTCTAACACCTAACAATAACAATATTGCCAATTGTAAGACTCGGAACACTTTTAAGAAGAGTTCATTTAATTTTAAAATAAATCTCATTCTGAAGATTTGTGGGGATTGTTTTTTGTTTATTATGGTGTTTTCAATTTTATTCTCATTTTCTTGTATATATACACCAATGTGTTTGATCCAATTGCCAATATAAAAAGTAAATTTACCCAAAAGTCAAAAAGTAAGTGGGTAAATTTCCTTTTTATATTGGCAATTGGGTCAGACATTCACATTACCATTGTAATTTGACTTTTGAATAATTTAATCCGATTAATCTGTTTAATGTTACGAGCTAGGATAGGGGGTTTTCATTTCGATATAAACTGTACGAGGCATTGTTATAGAGTGCAAATATATTCAATACTATATTTCAATGTGCATTAAACATCTCACGACTAATGACAGTTAGACAATTCTTTTGTTGAATTACCCACATTTATTTTGTAGCTTTAATTGATCGTGTCATCTTACGCTCTCCAACAAGTGCCGGCAAATATTGGCGTCTACATTCCCACTTGGGTTATAAAAGAAAATGTATAGCGTCACCGTCAAACTCTTAGTCTTACATTAATGTTCATATTAAAACAATTGACTAGACACATATTCTTATGAAGTATGAAGCTAAAAAATGTTTTATTGATTATTGATTTTGAATAAAAACTATGGTGGGAATCACGATTATGGATGTCAGAAAAGCTGCGTTCCAAATACAGGAACTGGATCGAGTGGTACTTGATTTGACATTTGTCGGGAAGCAGTGGAATAAGCTGATACATCACATTCTTTAATAATATCTTTGTATAGTTTTGTCAGTATTATTTCTACTTGCACTTATTTTACGAACTATTTACTTATTTTACGAACTAGAAGTAGAAACTATACTATTGCTATAATTACTATACCTGCGTTCCAAAAATAGGTATAGTAAAACCCCGATTTATCGCCCCCCGCCCCCCCCCCCCCCCCCTATTTACCGCAAACCACGATTTACAGTGCAGCTATTTCCTTCCCTCAAATAGGGCTTAAGAGTCTGCCCACACTACGCCATGTGGCGACGGGCCACATGGCCCGATTAACCTAAACACACTGTGCAACTTGGCGTGGATTTAGCAAATCCGCGTCTCTATTCAGAGGCACGGATTTCCTGCCCACACTACGCCATGTGGCGACAGGCCACATGGCGTGGGTCAAAAGGCACAGTGTGTTTAGAGCTCCTGCCATGTGGCCCGTCTATCTAAACACACTGTGCCACTTGGCGTGGATTTAGCAAGGGGAATAGAGGCACGGATTTTTAAAATCCGTGCCTCTATTCCCCGAGAGTTTCCACGCTAACTGGCGGGAGCTCTAAACACACAATGCGCAGCTCGTTGTGTGAATCCGGTGACTAGTGGCGGGAGCTCGAAACACACTGTGCCTTTTGACCCACGCCATGTGGCCCGTCGCAACATGGCGTAGTGTGGGCAGGAAATCCGTGCCTCTGAATAGAGGCGCGGATTTGCTAAATCCACGCCGAGTGGCACAGTGTGTTTACTGTTTAGGTTAATCGGGCCATGTGGCGTGACTACTTACGCCAAGTGGCACAGTGTGTTTAGGTGAATCGGGCGATGTGGGCAGACCCTAACATGCATAATGTGAACAAACAAAACCCCGATTTACCGCAAACCCCGATTTCGCGGTTGTTTCCTCATTCCTTTTTCCCAAACTCCGCGGTAAATTGGGGTTTTACTGTACTCATGGGCCCTGGGGTGTTGCCTGATCTTATATCGTTTTGCAAAAACAGTATTCCCACAACAGGACATAGGGTAATAGTATCTTATCTAACTTTTGCGAAAGTGTTAGTGTTACAAAGCAGTGTTGCGCAACAAAACTGTGGCGGTCCGCGGCACTTGATTCATGATTTAATAATTTTCAGAGTGGCAAGAAGCGGTGGAATAAAAATACATGACATGCTTTTGGCACTTGAGTCATGGATCGGGAAAATTTATAATATTTACAAATTTATTTAATTAAATAATTTGAGATGACGACTAATGACTGTTGGTAGGTAGTGCGCCATCGACAGTGAGCCGCGCGTGCCGACTGTAGGATGGTTTTTTAGCGCTAATTTCGGCCAGCACAATTTTCTTCAAACAAATAGATATTAAGTATCCTTCCCGACCTCCGATTGCACCAAAAATTGGTAAGCTTACTCATAGACTTACAAGAAAAGTGTCCGAAAAGTTTAAAGCATATCCAACCATCAGACATTATGTTACAGCTAAAAGCAGCGTATTTTGCTCCATTTTGATCACTATATCAACTCCGATATCCACCAAATTTTTCGGACAGTTGTGAAAGCCCTATTGGAAGGTCGTCGCCAATTTTCAGAATGATCTCATTCAAGGAACTGAAGATATATCCAAATAATACGACAAAAATCAACGAATTTTGTCAAATTTGGTCAAATTACGCGAGTTTTACAGCTAATTTTGCTCCAAAAGCCGCGCACCATCAAATATGGCACCTAGGCGAAACTCACGTACTGATCTTTCCAAAAAAGGTATGACAAATTTAGTATCGTGAAAATTCTCACAGTCTCTAGAAAACAATGGTACAAAAAATTTTAAAATCCGAGCAAGTTTATTTTTATGGTGCACCTCCTACTGTTGGAATTTAAAACTTCTTTTGCGATAAAATTTGCGTAAACAGTTCAAATAAATAAAACGAGGTTATCTAATTTTAAATAAAAGTTTAATCGGCAACTAAAACGAGATTTAGCAAAAGTTTAATGTGAACACGTGAGGATGTGGTTTATATTTGGCAAAGTTTTATAATTTCTCAGTTCATTTTATTCGGTGCGTACTGGTGTGGCTTGTTTTGCTCTGCTCGCAATGAAATTGACAGGCTGTATTACTGTAAAGTGTGAGTACAATGTACAACTACAATTAGCCCCGCCTGCCCGCCAGATACCATATATCTCTGATTCTAGCTAATGCCTAATGACTCCCTTTATAATAGTTGCTCGAATCTATATTCACTACGTAAGTACGTAGCCACTAGTGTCCACATATATGCAATATGATTACGCACTATGATTTTTTTGTAGGTTTACAACCTACCAGGACGCGCGCCGAGTTGGACTCGTCGACGGTCAATATTAAATATATGGAACAAATATGTTTTACGAGTATCACCCGTTAATGATTTTTGCATTGTGGCATGGCTGCGGCTGCAAGTTCTGGCTATTTTTACGTCACAATTCAAACAGCCTATGACTATTTGTAGTAGAGGCTATTACGGGCATGAATTGAATGTTTTGCTCGATACGCTATACTAAAAGACTCCGGATACACCTTAAATGTATTTTTAATCGTAGAATCGATTAAAAGTGGTTATGGAAGTTTTGATTGCAGATTGAGTTTCCCGGGTAAAATCGCGGTCGCAATTTTTGGGCCAAAAAAAATATAAAATAATTTAAATATATTAAATATAACTCTGGCCAAAAATTCATTTTAAATGGAACCAAAATTTTAGGTGCGCCGCGCATATTTTCGAAAATTTACACCGTAGTTCTAGTTTGAAAATCGAGCGCTAAAGCAAATACTGTCATATTTTCACAAGATTACCTTAATAGTTTCTTAGTGTTATTGTTGCATTTCAAAACTCCTTTTCACTCTATTTGGTTATCTTTTTGATGTGTAATTTGATTACTAACTCTGTTTTTAAGTATCCTTATTGATGTGGAGTACCCATTCATACTATTTCATATCCTTTTTATCATATGCTTTATCCTCTAAAGTCGGCTCTATTTGTGACATACTTCTTATGGTCATTGTAAAGTTTGCTTTGCCCAAATTTGAGTGCCAAAATTGGTACAATTTGACCGGTTGAGCTATTTAGTGAGCTAGCATGCCACCTGGTGTTCACCCTTTGTTAATATTTCACCCAGATGGAAAAAAATGTTCACTGGACACTTTAACATGTAATCTATATGTGTTACTCAGCCAATGTGGAGCATATCAGTGCTTCAAAGTGACATTTTAAAACTTTTTGCAATCTCGTTGGTAACTGAATCTGGCAGTCAAAACAGGTTGAGACTCTCAGAAAAAGGTCCCATCTACACAGAAAGCCCCGGTTGAGACAACTTTTAATGCTCAGCCTGTGTGGAGCAGTAGCTTGAAAGTTAGGCAATTTTCAAAACCAAAAATCATACACTTAACAGTCAAGTTTTTGGTTGAAACTCTATGAACTTATTAGCTGAAACCCTTCTCAAGAGTTTTTGACTATTTTCGATAACACACCATGTCTCAACCGACGTGGAGCGAGGTTTTGGCAATGTAGAAATTTGTAAATTTTTAATTTATTAGCTTTTCATAATGCTTTTGTTTAGATCTGTAAGATTTTTTTAGCTTGGTAACTCTTACTAACTCTATTTTGAGTACTGAAACGGATATTTATATTCAGTACACTTCTCTCAACCCTGTGGAGCCCAAAATGGTTAAAAATTTGCCAACTTTTAAATTCTTTCTGGGTTGAGATAAAGTGACTTCTGTGATTTACATCTCGACTCCTGTATCTATATTTTCACCGTTGATGCAGACTCTTTAGTCGAGAACAGCCTATCTCAACCATGTGGAGCAAAAAGAGGTCTTCCTTTTGATCGATCGAGACAACTTTTAAGTGCTTCATGGGATATTATTTTTATTCATTCTAGAGAAAATATGTTATAATATTGGTGGTCAATAAACTTACTTCACGGGAACTATTCAGTGCTCAACCTGTGTGGAGCAGAGATGATTTCTGTTGTATTATATTTTCGAAGCTCACTACTTCATTCTACAACTGCATGCAAGAGAGATCTTCATCAAATGTTAGGCAGTTGAGGAATCCCGTACATGACATGTCATTTCTAGCTCTGCTCCACTCTGGCTGAACAGTTCTGGAACATCAATCATGGTAAGAAAAGTATTTTTAAATACTTTTCTAAAAGTATATCAGTAAACTTTAAATTGCATTACGTACAAATTGGCTACAGATCGACCATCATGGAGACTCTTTTTACCGTAGAAAAGCCTGTTGCTCCTCACGGTTGAGCATATTGTCTTTTTCTATGGTGGCATATTTCTCTTTAAAGGACACAGTACTACATACATCAACAGCTTCTTAAGTATTGATGATATCATTCCTCCTTTATCCTAATATAACAACACTGATCCTTACAAATAGTTGTGTTATCAATCTATCATTCCATTCTGCTCCTCTCTGGTTGAGCCTATTAAATACAATTTTTCAATCTGTTCTGCTAGTAATTGTTTTTGGTAGGTCACATGGAGGCTCTCCCTGATGCAATTGAGATTGGCCCTTACCGTAATATTGTCATCCATACTGGAATCAACAGTATTAACTCCCGGTCTCATCCACGATCAGAAGCCTACCTCCTCCATGTCCTCGAATCCAAGTGCAGAGACATTACTGAAACCTACCCCAAATCCAAAATCCACTTGTCAATGTTACTTCCAACTAGACTAAACTCTCTAAATAGAAAAGTTGAAAGCTTTAATCGGGGCATCCTCGATGTGTCTTATCAGCAAAGAAACATTTTTATTATTGATAACTCTATTTTTGGTCGCCAGCTCTCTGATGAGTATGGCAGATGGGATATTGCTGCAAATGGCCCTCTTACCTCAGATATTGTCCACCTTGGTAAAAGTGGTATCCGTAAATTTGCTGCGAATATTAAGGAATCTGTAGCTGGCAGAAGGAGTAGCCAGTCTAGAGCACGTTTTAACACCAGTCAGGGGAACTTCGGCGGAGCGGTAGGCGCCCACCATAATTATGATGATCAAACAACCACAAATTACTAAGAATGTTTGCAAGGGATGCAATAAATTTATCTCAACACACCACAAAATTTTGAACTGTAGCTCCTGTGGAACAGTTACTCACTCTAAATGTGCCAAAAATCTCTTCCAATACAGCCACACCAATGATAGCTGGCAATGCTACATCTGCATCGCCAGCTTACCACAACGGTACTGCCCATTTGCTTCTGCACTTATACGTGACAAACATGACCCAGTCCACCTTGATGAAATTGAAGATGTTTCTGAAATCAATGAAATCCATAAAAGCTGTAAAAATTATGATCATAAAAGCTTTAAGAACCTCATAAAGCTGTATCATAGAAATGGGCAGAACCTTACTGGTATTTTTAACAATATTGATGGAAATGCTGCAAATTTTGATACATTTGTCACAGAAATCTCACAGTACAGTCATCCACTCTCGTTTATTGGCTTGGCTGAGACAAATATTGATGCAAACCTCAAAGACCTGTATAGGATACCCGGTTATCTCTCTGAATACACCAATAAATTACGTGACAAATCTAAAGGTAGTGGAGTGGGAATTTACATCAATGAGTCACTTACTTACACCCGTATTGATAAACTATGTATGTGTACCCCTAACCTTGAATCAGTGTTTGTCTCCATAACAAATGTTGGCAGGCCCCAAACAGTTGGCGTCCTATACAGACCACCTGGTGGATCTGACAAAGATGCCCTACACGAATTTGAGAGCCTTCTTAATCAGGTTCCTGATAGGAACGTTATCCTGCTTGGAGATTTTAACTTTAATCTATTTAATAAAGGCTCTGCCAGCTTTGAAAACATTTTATATGGAAATAACTTCATCCCACTTATATCACTGGCAACGCACCATAAACCAGGCTGTGTCCCATCGCTTATTGACAATATTCTGACAAACTCCACTGACAATATTGTGTCAGCTGGACTACTGGATACCAGGGTTTCGCATCACTCTCCAATTTTCTGTATTCTCGAATGTAGCATGCCTGAAGAACCAGAACTTGACCCTTGTAAACCAAAATATGACTACTGTGAATCTAATATGAACAAGTTCTTAGAAGATATTCAAACAAATTTTTGTGGGCAGGTGTGCTACAACGTAGAAAACTTTGAAATTTTTGCAAATAAGATACAACTTTTGATCGAAGAAAACTTTTTAATTGAATCTGAATCGTTCAAAAAGTCAAAAAGAAATATGATTGCAAACCCTTGGATCACACCAGGGATCATTGCATCAGTGAAAAAGAAGGAATATCTTTACAAGCAGTGGAAGAGTACAATTAAGGAACCCAACCCTCTTGGAGACTCTGATCTATACTTAACCTATAGTAAATTCCGTCGACAGTTAAAATACATTATCAGATCTGCCAAGAAATTGTACTATTGCAGAAAATTCTCAAAAGTCTCAGGTAATATGAAGCAAACATGGGCACTGATCAATGAACTGAGAGGAAAAACAAAAACTGGAATTAAGGCCTCGTTCAAAATAGATGGTAGTTTAGTAAAAGACAAACGTGTCATATCGAATGGCTTTAACATGTTCTTCTCTTCCATTGCAGGTAAACTTAATGCGAAACTCTGCTCCTCCAAACCAATAGGTCGTGACACAGCTTGCCAGAGACCCCTTGATTATAAGAACTATT
The DNA here is from genome assembly GCF_026151205.1 of Bolinopsis microptera. Taxonomy (NCBI): domain Eukaryota; kingdom Metazoa; phylum Ctenophora; class Tentaculata; order Lobata; family Bolinopsidae; genus Bolinopsis; species Bolinopsis microptera. The sequence goes on from NC_087074.1 coordinate 11,161,037, forward strand.
TTAACAAAAGAGTCACCAACAGTATGTTCTTAAACCCCTGTGATTCTGAGGAAATCGAAAAAATTGTTAAAACCTTCCAGGGTGACAAGGCTAGTGACATATCAATAGCTGTTCTTAAGAAATGTTGCACAACAATCTCTAGGCACCTAGCTGGTTTCCTAAATTCATTCATGAAGCTGGGTCTATTTCCAAATATTCTCAAAATAGGTAAGGTTACCCCAGTATTTAAAAAAGGAGACCCACAGCTGTTTGACAACTACAGGCCTATATCCATTCTACCTATCTTTGGTAAGATATTTGAAAAAGTAATTTACTGCCGACTATATAGCTTCTTTACTTCACATATGGTCATATACGATAAACAGTTTGGATTCAGATCCAACCACTCAACGGCACATGCCATCAATTACTCCATTGACCACATTCTTAAAAACCTAGAAAGTAAGAATCATGTAATTGGCATATTTATTGACTTAAGCAAAGCGTTTGACACAATCGACCACAGAAAATTACTTGTCAAACTTGAACACTATGGCATAAGAGGGCCCTGTCTTGGCCTAATTGAAAGCTATTTGTGTAACCGACAGCAGTATGTTGATTTCCAAAATACACACTCTGATCACTGCAAAATTGAATATGGGGTACCACAGGGATCAGTTCTAGGCCCTCTCCTCTTCTTACTCTACATTAATGACATTACTAACTCTAGCCAACTTGGACACTTCATACTGTTTGCAGATGACACAAACATATTTGTTGCTGGAAAAACTGAAAAAGAAGCCTATTTGAATGCTAATAAAGTACTTGAATCTGTAAATAACTATATGGAATCTAACTTGCTGCACATTAACCAAAGCAAATCGGTCTACATGTTGTTCAGACCTGGCAGGTACTCGTCCTGTGCACGTGCTCGCGAATATGGCTCTGAGAACTCACTCACGTTATCAGGCACCACACTTATACGAGTAGATAAAGTGAGATTCCTTGGTGTTATCATAGACCATGAACTATCCTGGGAACCCCAACTAGATAACATAAAAAGTAAACTAACTACAAGTATAGCTATAATTAAACGTATTATGAAGTTTATTCCAGAAACAGAGTACCATAAACTGTATGACTCCTTATTCAAGTCTCATATGAGCTACTGTATCAGTAGCTGGGGTGGTGTCACACCTCATAGACTATCTAAACTGTTCTCCATCCAAAAAAGATGCGTACGCCTTCTATTTGGAAGCAAACCAAGCTTTGACCGGGCAGAGTACTATGAAACATGTGCACGTGCAAGACCATACAGTGAACACATCGCAAAAAGGAGCTTTGCTTTGGAAAACACTAAGCCAATTTTCAATACCGAGAAAATCATGTCAATCCACAACCTGTACATCCAACATATATATCCACTGAACTGTTTAAAATCTTGAAACTGCATCAACCCATCTCTCTGACAAGTTTATTCCAAACAAGTTCCAGAACATGTAGCCAAACTATGCGGGTCCCCCGACACAAACTTGACATTTCTAAACACAATTTTGTCGTCAAAGGTACGACTATATGGAACAGTTTGATTGATAAAATATTCGACAAATGCACTCCTAATGAAAACAATGTCATGGTCCCTGGCTCTAGTAAATTTTCCGACCTTTCCTCCCCCATCTCAATTATCAAGAGCCGTATCAAAAAGCTGTTACTGGAAACCCAGCAATTGACAACACCTGGGCGTGAAATTGAGTGGCTCCCCCTAAATAGCTGGGGCATTGAACCAGCTTAGTTGATCAGCATCCCATCCCTTGCATACAATTAATTACAAAAGCGCTAATTATACCTGTTTCAAAAGCATCCTGTCTGGAAGTTCCCTGACTGCCGTGTGAATCTTTGGATCTATTTTTGGATCTATTTTTATATTGATATGATTTTTATATACCTATATATCCATCGCATAATTTCCATGTCCGCCTGAACAAACCTGGCACCATCAAATCTTACCTCTAGAAACCCCAGAACAAATCAAGCCTAGTCTGAATTCAAAGCTAGTTGACCAGCTACGTACAGTTTCCTGGACAACTGGAACCTTTTTGGGCCATGCACAAGCCAATAGCATGTATGGTCCTGCAGTGGGGTCTCCTTGTCCTTGGATCTGTGTTTTGATCCGTCTTTTCTTAAAATTTTCAATTTGTGTCACTTAGACTCACCTATTAAATGTTAATCGACACCACTGGTCCTAGTTAGATTTAGCCAAGGCACGACTACTCAAAAGTAACAGTTAAATAGGTGTGACATACTATTATATTCTTATAATTATATCATATGAATTGATTGCACTGCTAATAAATAAAATACTTTGTTTTACTAAAAATACTTTGTTTTACTAATTTATTGTAAAAGCTAAAATACTCATTCTAATTTCTCATCCAAGTCATATCAGCCGATGTGGTGTTATGTTGTGCAGTAAAAGTCCTCTGCTCCACATGGTTGAGCATTACTAGGTTTATCAGCAGTTCCAAAGAATAGAGTCAGGGGGTCTGAACATAATCACAAGAAAAAATGATATTTTTATGGCCTGATTAGATGTATTTATCGTTTTTAATCACACTCACTTTCAAAACTCAGTTTCTTCCCAATCAGTATTCCCAACTAAGGTATAATAGTTTTGTGCTCCGCATCGGTTGAGCAAGGTGTACCATTATTGATAACGTTATCTGGTGCGTATTCCTTTAAACTAAGATTTTGTGAAAAGACGGAGATTCTACTATAATGTTTACCCCTGGTTGAGACGAAAAATATGAGGATATTTCGACTGCTCCACACTGGCTGAGGTCCATTTTATGATTTGGCAGTGAAAATATTTTGCAATTAACGTCCAGGATCTATTTGTTAAATGGCGATCAAAATAGTCAAAAAGCATAGATTTTATTGGGGTGCTCCACACTTTTTTGCTCCACATCGAAAACCAGGTCATAACTTTTGCTCCACATGAGATAGAAACTTCATTCCAAAGAATTCAGAAAATTCGGAATCTTCAGATGAAAATGATATCAGAAAGGATTAAATTGCTCTTTATCAACCTGCTCAAAAATTTAAATCAAAAAGTAAGCAAAATGGGCAAAGCAAAATTGACAATGACCTTATAATCTTCTACATAGTTTATCGTGGTTTGTTGATACTGAATTGGTTTATTTGATCCTTGATTACGTTTACACTGTTTGAAACTAATTGTCAGTGATTTAGTCTTATGGAAACCTATGCATGATAGAGTGCAGCAAGGCCGACCAAGACAAAGCGACTTACTCTCAGTGGCGTAACGAAAGGCCCTGCTGACCCCGCTGTGCAGGGGGGCGCCGTCTTAGGGGGGCGCCAAAACGTCGTTTGAATGTGGGACAATTTCGAAACTCTTAACTAAAGTACTAGCAAAACTGCGCGTTTTGCTCTAGATACACACTTTTTTAGAGATTTTACCGGCGTATTCTTTAAAATCACCTAATTTGTTCAATTTTAGGGAGGGGCACCAAAAGGGGAGGGGGCGCCAACAGGGGGGCGCTTTTTTTGGCAGGGGGGCGCCAACAGGCAACGTTACGCCACTGCTTACTCTGCCAGCGTATTCCTCTGTCAAGTTAAATGTGATGTGCGAGTGAGTAAGTGTAGTGTAAAGAGATCCTATTTTTGTATCCAATTTGAATTCTATTAAAGACCCTAAGCATTATGATCAAATTTTTAGTACAATAGTTATATCAGGGTTGACATCTATGATTAATATTATAACCCAGTATTCATTTTTTTTCTCCCCTAAATTTAAACCCCCGGCCCTCACTTAGACATTTAGCCATGATTAAGTATTGAACACCCAAAATACTTACCGTCCTTAATAATTGTAAAGACCCTTTTGTTACAAAATAGCTGCTAGAGTAGTGCATGCCAAATATTCTCTCTTACACCCACAAATTATAATGCCTTCCTATCAACGCCTCTAATTTGGTCATTAATCAACCAGACTAGCGTTCTGGTGTGTACTAAAGCTACCAGCCAGTACATTCCCTGCCCCGCTAGTTGATTGTCAAAAAACCATACAGCTCAGAACAAACGGCCATTTACCACCAAGAGCATTATAGATATGTTTTCATTTTTTAAATTTTATGCTGTGAAATGTGCTAAAACTTTGATTAAATTTGTTTTATTGATTATTTGTTTTATTGAAAGCTACTTGTCTATGTTACTGAAGGAAGTTGAGTACAAGCAATGAGTACAAACAGTAGCGGTTCATGCACAGATCCTTGAGGTACTCCAACTAGAACAGGTAGTTTATCAGATTCCTCACCTAAAACTGAAACGTACTGCCGGCTGTTAGATAGGTAACTTTCAATAAGCTTATTTGCATTACCTCTTATTCCATATGTGTCAAGTTTGATGAGGAGTTTATAAGTGCAAATATGTAATAAACTACCAAGCAATTTAGCTCTTAAACTGGAAAGTTGTCTCCTTGAAGCTAGAAGAGCCACTATGACATATTGATAAAATAAAGTTAAATTAAAAAAACAAAGATCTTATTTCATAGCAACCTGCAACAATCAATAAGTTCGGATATATCCATAGTCATTAGTCATTATTACCATTCCACATGAGGTTTTATTATATATTATAGTTCATTAAGGCCAGAGGGGGGGGGGGGGGGGGGGGGGGGTGGTAAGGGGTCAAAAAAATTGACCAAAACATTATTTTCTAAATCAATTTAATTTTTGATGACAAAAACATTGCTGCTATTCACGTATTTGTAGCTGCTTAACTTTTTTTAATAATTGAGGTTAACCAATTTTCACAAAATTGACTATACAACATTGAGGTTAATAAAATTGAGGTTAATATTTTATTGCACTCCATGATTTTTTGTTATTTCGGTCAGCAAATGTAAACTGTACATTTTAGGTTCATAATTGTCAGGAAAAGTGATATCCAAACGTGATTAAATGAGGTTAACCTCTTGTTTTAGATATAGCAAGAATAGATCAAATGATAGAATTATTATTTTCGTCGTAAGTTTACGGTATACACATTTCTAAATAGATGACGTGTTAATTGACTTTCTTTTATCTTAAGAAAGTGGAAAAAATGAGGTTAACCATCACATTTTTGTACCGTAAGAATATACATACGATTTTTACTTTTGTAATATACCACAATATCGCAGTTAGGTATCTATTGGTATCACAATGCCTCCAACTATGATCAGATAACAAAGGTGATTCGAACTGACCATATTTAAGTAGAAGATTGTACCCGTAAATGGCTAAAAAATGAGGTTAACCTCTCATTTTTTGAATATCTGACCTCAAAACTTATTCGTCACACTGTGCAAATGTTTTTCTATAAATATAATAGTAACATGTTAATAAACCAATCCCAGTGTTATATGGTCTATAGTGAGGTTAACAATCAAATTTTTACTAATTTCAATCAGTTACTGTTTACAGGAAATCTTGGTTAACCTCATTTTTTACGATGCGATGACACCAACTACTGAAATTGGCTAAAATCATTCAGGGAATGGCCAGGTCTTATCAAGCGAACGTCATTAAGGGTATACAAAGTCCTAACTAACGAACTGTGACACTTTCCAGTGAATATTCAAAATTTTGAAAACACTAAAATGTATTTATCTCAAAACACACTTTTATGGTTTTCAATTCCTTAGTTGAGAAAACCAGCCACCCCCTGATATTGAGATTTGGTACAGTGGTTCCTTGGATAACTATCTAGATATCTGGTGTAGCGATTTTTTTATTTGACTCGGTTCTCGAATTATGAGGTTAACCAATTAAATTTTTTCGAATTTTTGACATGGTTAACCTCATAATTCGAGAACCGAGTCAAATAAAAAATCGCTGCACCAGATGTGAGGATAATTGTCCAAGGAGCCACTGTACCAAACCTCAAGATCAGGGAGTGGTCGGTTTTCTCAACTAAGGAATCGAAAGGTCAAAAAAGTTACAGCCGTTTAAAGTTCCAGTTTAACATGAAATTACAGGTAAACCTCAAAACTTAGCGCGCGATATCTCAGAAGCGCAAGGTCAGATTTTGATCCAGTTTTTTTCTTTTTGTTCGTCTCCAGTAGCCATTATCAAATATGCAAAATCTAGAAAAGTGCCATTTCCCCCCCCCCCCCCCTCTGGCCTTAATTAGTGTTATATGTTATAGAATAACACTAATTATATATATTAAATTTATATATTATATATAACACTAATTGTATATAATAATTAGTGTCTAAATGATAAAATCATAAATTAATTTACAAATAAAGAAAACACAACTTTTGCTCTGCAATACTGGTTTGGCGCTGCTGATACTTGTTTAACACTTATAAGTTTGCATAAATGAGTTTGGTTTAAATAAACCAAAACTATAGCATACATTACACTTTAATTGGCCTTCGAAAATAACAACTAAAAATTTAGCTGTACTTTTTTAATTACAGTACATGATAACATATATTGTTCAGCGATAAAGTAAAGTACTTTTGTTTTATTATTTAATTGAAAATACAATAATTGCATAATCTGATCTATAATAATTAAATAATTACTTACTACTACCAACAATCTTAACATATTGCTTATTCTAGTAGACATGGTTATCAAGAGAGTTAGCAGCTAGATGTCCAAAGACTACCACAAAGATGACAACAAGCCAATCAAATTTCATGCCTGTGGTAATCTCCCAGTTGTATGCATATCAGAGGGTAGTGAATCCAGTGAGCAATTTGAGGACAATAATACTGACATGAAAGAGGTTGTAACATTAGATGAACAAAACTGTGCTGCTATCAAAATTCAGGCCAGCTGGAGAAATTACCTAGTTCAACGAAATTTGAGGAGAGCACCATCACCTAAAGAAGAAGGATTCACAGATGAGCAATACCTCTCTGCTTTGATCATCCAAAACTTTTATCGTGACTACATCACGGAAAAGCGACTCAAAGTCAAACAAGAAAAAGCTGCTCAGGTGATCCAACATCATTACCGACAGTACTTAAGAAAAAGTGAGGAAGAGTTTGAGGCTGATTTGGAACGTGCTGCTCAAATTGCCCAACAAAGTTATAATCAACTGCAGTCAGAAAATGAGAGCAACACTGCATTGATTGGCGATTCTAAGTCAAAGGATTCTCCAGTGATACCAAGCTCACACGAAGAACAAAATTCCAATGAAGATGTTAGACAAAATGAAGCTGCAGTCACTATTCAAAGAAAGTATAAAAAGCGTTTAAGAATACAAAAGAAGAAGCTCTCTTTAGAAAAGACGAATAAAGCAGCCATATCTATATATATACAAAAACAATTTCGAAAATATTACACAGAAAAGAATAATGCTGCTATCAAAATTCAGACTCAATACAGATATCATTTAGAAAACAAGAAAGCTATTGCTGCAGGTCTAGAAATTGATAACAATGCTGCTATCAAAATACAGACTCAATACAGATCTCATTTAAAAAATAAGAAAGCTGTTGCTGCAGATCTAGAAAACAAGAAAGCTATTGCTGCAGGCCTAGAAATTGATAACAATGCTGCTATCAAAATACAGACTCAATACAGATCTCATTTAAAAAATAAGAAAGCTATTGCTGCAGATCTAGAAAACAAGAAAGCTATTGCTGCAGGTCTAGAAATCAAGAACAATGCTGCTACCAAAATTCAGAGTAAATACAGATCTCATTTAGAAAACAAAAAAGCTATTTCTGCAGATTTAGACACTAAGAACAACAACATGGAATATTCTTTTGATCCTATTTCTTTTGAAGACATTACAAAATCATCTGATGATGAATATATGCCTGAGATAGCTGCAATTACCATACAAAAACACTATAAGAGTCACTATGCAAAACGAGTTTCTGCTGCTACCTTGATCCAAAATGAGTTTAGATCTTACAAGAAGTTTAAGACAAGGAATGAGGCTCAGGATTTGAGTGAAGTAAATGAAAAATGTCTTTCCAGCCAGGATACTGAAGAACAAAAAGCTGTAACACTCATTCAGAGGCAATATAGAGCTCATCTTATACATGTGCACTTGTCAGAGAAAAGGAGTAGGGACAACTTGCATGACAGTCAAGAATCTTATAGTTTGGCCAATAATATAGAGAAAGATGATGAACATATTGATACTGCCAGTTCTCTTGAGCAAAGCATAAGTCTGGTATTGGGCGACGAAGATATAAAATCTGTAACCAGAGGACCAGGTGAAGAGGAAGTTGACATCGTGGTTGATGACAGAACAACAGTGTATAGTGACTCCACTATTCAATTTCAGACGACAACTGGAATGAACAATCGCGGCTCAATATATAATAAAAAAATGGTTGATGATATTCCGTCAATAGGTGATGCAGATGGGGCATCAATTGATGACGATATTATTAATTGGCACAAGAGTTTATCAACTAAGGTACCTAGCCATGGAATAAGGCCGTCCCCAAAAGCACCTGGTCCAGTGCCTGCACCATCAAGAGAGCCCGAGTTTAATATTAAACCTAGACGCAACTTTGACAAAAAATGGCCTGAATCAAAGAAAAATCAGCAACAAAAAGTCAAAGATTCACCACGAAAAAAACAAGTCCAAGCATCACTAGAGATGAAACGAGTTCAGCGAAAAAATGAAAAAAATAAGCGAAAAGACATTTATCATTTGAGTAATTTACGAAAGCAAGCACCAAACCCAAAATTCACCGAAGCTATCGATAAAAAACAAGAGAATGGTCCAAAGAAAGTAAAAAAATCAGATACTCCACAGATTAAACAGGTTTTTATTCTCTAGCTTGAATTTTAATTGATTTAAAAAAGTTGAAGTTGACTGAACAAAAATGTATAGCACATTCTTCCACTTAGCTCCACGAAGTCTTTCTTTCCAGCAATATAATTAATATAGAAAACACAGTCATCTATCGGTGACGGATGACTATTGTGAAGGTTGGTATATTTTGTTATCGTGTCAATATAATAGTCTACTACAGCATGTATTCCCTAAGGTTGAACTAATATTACTAATACTATAATATTACATATATTTAAAGTTCTTTCCATCCCAGAACCACCAGTCTAACGACATTACATCAGAATCAGAAATACTGGATCCCCGCGAGACAACTGAAGAGGATTCTTCACCTAATGTAAGTTACTTTTATAACTATCAACTATGTTTGGTTGTTCCTGACCCTATAGAGCAACTTATAAGATATGATCTCTAATTATTTGAACAACTAATGGTAATTTGAACCGCCCTAGTTACTATGCGTATGTACTGTTTTGCTAATTCCAGACTACAATGCAGTGTATTGCGTGGAGTAAGTCGCTCAACGTGTAACACTTTTTATTAACTTATTATATCTACGACCACCCACCTAATATAATATATTGGCTAATAAAAACTGTTTCAGAACATACTCTCAGTGGAGACCCGAGGAGAAACACCGCCATCGTTAGTTAAATAAATTAGTAAATTTTAACCTTTCCCTATTAGTTTACGGTACTCTAAACTAGTCCTAATGAAATTTCCATTATTGTAACACTAGCATCTCCGTTATTCACTGTATACTGTATACTAGTACCAACAAACAAATTATTCATTAACGGTTTAAACATATATTGAACATTTCAGGGCATTAGAAGAAGAAGACACGGCTCTGAAGGCTGTTACATCAGCGTTGATAACCGACAATCAGGGCGCAGTCCTTAAACCATCTAACAACATCAATCTCCAATACTCAAAATCAACACACCCAAATGAGAACAAGACGCACCACAGGGCGGAGCAAGTTCAGGACGCGCTTGGTGGGAGAGTTGCGCGGCGTCTCTCTGATCAGTCTTCTCTGAGTAGTGGTACCCAACAGATCACTTCTAACAACACTTCCAGCAATAAAGTTAGTTTATGATTTATAATGATAAATTAGTAACCGTGAAGTAAGTTTTATATTTCTGGCTGGTCCAATATTAACTTAACTTCGGCTCAATGTGCCACGTTTTAGCAGTTTTAGCAACAGAGATTGCGTCATATTACAAACACAAATCTAATGAGTTAGACTGGCTCTTCGGCTCTTCTTATGATATGATATATTATCTCGGTTTTAATTGTATGTTACAGCATCATGTTCTGTTTGTTCGATTGATCATGAATTGACTATAGTTCGGGAAGTATTTAACTTAGGTGTAAGAGTTTAATGTGTTCAGGTGTACATCACTACCAACAAAATATTAGATACGGGATTAATTGTTGCCTGTTCGCTGATAATTATAAACCCGTTAATACAGTAAATTTGTACAAGTAGACGCTTAAGAGCACGTCATGTTATTGAGTTCGCACATCATAGTTTTGGTTTATAAGCCGCCGTGTTCCGATCACCAATGAAAGGCTGAAATGTAGCCAATCACTCTCTATAATATGTCACACCGGTCTCTATCTGTGTATTACTTACAAGAGGTAGCGATCAATTAACCGTTAAAATGATGTTAAATAGGGAGATGTATTGCACATGTTGTGAGTTACTGTGTCACGTATTTGGTTACTCTGTATGTGAGTGTTGCCATGGTAACTCAGGATCAATGACCTCTTTATTCAGGTAGCTTTAGGGTCGCTGGACAGTTACGCAGTACAGAACATGCTCAAACGCAACCACCTTCTCACCAGACAGGTTATTGTTAATTAGCCCTTTTTAATAGGCTATGATTAATTTATAATTACTAATAGAGTATCTGGTCAAAACCTGGCACAACTTAGCGAGTTTAGAAGGTTTGAGATGTTATTTGTGCTCCATAGGGTCTCTACTTCAAAAAAAAATTGGGTGGATAATTTTTTATGTTTGTTTAAACCCGTGACCACGCCCTTTTTAAAGCGTGGGAAAAGTTTGACCAAAATTATTAAAATTTGCCTATAATATTTGATGGGGGTCTCTAAATGGCTTGTTATGATGCCATCAGTATTACTAGAACATAATAAAATAAAATTTGGGTAAATAAAAGTGGAGTTGCACCCTGACCACGCCCATTTACACAATTTTTGGCGGAAAATTCGGAAAATTCGAAGTTGTCTACTCTAGCAGCAGGAAAGTGTTTAGTTTGTATTTACACTGCTGACTCGAGTTAAATAGGTTATATAAGTAACTAAATTCAATTAATTGGGCATGTTGAGCCATTAGTTCAGCCTTGGGGAACCACGCCCATATTTTATATTAGGCGTGTATGTGAGAAATTTTTATCTCAGCTTCTGAAAGTTGTAGAAACTTGATTTTTGGCTTAAAATTACCGCAATATGTAAGTTTATATTGACACTATAAAGGTGCTGAAGCTCCCCGGGACTTACTTTTGGATGAAAATGAGAAAAACTGATATTTACTGAAGCGCAAACAAACAAACAAAAAACTACCCTAGCAGCTAGGTTAAGTCAAGTAAGCACATCAATGTATACAATTTTACTCGACACAGTGTCCTTCGTAAGGTCTAAAGGTCATTCTGGGCTAGAATAATTTGATTTTGGGTGCCCACTTTTATCAGTAGTCCAACCCTGGCCTAGGTGGTAACATTTCTAAATTGCCCTCAGGCGCAAATACATATGATTTTTATATCCATCTCAGCTCCTGAATATTATTATAGGACATTCAAGATAACCACAACAGCAGAATGGCCATATTCATTATATACAAGCTATGAAGCAGTATGGGGTCTAATATTTTAATATCTATATTGCATAGTTTTTGAGATATTAATTTTTAAAATATGATTTTTAAAGATATCTTTACAACAAACGTTCAACACTACCGCATTTATGTAGTTTCACATCTCTCGAGCTACTGCACCTCTCAAGCTATTTAAATCTGAAGCTTGATGCATCAACTACCGTCTACCAGCACCATCAGCTCAACTTAGAAATCACAAGCAACCCGCCGGGCAGCTATCTCTAGCTAAGCTCATTTCAGTACCCGTTGACTATAATATTATATGCCCACTTTTATGTCAGCACAACCTCATCTAGCAAAGTCCAGCTGAAGCTACTAACAGTTACCTCCAGCCCTATCCTATTATTACTTTTCCCTCCAATTGTAGCTCTTTCCACCGACCTCAATCTCATTTAAGAAACTCCAGCACTAGCTAACTGCAGCTATAGCTATCTTCTGCTATTATCCTTTCCCTCTAATATTAGCTCTTTCCACTGACCTCAATCTCATCAAGGGAATTCAGGCTTTAGCAACCTTCAGTTACCTCCAGGCTCCAACTCTACTTTGTTGCTGCCCTCTTCAACTAATTGTAGCTTCTAGCCTGCTATCACCAGTATCCTCCAAATATAAATTGTATAGCAACCTTTTAGTTAGCCGCGGGTTTGCTTACCACAATAAAGCAGGGACCCTCTGCTTGAAATGCTCATAAATAATTCACTGGTCACTGAGAGCACTGAAAGGATGCCCTTTATTAAGAATTTAGACAGAAATATACATTTCAGGAACATTTAAAAAAGAAATGTCCGGTTGAATATCCGGCCAAATTCTTAAAAACCGAACCGAAACCGGACATTCAAGCCGGATATCCGGTCAGTTCCTATAGAGGATGCTGTAAAAATAACTGGAGTTTAAGGGATCTGATGGTTGGCTGGCTCGTGTAGTGGTAACACGACCTCCTCCCACGCAAAAGGTCCTTGTTTCAAATCCGGTCTGATTCATGTCGGCCGATCACTAAGATTCACACTCCCTGGCTCGTAGGACTAACCCCCTACAACTAGTATACGATTATAGTGCCTTGGCACAGACTGCAAGACGCAAGTGGGTGAGGATTACTGAAAAGGATATAAGCACATCAGGCCATTACCGGGAGAGAACTGGGGGTCACAATGGTGAAAAATTGTGAAAATGGTGAAATTTTACAATGGAAACAAAATCATTCACTATTTTTCTAAATTTTACACAAATTTTCACCATTGGAATGAGATTGAGGTCACAGAAAGGGGTAAAATTGGAGGGAAAAGTAATAATAGGATAGGGCTGGAGGTAACTGTTAGTAGCTTCATCTGGAATTTGCTAGATGAGGTTGTATTGACATAAAAGTGGGCATATATTATAGTCAACGGGTAGTGGGTACTGAAATGAGCTTAGCTAGCGAATGTTCAAGATCAGTTGATGTGAGATTTTGTGTAACACAGAGAGTCAAAACAGCTACCATTTATGTTTTATATATGAGCATTTCAAGCAGAGGGTCCCTGCTTTATTGTGGTAAGCAAACCCGCGGCTAACTAAAAGGTTGCTATACAATTTATATTTGGAGGATACTGGTGATAGCAGGCTAGAAGCTACAATTAGTTGAAGAGGGCAGCAACAAAGTAGAGTTGGAGCCTGGAGGTAACTGAAGGTTGGTAAAGCCGGAATTTCCTTGATGAGATTGAGGTCAGTGGAAAGAGCTAATATTAGAGGGAAAGGATAATAGCAGAAGATAGCTATAGCTGCAGTTAGCTAGTGCTGGAGTTTCTTAAATGAGATTGAGGTCGGTGGAAAGAGCTAAAATTAGAGGGAAAAGTAATAATAGGATAGGGCTGGAGCTGGAGGTAACTGTTACTAGCTTCAGCTGGACTTTGCTAGATGAGGTTGTACTGACATAAAAGTGGGCATATAATATTATAGTCAAAGGGTACTGAAATGAGCTTAGCTAGAGATAGCTGCCCGGCGGGTTGCTTGTGATTTCTAAGTTGAGCTGATGGTGCTGGTAGACGGTAGTTGATGCATCAAGCTTAAGATTTAAATAGCTTGAGAGGTGCAGTAGCTCAAGAGATGTGAAACTACATAAATGCGGTAGTGTTGAACGTTTGTTGTAAAGATATCTTTAAAAATCATATTTAAAAAATTAATATCTCAAAAACTATGCAATATAGATATTAAAATATTAGACCCCATACTGCTTCATAGCTTGTATATAATGAATATGAACATTCTGCTGTTGTGGTTATCTTGAATGTCCTATAATAATATTCAGGAGCTGAGATGAATATAAAAATCATATGTATTTGCGCCTGAGGGCAATTTAGAAATGTTACCACCTAGGCCAGGGTTGGACTACTGATAAAAGTGGGCACCCAAAATCAAATTATTCTAGCCCAGAATGACCTTTAGACCTTACGAAGGACACTGTGTCGAGTAAAATTGTATACATTGATGTGCTTACTTGACTTAACCTAGCTGCTAGGGTAGTTTTATGTTTGTTTGTTTGCGCTTCAGTAAATATCAGTTTTTCTCATTTTTATCCAAAAGTAAGTCCCGGGGAGCTTCAGCACCTTTATAGTGTCAATATAAACTTACATATTGCGGTAATTTTAAGCCAAAAATCAAGTTTCTACGGCTTTCAGAAGCTGAGATAAAAATTTCTCACATACACGCCTAATATGAAATATGGGCGTGGTTCCCCAAGGCTGAACTAATGGCTCAACATGCCCAATTAATTGAATTTAGTTACTTATATAACCTATTTAACTCGAGTCAGCAGTGTAAATACAAACTTAACACTTTCCTGCTGCTAGAGTAGACAACTTCGAATTTTCCGAATTTTCCGCCAAAAATTGTGTAAATGGGCGTGGTCAGGGTGCAACTCCACTTTTATTTACCCAAATTTTATTTTATTATGTTCTAGTAATACTGATGGCATCATAACAAGCCATTTAGAGACCCCCATCAAATATTATAGGCAATTTTTAATAATTTTGGTCAAATTTTTCCCACGCTTTAAAAAGGGCGTGGTCACGGGTTTAAACAAACATAAAAAATTATCCACCCAATTTTTTTTTAAAGTAGAGACCCTATGGAGCACAAATAACATCTCAAACCTTCTAAACTCGCTAAGTTGTGCCAGGTTTTGACCAGATACAGGATTATACGTTATAACTAGTTAATTGTAATCCCTTGATTAACTGTGCAACTTGGAGTTTAAATTGCCTGATTTCGACTGTCAGTCTTCTAGAGCTAGTAGATTACAGCTATACAATGTACAATGTAAGTCTTAGTAGAGTAACAAGTAAGCAGAGTAATATTATGTAACTAACTGACCTACCATAGGGCTCACTTAATATAATTTAGTTAAGACCCCCTATACTAGTCTTTGAGTACCACACCATATCACCACACCACACCACATCTTTCATTAACATTTTTAAAAGCTTGCTGGATCTATATATTATGCATATTTTCTACTTGTAAATTTGTCAAGTAGAACACAAGTGTAAATTGTTTGCGGTGTGTCATAGCTGAGATTTCAATGGCAATTTGTCAGCGGATTGGCTGATATTTTGTGAATAACATGAAATCCTTGAATTGCAACATGCATGTAACCAATGTAATATTAATGCTTAGTAGTTCGTGTTTCAGAAAAATGACAATCACTCCTACCTACAAACTTACCTGAAACAGATGAACGTGATTAAGAGACCGTAAGTTATATTGTTTATCGTACTTTTCAGGAGGTATTTGGGATGATTTTCTCTCTGTTACTCATATTTGCAATCCGATACTTACATTAACAAATATTCTCTCGTTAAACGCTCCAGTATATTACAAGGTTGGATTTTGATAATGAATCTAACAATCATCATTGTTAGATTCGTTATCAATTTATGATTTACGTCATGCATAATTGAGTATATTTCTGGGTATACTTCTGCAATGCAGCCTTGAATTATTGTGAAGCCTCATTGCCGGATCATAAAACAAGTTCGACCACACGATGAGAAATTGGTATAGTGCTTCTGACCCTGGTCATTAGGAAAGTTCTACAAAATAAATTGTTATTTACGGCTATAATCTATTGTTTTGTAACATTATAATTTTCAGTTCCCGAGAGATGATCTCCATAAATCAAGAGACTACTACTAATAAGCAGCGTCAGGTTAGCCTTCAGAATCAGTATTTATTTCTTCTTTCTTACATTTATATCTCAATATTATATACCATGTGGTGGTAGGTGACCCTGACACAATAATATACAACAAGTATCTGGTATAGTGGGACACCCTGTTAATACCTGAAATACGCGAGAAGAACGTTTACACTAGGCGTATTAATAGGCGTATACGTGTGCAGAAAACAAATCGTATACCATTTATTAATCGTACCATTTATTTACGATATCAAATTTTGAAGTTTATTTTGAACTTGCTGATATCGAAAAAATTTGTTTCAGACCAGAATTACAAAATATTAAAACAAGTCAAACAATTCCTCTCAGTTTTAAGATTTTAAGGACAATACAAAAGTGAAGCGACGCACTATAAACTTATAAAGTATAAAACAAAAGTAATGTTGAGCAGAAACGGCCCAGATTTCTATAATCTCGAAATAAAGCCAAATCATAATAATATTGTGATTGTGTACCATGTTAGATGCATTCGCAAAGATTCATTAGACTCATGTTATTACAGCTGTTTAAACAGGGTTATTTTGAGGGTTCTGTGGTCATAGGCGGTGATCTATGAAGATTACCACTAAAAGTCTCAGTCTCACATTTGTCTGATAGATTGCTGACACGCAGGGGTTCCCCAAGAGTTGATGCAGTGGTAGAGATTTGGGACGGCGAACTTGGAGAGATGAAATTTGTTCGTTTTGCTGACTTGCAATGTTCATCTCATCTGATGGGAGTTAAGCTTAGTATAAATCTCAGATTGTATTGCCGAAAGTTCAGAGGGGTGTTGTAGAATTAATTACCTTGAAAATGATGGGGGACGGGGGTATAATGATGGGGAGCAAGGGTATACATTGAAAATAGTTAAAGTTTAAAAAATACTTAATTTTACTTGGAGAGGGTCTCTTCAAAGTGGCCTGCACCTAGGATCTCTCGTTTGTGTCGTATCACCACTCTTTAGTGTATCACCAGGCAGCTCTTTCACTAACCCTAAGATAGAAACAAAACTTTATAAATTTGAAAATAAAAGTCAATTGCACAATATCCCTTGTGTTAATTATATTTTGAGTATCCGCATTAAAATGAGTAAGATGATAACAGTAAGACGTGATAACATCAAAGTTTACCGTTTTTTCCTATTCAGCCACTTATCTTAATACAATATGAAACATCACAATGGTGGTAAGGAGAGGAGGACATCTAATCTCCATCTATTTTGAAGAGAGTGATTGGTTAATTAATTATTGGTTAATTATTTATTGGTTAAGGGGGCCGGGGGGGTCTTCATCAAAATTCTCTCGAAATTGACTTTGTAGCTGTTTCTGGTAGAAGGGAGTGATATCTACCAGCTGCTTTTGGTCCCATGGAAAAATATTGTTCCTAACCGAAATTATCGCCGGTCTAAGGTCAGCGCTTATGTGTAATTGTATTGCGCGAGCGATTTTCAATCGCAAATTCTGAAAATCGAGTCTAAAAATCTATCTTCTCCTACATTTTTTGAGCAATCACCCTGAAACTTTCAGGATATGTTCTAGGGACCATTTAGAAGATTTGATCGAGCCAAAATTTTGAGATAGGCCTTTAAAAATGTTTTATTCAATTTTGAAAATCTTGGACCTCGTTTTTTTACGATTTTTTCAGGTCCAAGATTTTCAAAATTGAATAAAAAATTTTTAAAGGCCTATCTCAAAATTTTGGCTCGATCAAATCTTCTAAATGGTCCCTAGAACATATCCTGAAAGTTTCAGGGTGATTGCTCAAAAAATGTAGGAGAAGATAGATTTTTAGACTCGATTTTCAGAATTTGCGATTGAAAATCGCTCGCGCAATACAATTACACATAAGCGCTGACCTTAGACCGGCGATAATTTCGGTTAGGAACAATATTTTTCCATGGGACCAAAAGCAGCTGGTAGATATCACTCCCTTCTACCAGAAACAACTATAAAGTCAATTTCGAGAGAATTTTGATGAAGACCCCCCCCGGCCCCCTTAATTAATTATTGGTTAATTAATTATTGGTTAATTAACTAGTCAATGGATATTCTCGACTACAACCTGGGTAACCGATTAAAAAAAACCCAAAAAGATAACTCGTGGCCGTCGAACCTGGGAGAATATATTTTAATATTCTTCTTTGATGCTCTTGCATTCAACCGAATGTGAGCCATTGCCATACAGACTTATGATTTAAACAGTTATAATTATATTTGAAAAGTATTAGTAATAAAAAAGATATCTGTGTTAATTATAATGGACCGGGACAGGATGAATCTGGGTTATATCAAGTAGGGAATGAGGGGGAAATTGGGGAACCTGGTTTTGAAATGTACAGTGTGTTTGAAAACTTAACACCGATCAAGGAAATACAATACCTGGAGCAGAGCAAGCAGGCTCCTTTTCAAAATCAAAATCTGATCCGTCATTGCAAGTTACTTCACTGCTCCCTTTTTGGAGATGTTCGGGGTGGGAGCAGGTCACGTTCATAACCGCTTCTGGTTCTGCTGGGAATCCATCTAGGGTTATGATGCCTGTCCATCCTGGAAGCCCTTCACATCTCCCTGTAAATATTAAATCCTAATTAGTTATTATTTGTATTGCTGGGCCCTTATTTGATCTTCATCATAAATATATTTCATTGCAAAGTCATCTTAAATGCAGTATAATTGACTGAACGTATTTTTGCTGGCAGCTATCTTGTTTGCTGGATACGGTTAATTCAAGTGCAATAAATTATTCTAGACATAAATCATAATTGAAAGTAATCAATTGATCGGAATATAGTTAGTACCCAGTGGAGAACTATACAAGGCTGTAGCTGATCCAGAGAATTTGACTGCTGCAGCACCTCGATACCACTTGAGACCATCACCCCATCCAGCGTTAGAAAGGCAGGTATCTCCTGACATATCCAACTTCAGCACTTCCACCTTGTTGCACAGAATCTCTATTTCAACCACTCGATCTGAGATCTGGGTCAGCGTTATCTTCCAAATCTTCTCGTCTTGACTCGGTAATTGTGAGTGGAAGGACTCGCCTCCATTATTACACCACATGAGATAGTATGTGGGATTGGGTCCCATCGTTATGCTAACCTTTCCAACATCACTTCCACCATTATAATCCTCCATTTTAATTGAAAAATCTGTTTGCTCGTCGGAAGGAGCATCGGTTTTTATCATGATGGGATTGGTATCCAAATCATATGCTATTCTTAAGTTATGGTATGCTTCTATCCAACCTGTAGATTAATACCTTATATAATGTGTCTTGCAATTTGAGGAACGGATGATTCTTTAAAACGTTATGCTCGAAATATCATCAATGAGGTATGTTTTTCAGTGGGCTTAATTTTACAGAGATGTGCAGATTTTTAGCTGAGCAGTATCATGTATTTTAAATATTGATTTCATAGTTTCATAACATTACCAGTATGTGGCCTATAGTAATCTGTGGCCGTGTCTGATTTGCTAAATTCCATACTTCCTACTTTTTGACCCCATCGGCAGTGACCACCACTACATGGCAGACTGACAACTTCCACGTCATTGCAGTGTATCTTCACATAGATTGGAGCTGAAAGTACCATGATATAATATCGTGTGTAACTGTTGTGTCCTATTATTCACGGTTTCTTTGAAAGTGGTGTGATCATTATTTCTCGTACTGACTAGGTTTAGTGTAGGCACTCTGGATAAGGCAGAGTTATCATGGTGATGTTAATGAGGCCAATGATATATTATACATAGGCAGTGAAATTGGTGTGAAATGATACTAATATTATATTATTTCCCCGATACGTAACAAACTACAACTATTTAATAATTAACTTATGTTCGAAACGTTTACCGATGAATAAAGAGATTCTCCAGATATTCTCTTGAGGAAGGCTGTCTAAGAACTGTTGTTCAAAGAACTTGGTTCCTACGAAATCTCGTATTGCATATGAGACTTTGTCACCGAATACGATGGTCACGCCGCCAACATGATGCCTATAATGAGATACGTCATAGAAGTCTACATTAGCAACATCTCCACTACCAGGCAGGCTGCTTGTCTTGATTTCTAGTGGAGTGTGCTCAAGATTGTGGTTTATTCTTACTTCACGATCTATCGCTATCCACCCTGAAAATTGTTTGCTGTTTAATACAGTTTTATGCAACCGAATGTACACGTTTGCTTCAAATTACATGCAATCGTCTTTGATTCTCTTAAAACTCTTGAATATGTTGGCTGGATGGTATCGGAATTTCATGTGCCGACACAAAAATGTTGATACCTTCATTAGCTGCTACTCCAGATGTTAAAAGGCACGCCACGGTTAAGATCATCATGTTCTTGAAAAGTGTCACGAGATATTTTCTAGGGACCCTCTTTATAAGTCTGCTCCGCTAATATAACTGGCTTACAGATAGTTCAACAGAAGCAAAGGTCAAAGATAGATTTGTGTTGTGGGACCTCAAAGCAAGGAGACAAGCAAGTATTAGGTTTGGGTCACGTGGTGTTGAATCTAAACCAATCACAAAGTATCATAACTGTTGAGAGGTTCGGATTGGTGAGAGTACGAACATGAGTTGTTCTTATCGATACAGGAGCAGTACTCAGAGGAATTGTCATTAGTATCTTAGTTTATCATGAGTGGAGCTAGTATATTCACAATACAAATGCCCGTCCAAATTCATACAACGTAAAAATTGTCACAGATCGTCTAAACTAAAGACTAATCGATCTCAGGATGGTTACGGATAATGATCATAGACATGACCAAGACAAAGTCAACCCCCCGTCTGTGCTCATGTTATGAAACTGGGTACTGGTTATCGTTCATACTTACACTAGCGATCTTAGCTGTGGAGTAGATTTGTCTAGAGTAACGGAATTTTATTCTCCTCACAAAGCAGCAGACTGTCTAGATCGCTGGACGATCTAGAAGAGGTGCTTCTCGATAAGGCTAACAACTTCGTAACTATTGAGGGAGGGGGCTTTGTTCAGTGGGACGAAGTACTCTTTTCAGGGTAAGATGTTATGGAGAGGTCTCATACGAGCTGTATCCACAAGGTGGTCTCATACCAGGTGGTCCGTGGTATCATACCAGGTGGTCACATACCAGGTGGTCACATACCAGGTGGTCACATACCAGGTGGTCACATACCAGGTGGTCACATACCAGGTGGTCTCATACCACGTTGTCTCGTACACCACCTGGTCACATACCAGGTGGTCACATACCAGACCTGGTTTCATACCACGTTGTCTCGTACACCACCTGGTCACATACCAGGTGGTCCCATGCCTATCCTCCTTATCCTCGAAAGGTATTATAACGTTATTGATTGATAGTAAGCAGTTACATCACTGCTTGGAGTCAGGGACAAAAGAAAATCGCGATTATTTTGGCCAAAAATCGCGATACCGCGACAAGCCTAACAGACGACATATAAAATTTGTCGCAAAGAATGGGAAAATCGCGATCCAGCACATGCAGCGATTTCCTTTTGTCCCTGCTTGGAGTGTGATAACATGAGTTACATCACTGCTTGGAGTGTGATAACATGTTTTGATGTTTTATCCAACGAGTTTGACGAGGTATGTAACTCATGTTATAAATATCTCCGGGATTTCGACTCGGGATCATATTATCACTCAGCCCGGCCCGCTGTTAGATAAACATCTCAAGGTGATATCATCCCGCCCCGGAAATTTGTATAAACCCGGTCCGCTTTTTAGTCGTAACTGATGTTTATCATTCAATTCTCCGACTTACAATAATCAATGATACTGCTGATTAGAACTCGATAATAGTAGAACAGTTAGACGCGCGATCACGTGGGCGCGTCACGTGCGTACCACGTGCCACCAATAGCATACGCCGAGTCTATACCACGTGACACGAAAGCGCACCACGTGATATGAAACATCGTAACCGTCCACTTCTTTTACACGCAAATTCCTGGGAACGTTGCCAAAGCAGCTAATTCTTGGAATTTCTCCAACGCGTGGCGTGAGAAGTTGGCGACTAGCCAGCTACCCTTGTCCGTGCCCTAAAAATAGTATTGTTTTGCTTGCTCTCCTTCCAGCTCTTGTTCCTGCTAACGTTCAAGCTATTGCTCCACTATGAGTGCTTTCTTGTTTAACCGGTATAACTTCAATTGTGCTACTTAATCTTAATTTACTACTGTTAGTACGTTATCGTATCACTTGTTATCACCATCACAAATAGAAATGAAAATATTACTAAAATCAGACCCGTATTCCGAAATAAAAACTATTTTATCACTCTCTTCTAAAGTATAAATCCCTTGTCGAAATCGCCGGAGATAATTATAATCCATAAACACTTCACGCTCAGGGCTAAATAAATGTAATCCCTCAGCTGGCGCTTCGGGATTACATATTAACACAAAACTCGTGCGCTGCGCGGGATGATCTGTTATATAAACCCTTTGCGTGGCGGGTTTATGTTATTATCACACGACAAGTGATGTAAAATATAAATACGTTCTCCGATGATCTACAAAATGATGCTAGCGAACACAGCATTTACATCGGAAAATAATGACCGATAATATTACTACATATTATAACTTTATAATATTCCAGAGTCAAACTTTCTAGAGAACGCATCCGGGTATAGGACGCAGCGGCGGAAGTCACTGCGGCGGTGGACGGTACAGCGGAGGACGGTACAGCGGAGGACGGTACGGCGGTAGTTTCCAAAAAGGTTGGACGGTACGGCGGATCACATGACACCCACTTTACTTTGGACAGTACGGCGGTACTACTACTACTAGAAACTGTACCTATAAGATAGACCTAGCACTGCTAATATAACAAAATCGATTAGCTATAAAAAGTTCTATTTTCCTCTTTGTTACTTCGAAATTAAATTAAATTAAAATTAAATTGGACAAAGTTTAACATATACATTGTGATTACTAAGAGCAGTTCTTGTTCCACTTTCTGGTTCGTATCAGATCGCGTCCGGTCTGCACAACGGTGGTTAAGCGAGTGCACGATGAGCTTGTTACGGTGAGATCTCATATCACTGCGCCGAGATGCAATGGGTAATAACAAGGGCATGAGAACACGTCACGAGGGATCGCATCCAGGAATCTGATCAACCGTAGCCAAGAAGAGAGGTTGCTCAGTGAAACGTAGATAATGATAGAGGCAAACAGTATATAAAGCGGATCAAAGTCGAGAAGATTATCTCATTAGCACCACCATCTCCACTCTCCAGTACTGCAACACTACAACTTGAGTACAACAGCTACAACGATGTTCGATGAAGATACGGTGAAGCTGAAGGTGGTCAGAGGGAGAACTGCTAAGAGTCATAACCTTCTACACCGTGGTTTCCGCTACTCCAAAGATGGGAAGCCGACTCCGGATGGACGACAGGCTTGGAGGTGCGTTAAGAAGAACGACAGATGCAAGGGACGACTCTACACCCTCAACGGATCCCTGGTGTCAGTCACACAGCGTCACAACCACAGTGCCGACATAGCTGACTGCGAAGTCCGAGAAACCCTCTCCCAAGTCCACGATCTGGCTGCGACTACGATTACTCAAAACCACAGAATCTACGCTACCTGGGTCTTCCAGACGACATGGATCCAGAGTTATATTAACTTTTTGATTTTCAACAACTCAATATTCTCGATTTACATTGTCTGCAAAGCCCTGAATAAAAAAATGAACAACTAAACTAACAAGAATTACACAAAATGATAAAGAGAAAAGAAAAAATAAAACTTATAATGCGAATCTAGAACAAAACTTATATTATTAGAAACAAGTTGAATGTGTAAGTTCTGTCTTAGGTACAGTTTCTAGTAGTAGTACCGCCGTACTGTCCAAAGTAAAGTGGGTGTCATGTGATCCGCCGTACCGTCCAACCTTTTTGGAAACTACCGCCGTACCGTCCTCCGCTGTACCGTCCTCCGCTGTACCGTCCACCGCCGCAGTGACTTCCGCCGCAGTGACCGGTTCCCAACGCATCCTTATCTTGTTTTGATAAGGAACTATATTACTGCAGTGAGAACTCCGTTTAATCAAATGTGCTTTGGTTATAATCATTTGGCTGTGGTTTTACTGCTCTTGCATCGATAACCGTTTTTCATGATAAATGCTGATGTGACATCCTAAAACTTGCAGTTTATTTAGTTTATTTAGTTCTTTAGTTACCATGAATGAAATTAATCTGCCTTTCTGTATAGTTCATTGCTTCGTTAGATATCAAACCTAGGTTAGTTCTAATTACAACATTCATTCGGCATAAAACATTTGTTAACACCAGTGGGAGATCTGGAGTTATCACACACCTAGTTACCTGTTAATCACAGCCTAAATGTAGGACCCATGCGATAACATAGTTTTCACATGGGTAGTTATCACATGGGTAAGTAACATTATATTAGCGTAAACAAGAGTGAGAGAACAACTTTCACATAACGGACATTTATACAATGATCATGGGGGAATTCGCTTTATTGCGTTGTGCTCGTTCTCAGTAATCGTAAATTAAGCTCCTGCTCACAAGCGTGCTAATTCTTAATTACATTTTCCGGATTACTTTGTTCTACGAAGTATACCAGCAGTTATTATAATGATCTATACTTTGACCGGTTAAACTGGTGGCAAGTTATGAAAGTGTTACTCTGGCTTCAATTATACCCTGAATCTTAATATAAACTAAGGGACTAAGGCGTAAGATTGTATTTGTGATTTGTAAATATTTTATTTATTTTACTCGTCTTTTTTGTAACTTTAAAATAGAAAATAAGACATATTTTATAGTTCTATAGTTCTATAACTTTAAAAGAAGACTTGTTTACTCTATGTTTGTTCACAGTTGAAAAACACCACACGAGAGTGGACAAATTTGAAAATATTGAAAACAAATTAATTAATCAAGGATTAGATTAGATCGTTTAGAATTGGATTTACCAAAAACATTCCTGAATCGAACTGCAAATTAAGAAGAACAAAAAAGTAAAATCCCATAAATCCCAATTTATACTAATAGTTAAAATAGCAGATTATTTCAAACTCCAAATATCTAGAGACACAATTATTAAATATAAGCTAACTAAAACTTTCCCTAATATTTTAATCATTTTAAAAAACTGACCAGAATTTCTTAACTTTAGTCAAACCTACTTTTAATCCGATCGTCCTGTTAAGTAACAAAAATAACTTGCAAATTGTCCATTAGGTGTTTTAAAAGTGTTGATAGTCCGATGTAATTGGACCATTGATCTCTGTGTTTGATTAGTGTTCCTCGGATGACTTCTTTATCTCTTTATCTCTGTGTTTGTTTAGTGCTCCTCAGGAGACTTCTTTATCTCTTGATCTCTGTGTTTGTTTAGTGCTCCTCAGAAGACTTCTTTATCTCTTGATCTCTGTGTTTGTTTAGTGTTCCTCAGAAGACTCCTTTATCTCTTGATCTCTGTGTTTGTTTAGTGCTCCTCAGAAGACTTCTTTATCTCTTGATCTCTGTGTTTGTTTAGTGCTCCTCAGAAGACTTCTTTATCTCTTTATCTCTGTGTTCGTTTAGTGCTCCTCAGAAGACTTCTTTATCTCTTTATCTCTGTGTTTGTTTAGTGCTCCTCAGAAGACTTCTTTATCTCTTGATCTCTGTGTTTGTTTAGTGTTCCTCAGAAGACTTCTTTATCTCTTGATCTCTGTGTTTGTTTAGTGTTCCTCGGAAGACTTCTTTATCTCTTGATCTCTGTGTTTGTTTAGTGTTCCTCAGAAGACTTCTTTATCTCTTGATCTCTGTGTTTGTTTAGTGCTCCTCAGAAGACTTCTTTATCTCTTTATCTCTGTGTTTGTTTAGTGCTCCTCAGAAGACTTCTTTATCTCTTGATCTCTGTGTTTGTTTAGTGTTCAATGTTCATCAGGAGACTTCTTTATCTCTTGATCTCTCTGTTTGTTTAGTGTTCTTCAGGAGACTTCTTTATCTCTTGATCTCTGTGTTTGTTTAGTGCTCCTCAGAAGACTTCTTTATCTCTTTATCTCTGTGTTTGTTTAGTGCTCCTCAGAAGACTTCTTTATCTCTTGATCTCTGTGTTTGTTTAGTGTTCAATGTTCATCAGGAGACTTCTTTATCTCTTGATCTCTGTGTTTGTTTATTGTTCTTCAGAAGACTTCTTTATCTCTTGATCTCTGTGTTTGTTTATTGTTCTTCAGAAGACTTCTTTATCTCTTGATCTCTGTGTTTGTTTAGTGCTCCTCAGAAGACTTCTTTATCTCTTGATCTCTGTGTTTGTTTTAGGGTTCCTCAGAAGACTTCTTTATCTCTTGATCTCTGTGTTTGTTTAGTGCTCCTCAGAAGACTTCTTTATCTCTTGATCTCTGTGTTTGTTTTAGGGTTCCTTGTGAGATACATTCTGCAGACTATTGTAATATCCCTGAAATGGACGGGTAACAATCTTAATATCTAAAATGAGTTTTGTGAGTATTAATCGAGTATTAATTATTCTTATGTCTTATTCTTATGTATACAATTACACTTTTATTTACAATGTACTGCAGTATGTTAGAGATATACTATGGCTTCATTAATCGAGTCAGTCCTAAATTGAAAACAAATTTAAGATTTTGTGTTCCATTCTAGTTCCACTGTAGTCATGACTTACCTACTTAAAATCAAAAGTTCTGGGATTGTTTGTAGGTTCTTATCTCGTTACAGTATCCTTTCTCTTGCTTCCATCTTTATCGCACTGAACGTTTAAAATTTGTTGATATTATTAGAATAGCTAAAATCTACATTTATTTAGTGCTCCTAAATTATTGTAATACGATTCTAAAAATTTGTCAGCGCCTATCATTATATCTGAGCAATTCAAGAACTGAATGTTAATGGTTTATTTACCCCTAGATTTTGTATTTTCACTCGTCCGATTAAGACAGCAGCTGATAGTATTACAGGTCATCTCTTCTACTGCTACATTACACAGTTCGTCTTTTATGATGTGGGTAGGCACTCTGAAATGGTTAGCGGAAGTCAAAAATAGCATTGGTTTCAAGTCAGACCGCAAATTATACAATTAGTACAGCGTGCCAATTTGAATTAACAGTCCTACATTTAAGTAAATTTTTGATAGATTTTAGAAAATATTTAACTACTATTTTACACACATACTTCTGTCACAGGACTGCATCTTGATTCTTGTTGATAACGATGTTTGGACCAGTTCCACAAAAGTGCGAACTGTTCTAGAATATTCCTGAGAGGTTACAGGTTGAAGTCAATTCAAAATAAGAGGGTTCTATGAAATATCACACCGAAATAAGCTACCAGGATAGTTGCAGTTTGACAATTTCAGACTTGTTTACAGAAAAACGGGTATTAGATAATATGCAAGTAAGCATAATTTATTACTTACTTACCCCAGAATTTGTGTCCATGTCTTTAAAGTTTGAACACTGTTTAGTTACATTGTTCCTAAAAGCAGATATAAATTAATCGTGTTTGTTTTTCATAAGCTCTGAAATAATTAGCACAATAAAAACTACCGATTTCAATTAAACCGCAAACTTACTGGTAATGTAAGGAGTAGTACTTTCTCTTTTTGTGCGCGTCTTTTCAAGAGCGGTCCTGAGTTGGCAGATTGTTAGAGAATTTATATCAGACAGACTGATCACCCCACTTGTCATATATTATTATATATATCACTTGTTCACATAATATATATTATTGCAAGAAAGTGTCTTGGAGTTAGATAAAAACGTATCATTAAACTATCATGGGTCAGACAGTTAAAATACAATTGCATTATCTCGCTGGTATTTAAACAAGAAAATGCCAAAAGATGAGCAACTAAACTTACGTTTTTGCCTTTTCTAATCTCCGGGCAACTTGTTGATCCTATTAATTCTTGAAATCGTCTGCAGAATCGTCTCAGACTCCTGTAACTCTGTAAGTATAAATGGCAATTAAATCTTGACATTTGTTTTTATGATTTTGAGGGACCAGTTGACTGACAATCATGTACAGTATCAGTAGAGCCTATGGTCAAACTTTTGAGGCCATTGAGTTACAGATCCCGGGCTTCACCGGTACCCTCGGTAGTCACACAAATGTCAGCCCAAAAATGCAGAATCTCATTAACATGCCCAAAAACTGACTTTCGAGGATCTTACTCCTGAGCTCGTATACAAAAACCAAATTTGGAATTTTTCAGAACATCAACATATCAATTTTCTCAAAAATTAGGTAAGGTGATCTAGGTGTTTAAAAGATTGTTTAAGTATAAAATTTTATTTCGCACTTAAGTTTATGATAGGATTTTAAATTTAGCTGCCAAATTCAGAATCTTTGGCTATGGTCCATGCTGGAAAACGGCATTTGTGGGCCAAAGCATTAGCGTGGTTACCTTGCTGGCACCAATGGGCACTGGGTCTGCAAAATTGGGTATTGCCGTTCAACTACTAACTCAAAATCAAGATGAATCACGAATCAAGTTTCACGAACATTTATTTAGTACAATTTTGGTGTCAGATCTTTTGAATTTTGATTGAAAGTAAGAAAAAGATAATTGATAAGGTATAAAAACAAAAATAAGTACTCCCTGTGGTTTTAAATTTTGTAAACTATTTTTAGCTCTATGATACAGACAACAAGATTACTTTACTCAGAACGTTCCAAAGATGTATCACCCCTTATCCAGTGTCCACAGTCAGTCGTGTACGGGAAGCTAAGGTGCACATTGAGTCCGCTCTGGAGAATGTATTTAGCTTGTTGTACAACTTTAATTTACTGTAACCTACTGTATTGTACAGATATAATTTATGTAACGTAATTCTAGTTTCATGTAAAGACAATGAACTTGTAAATTCTTAAAGAAAGAAGCGCCAGCAATTCATTCATAACTCCATGTAAAGATGTAATGTCAGAATAAGAAGAACTTAAATTCTGATTACTTTAAAGGTTAGGGGAACATTTTATAATTATTTATAATTATTGGACTTTTGTTCTAGGCTGTAAAGCATTATGAAATCAAAAGTAAATTCTAACTTATTTTCATTATTTTATAAACTATGCAACTTACAACTAGGACAGCTAAGTTGAACGCGTTGGATTCCTGTGGTGCAGGTTACCTCGCTGGTCCCTTTTTTGAGAGCTCCAGAGTCCGAACACGTCACTTCCACCTTGGTTCCTGAAACTACTGGGAATTGTGATGATGTCATGATCCTACTTTCTATTATTAAACCTCCAGCTCAGTGCTGTTATCCTAACTACCATAATATCATCATACTGATAATTATCTCTCACAATCAATATTTTTTAAAATAACATAACTAGTTGTCACTTACATAGTGTGTATTAAATGTGGAGCCCGTCTTGTCTGTGGTCAGAGGTCATCCTAATCCTCTTTTTTGAAGTATTATATATGAGTGGAAGTAAAGTTGGATCTTGAGTAGCATTTCCTCTAGACTCTATATCTTTCGAGCAGCATCTTCTCTAGACTCTATATCTCTTGAGCAGCATTTCTACATCTCATCCTGTCTAGTAACTGGATAATACTGTATATTGGATACTCAGAATCTACCTTGCTGCTGAAAAATTAAGTCAATTATCTATGTTATCATAATATCTTGTACTGATCACTTATCTACTAAAATTAAAAAGGCTGATCATTTATTAATGTAAAGTTATTTTTAAATATCTAAAACGTACATGACAAGAATTGACTTTCCTCTTTTAACGAGGTTGTCTCCGTGTTGTTTAAGCGATCTTTTTCTCCGTAATATCAGCATCTCGTGAAGATTCTTTAAACGTTTTGTAATCCTTTTTCTAGGATAAATAGGATAAATGTTATTAGAAAGTAAGCTTTAAGAGAACTACAATTGTTAGTCCCTTTTACTTATTACTTATGATAGAATCGAGATATGGATTATGACTTATATTTCATATTGTATATATTCTAATTATTAAATTCAATGTTTTATTCTCATATTCTTATAACAACCTGTTGAGTGTAGCTTTCGCTTTAAGTGATTCTCCGTCACGTGCTTTTATGTGCTTTATCTTAAAGGTCTGTATCTTTAAAACTTGAGTGTTCGTTCAATAAGTTTCACTGAGCTAAAAACGTGTGCTGAAGTTCTACTTATTTTAGTACAGTAAAACCCCGATTTACTGTGCCTCGATTTACCGCAAACTCCGATTTACCGCAAAACCCCGATTTACCGCGGATGTCTCCTTTCCCCAAACTCCGCGGTAAATCGGAGTTTAACTGTAGCAGGGAACACTAAAGTACTACATTACAAACAAGTCTGTTTTATAAATTAAGTGATATCTGAGTTAAAGATAACGAACTGTAAGTTGGATCCGGGATCATGCCGTATGTTGACCGGGATATGCAGCCACGAGGCAATTGTTCTCTCGTTGAACTTACCTGAGATTGAACAACTAGGTTCTTTTGAGTGGGTGAATTCGGTTCCTGAGGTGCAGGTAACTTTACTGCTGCCTTTGTTGACAGCTTCAGAGTCAGAACAAGTCACTTCCACCACAGTTCCTGGGACTACTGGGAACTGTGTTGTTGTTCTAATCGTACTTTTCCGCTCTGCCTTCAGTCCAGTGCAGCTCACTGTAAATATATTGTATTAAATCACCTTGAACTGATTAATTTGGTTATATATTATTGGGTTATTTTTTAAGGGTTACTTTGACGGTTGCCGCTGTATTGTCAATAGATTTTGAATACACTTGAAATTGAGACAGAAAACATGTAATCTCGAGCTTACGAGAGAATCATCGAGGTGGTTTATTTATGAATTAAATTTATTGTTACTTTGTTAAACCAAATGCTTGTTTTTATTTATAGTCACCTGGTTTTGGTCTGTAGTAATCAGATGCTCTGTCGTGGGGATGGAACTTTATCTTTTTCACGTCTCTGTTCCAGTACGTGCTCCAACTACTGTAACTACACGTTGCTTGAGAGATCAGTTTGTTGAGAACCTCAACCTCGTTACAGTGTATCACTACAGCTCTGTCACCTGCAGTTCTGGTTAGAGTGATACGCCAAACCTTGTTAGTAGGAGAGGGGGGATTAACAGGGAGGTTAGTCCAGGAGCTGCCGGAACAATAGTCGAGATAGTATTGTGGAGTAGAGGTGAACCGGAGGTAGAGTGTTCCTGCATTCTCTACCTCAGCAGAGTAGAAGACCACCATCAACGCAACGTTACTCCCCAGCTCACTATTAGTTTTAATTTCTAAAGGTGTCGATTCAAGATCCCACTCTATTTTCACATCTTGCTGCACTGGTAGCCAACCTGTTAATTGTATGTTTAACTCATAACTACTGAGCAACGATTTATGTTAAATAAATAATTGTACCTTATTGTTTAAAATATTTCATGTTTACACGAATGTATCTTCTAATAAAGATAGGTGCGTGAGCCATACTATTATTTTACATTTTTGGCTATATTATAAGACAAATAATCTATTAGTTTATCAGGGATTGTTCACATTTTATTAAGTAAGCTAGCACTCTCGGAAGTACACAAATTTCAGTGCGAATAACATATTAACAATATTCACTATTAACAATGCTAGTGTCGTAATGACAAGGATGTAAATATGACAATATGGCATACGAACACTATAGCATAAGGGGTCTAGCTTTAAACTGGTTTAAATCATATCTTTAGAACAGGGACCAGTTTTCATCAATTGGATCCGCTGAATCCTCAGCCAAACAAATTATTTACGGTGTACCCCAAGGTTCAATTCTAGGACCTCTCCTTTTATAATTGACATAAACGATCTGCCTCCAATATCAGAAATAGTTAAATTCATCATGTACGCACATGATGCAAACATTTTCTTAACAGAAGAAAACATAAACGAGGTTTATGATATGCTCACAATTCTTAGCGATGTCTTAGTTAAATGGATAGATAGCAACGGTTTAGCTCTAAACCTTAAAAAACGAATTATATGATTTTTTCACGGCAAAGAAACCCAGTTTTTCGCGATGTAGTAATTTCTGGTGTCACAATAGAAAAAAAAAACAGAAGCCCGTTTCATAGGAGTTGTAATAGATAACAAACTGAACTGGTCACAACATATTTCTGCCATGATAATGAAAATGGCCAGATTCATTGGGTTCATGTACAAACTCAAAAAATACTTGCCTCTGGAATCACATTTACAAATATATCACAGCTTTGTGCAGTCCCACCTTAATTAATGCTCTTTCGTACGGGGTTTTGCAATTTGCAGCCAAGTCCCATATCGAAACATTGTTTGTAAAACAAAAAATGGGTCTTAGGGCAATACTACCTGGTTTCGTTAATTACTGGTACAAGGATGGTACTCCACCAGCATGTCCAGCAAGTACCACGTCCGGTTTCTATGTACACAAAATATTAAAAGTTCATGCACAAAAATGTTGATACCTTCATTAGCTGCTACTCCAGATGTTAAAAGGCACGCCACGGTTAAGATCATCATGTTCTTGAAAAGTGTCACGAGATATTTTCTACGGACCCTCTTTATAAGTCTGCTCCGCCAATATAAAGATATAACTGTACAGTGCTGTTCAGAACTTGAAATAAAAGTTTTATACTTGATATATCATGGCTTACAGATAGTTCAACAGAAGCAAAGGTCAAAGATATATTTGTGTTGTGGGACCTCAAAGCAAGGAGACAAGCAAGTATTAGGTTTGGGTCACGTGGTGTTGAATCTAAACCAATCACAAAGTATCATAACTGTTAAGAGGTTCGGATTGGTGAGAGTACGAACATGAGTTGTTCTTATCGATACCAGAGGAATTGTCATTAGTATCTTAGTTTATCATGAGTGGAGCTAGTATATTCACAATACAAATGCCCGTCCAAATTCATACAACGCAAAATTGTCACAGATCGTCTAAAGACTAATCAATCTCAGGATGGTTACGGATAATGATCATAGACATGACCAAGACAAAGTCAACCCCCCGTCTGTGCTCATGTTATGAAACTGGGTACTGGTTATCGTTCATACTTACACTAGTAATCTTAGCTGTGGAGTAGATTTGTCTAGAGTAACGGAATTATAGTCTCCTCACAAAGCAGCAGACTGTCTAGATCGCTGGACGATCTAGAAGAGGTGCTTCTCGATAAGGCTAACAACTTCGTAACTATTGAGGGAGGGGCCGGGGATTTGTTCAGTTGGACGAAGTACTCTTTTCAGGGTTAGATGTTATGGAGAGGTCTCATACGAGGTGATATCCATAAGGTGGTCTCATACCAGGTGGTTTCATACCATGTGGTCACATACCAGGTGGTCCCATACCATGTGGTCACATACCAGGTGGTCCCATACCATGTGGTCACATACCAGGTGGTCCCATACCTATCCTACTTCTCCTTGAAGGGTATTTTAACGCTATTGATTGATAGTAAGCAGTTACATCACTGCTTGGAGTGTGATAACATGTTTTGATGTTTTATCCAACGAGTTTGACGATTTGGATATAAATATATAACGAGTTACATAATATATAACGAGTTACATAATATATAACGAGTTACATAATATATAACGAGTTACATAATATATAACAAGTTACATAATATATAACGAGTTACATAATATATAACGAGTTAAATAATATTATATAACAAGTTACATAGGGGGGGGGGGGGGGCAACGCCCTAAAAGGCCCTAGACGCATCGAAAATCCGAAAAGGGCCCTAGAAATCGGGGCTTTTTGGGGCCTTTTGGGGCCTTTTGACCCTGACCACTAATTGATAGTGTTTATGGACCATAATCTCCATGTAAATACACTCAAATAAACATAAAAGTACTGTGCAAGTAGTCAGATAATATCATTAAAGGGTTCTTTTGCGATAGTCAAAACGCGACAACTAGCGCTGGATGGCGACAACTAGCGCTATCCAGCGCTAGTTGTCGCTATCCAGCGCTAGTTGTCGCTATCCAGTGCTGAATAACGCTGGCCAGCGCAAAATATATATGTTCGATAATTGTCGCTATCCAGCACTAGTTGTCGCTGGCTATGCGACACTGTCGCACGCGATAGTTTGCGATGGTCAGCGCAACTGGCCATCGCAGAAATCAGTTCGATAACTAGCGCTGGATAGCGACAACTAGCGCTGGATGGCGACAACTAGCGCTGGATAGCGCTAGTTGTCGCCACCCAGCGCTAGTTGTCGCGTTTTGACTATCGCAAAAGAACCGCAAATTGTCCATTAGGTGTTTTAAAAGTGTTGATAGTCTGATGTAATTGGACCATTGATCTCTGTGTTTGATTAGTGTTCCTCGG